>NW_009650176.1:823571-865643 GCF_000708025.1 Charadrius vociferus
GGGGAAACGGGAAGAGTTCCCATCCAGCGCGGCAGCAGGCGAGGCGCGGCGCTGGGGCTTCGCGGGAACGCTTTTTGGTCACGATTTAATCAAATTTTCAGGTAGGACTTAAAAAGCGGTTTAAAAATGACTGTATTACGAAAACAGAATCGGCGAAGTTCCTGCGGCTGATCAAAGGCTTCCTTTTGCAACCCGGGAAAAGAACCAAAACGATTTATCTAATTTGAAGGTTTAAAACAGATCTTTTTATTAAAAGTTTACAATAATTTATGTATTTTACAAATGAATAGAAAGTCTCTTGATATATATCATATGAATCACGATACAAAAATATGTGTAAAATTCTGTAATTGACCGATGCAGCCCTGTTTCAGGCCCGTCAATTACTGTTTCAGCACAGAACCAAACATTACGTATTTAGGATATGGTGGTTAGGATTATATCAGAGAACACAAGTCACGGCGCTCTGGCCATTGGAAAAAAAAACCCAACGTTTTCTCCAACGTTTTTTCTCTGGTTTACGTTTTGCATAACTTTACAATAGTTCCTTTTTATAAAATGTACAATACATAAGTACAGGGTTTAATACACATATTCACAATACAATTTCCTGAGTCTAAACTAAATCCCTTCCTGTGCTGACGCACGCCGCCCGTCGGGATGCAAAGGGAGTCGGCGTCGGTCCCCCCGAGGGACTCCCGGGGGCGTTTTCTCTTCGCGGTCAGGAGCGTTGTTCACAAGCTGTGTAAGGCACTCGAGGGTACGCTGAAGGCTACCGGTATTACTGGAGCAGAATACTGTAAATAATAGCCACGGTCCTCCAACAGCTTGAACAAGAAGTACAGGCCTGAAGTACACAACGCACGGTTGTTGACAAAGTGAGCTGCAATTCCAACGGATTTCAGTTTAGACGTGTTGCTCCGGGGACGCGGCAGCTGGCCGGCACCGCGGCGGTACGGCAGCCCCGCGGCTGCAGCACCCGGGCAGGGAGCCTCCTTCGGAGACGGTACGTGTGAGCGAACGCAGCTGCACACGCTGCTCCAATTCTTGTCGGCGAAACGCAGCGCTCGTGGTGCATCGGTAACGCAGTACTGAGACACTTGGTTATTCTGGGCCCCTGACATCGTTAACTGAAGGACAGCTGGGGAATTTATAAAAGATGCTCACAGGTGAGAAGGGGAGGGTTCGGCAGCCCCTGCGCGGGGCGATCGCCTGAGGAGCGGGTGCTCGCCAGCCCGAGGATGGCTGGGGGTCCCTCCTGGGCAGCAAACCCCCCTCTGCTGATGTACACCTGCGCCGAGGGACGGAGGGATGGAGGGGCTGCAGGAAAAAGCCTTATGACGGAGACCCAGATGAGGGTAATGCTCCCCCCGCGGTCCCGTGGCTTTGAGACCGTGTTTTTAAAAGATGCGCAGGACCCAGAGAGGAGAAGACGGCAAACGAGATGTGACCCAGCTCATCTCTGGGATGAAGGGTGGCAGTGCCTCCAGAACGGCTCCCTGCCACCGTCAAGGACTCATCGTACGAACTCTTCCTACAAAACCCCAGCGCCATCAAACACAAAGTGACTGAAAACTGAGCAAAACCCTTATGTTGAAATGAAGGAGCACATTTATGCAAATTTCCTGTCTGTGCATTCGTAAGTAAGAAACAGTTTTGAAAACATTCTTTGAGCCATTTTTTCTTTCCTATGTACATATCTTTTTACATATAAATATTCACATATACATAAGCATAATCCCTTATTTACACATGTACCTGTCCTGTACAGTTAGCTTCTGAATTAAAAAAAAACATGACTGAGAAAGTCTAATTAATGGGAAAACAGAACTGAAATTGCAGAGACATCCACCCAACGTGCCAAAGCGCGGCCTGAGTGAACAGCAGTGAAATGGCTCTGAGCCACTTCCAAACGCCCTCGTCGCCACCGTCGCCACTCCCCGGCAGCGCAGCGGCAACGGCACGCTCAGCCCCGGCAGCTCCGGCAGCGGCGCAGCTCCGCTGCAGCCCTTGGGGCAATGCGCTCGGGGAGAGGCCACCAAAGCACGCTCCAGCGCGAGCTCAGCATCGCCTTGGGCTGCAGGTAGTCCCCTCACCCATTGCTTGCAGTTCTCCAGGTACACGACATATTTTAAGACATTAAGTATTTAAACAGAACTCAAAATGGACACTCGGGATTTAACAATGTTTTACGCGTGAAATGCAGAAGTAAAAATGTAGCTCATCAATGTAATCCCGATATTGGTATTTGGATCCGGTAGAATTGGAATTTGTTCAATTACTTTTATAATATAATCATACACCGATAGCAAAATCCATAACCTTTGACTTAAAACATCACATTACTTCAGTACAAATATAACACTTTTCTTAACAATTCATTTTCTTACATTTGTGTAGTTCAGCTCCCTTCGCTCTTTACACCGTTTGGTTTAAAACAGGCGATTGATCTCCAAGTATCCGGAGAGTTTTTAGAATTTCGGTATCAAGGGATTTTCTTTGTGGCCTTATAAACTCCACGCAAGTTTTGGAAGCGGCGCGGGCACCTACAGAGCAAAATAAATAGAAGGATTAACTACAACTGGGATTCTCTCCCCAACATGTGACTTTTAGTCCTGAGTACTACGACATTTCCATTTCATGGGCTTTGCTCGGTTGTGTCAAGTAGCTCTCAATTAAGTCTACAGTTGGAGGAGATTTATCCAATTGCTGGTTTTTCTCTGAAGAAAAAAAAAGGATAACTTATTAAGTGTTAAATGTACTATTTTCAATAGGCTGTACCATATATTATATGATTCATTTTTCTTAAGCAATACTCCCCTAATAGTTCTCAGGTAACACGTAACAGAACATAATGATGGTAACGATGAACGATGAGTTTAAAATTTGCCCTGTGCAGCTTCCCTCATCTGCTGAGGGCGCCTTTCCTGACGGCGCCCTCCCCCAGCGCCCACATCCCTCCCTTCGGAGCGTCCCACGGTGCCGGAGCACTCCCGGGAGGTGGGCAGCGCTGCGGGACGGGACCCCGAAGGAGAGGGAGTGCATGAGCAGTGACCTGCAACGCGCTGAGCCACCGCCAGCTCTGCCTTACAGCCAGTCAATAGCGACCAGATGATTTCTGTGATAATTGTTATTTACCAGAGGGGTAGCGATTATCCCCCTATCAGGAATTAAAGGAAAAAAAGGCTGAGACAAACCCAGCTATGTTCCTGAGCTGACCGAGAGCTGGTAAAGAGCTGGTAAGAGCTGCCTAACCCGCGGCAGAACGTGCCCTCCAAGCAGGAACCATTCCCCCCTCCGCTTCCCAACGCGGGACGCCGTGGCCGTCCTGTGCGGACACACAGCCCTGCGTGTTGCCGGGGCAGCGATGCCGAATTCCAGTGCAGGGCACCGGGCACCTCCGGGAGACGGCGCAGCACTGGGAGCTGCTCCAGAGACAGCTGATCCCTACCGATAGTTTTACACCAGTATAATGGGCAGAGAAAGGAGCTGCGTCATGGAGAGGACAAGTTAATAACCCGCTGAGCCAAGTTTGACCTCCTCAAGTGAGAAGAGATGGCACAAAAGGACATGGCACCCTTTGGGGAGAGGGCGGCTGCCTTCAAGCCGGTCCATCCCTTCCTCTGCTCCATTCTTGGACCATTCTTCATCATTTTCTATTTCACACGTGGTTACGGGACCGCCGTCAGACAGACGGGGAGTTTCTAGGGCAAACAGAGGGAGAGCAGAACAGTTCGGCCGACGGCTGGAAAGGAAGAGGAACCCCCATTGCGCATCCCGCCTCCCCCAGACCTCACCCGACACTGCGTCCCCCTCCCCTCCCTTGCCTGGTGCGGGGGTGATCTCTGCCCCCCTCCGCACTGAGCCCTTCCCCGGCGGCCTCGCCACCGGGGCGCCCCGCCGCTCACGTGTGGGAAGTTAAACCTCGAGAATTTTAATAAGCAATTCCTAAAAAGAGACGGAACTTAGAGAAATTACGAGCAATTAACACTGACTTTGAGGGATGCCACTTCGCTTTGTGCCCGAGGCAGCGGCTGCAGAGAGCAGCCCGGGGCAGTGGGGTGCGGGCGGAGGTGCCACCAGGAGTGTACGTGAAGGCAGAGGGGGTGCTGGGCGCCCGCGGGGATCCCGGCGCTGTCACCTCAAATGTCACCGAAACGCTGGCTGGGGCACTGGCTGCAGGGCTGATGTTTGCTTGTTTTAAAAGGAACACAGTTATTCTCTCACCGTGCAATCTTCCACCAAAGAGACTTTTTTTTTTTTTTTTTCCCCAGAAAGCTGTAAAAATGGGACAGGAGAAGCATTTCAGAAATGGTAATGGCTGGAGCTCTGATAACTGCGCACCTGAGCGCTCACTGCACGTGAAAAACTGCAGCTTCACTGAAATAGAGCAATCCCGAAATGCAGTTCATCAAAGATTATGGATAAAAATTCAGATGGAGAAGGAATGATTGCCTTCGTTAGCCTGGTGGTATTATTGCGCACAGCTTCTTACCCAGACTCCGATGGAAGGAGATACGCTTTTACGTCTCTCTATTTATAAAGGGTACTGAGGGGATATGCTGGGAGTTCGTTTACACGCAGCACCCCGAGCTGTAAATCCCATTCCGCCTGCCCTTGCCTGCCGCACGCCCCGTGGGGAGCGACAGCGTCAGCGTTGGACGCGCGTCTCTTACAACTGCCGGGGGAAACGGGAGAGATGTTCAGGGAATGACAAAAAGGAGACAAAACCACGTAAGCAGTAACTCAGCTCGCTAGGGTCATACTTTACAATGCCTCACGCTGCTTACGTTAAGCAGAGTTAATAATCAGTTGCAACACGGACACAGGTTTAAATTGGCTGAAAACGTGGAATAACATTTGCTCGAGCACCCGGATGATGTGCAGTGAAGTCACCGGGCGCTGTGCTTCACGGTGCGCCCGCTGTCACAGCCAGTAACCTCGGTGGCTGCCTCCCTGAAAAGGCCAAAGACACAGCGAATTTGGGGACTAAAATAGTCATTTCTAGCCTGGGGGTGCTCTGCTTAGGGCCGAAGTGCCAGGAATTAGAGGAATGAACCTGAGCTGGTGGCTTCACTCCCCGGCACCCATCAGCTGAGCGCCTTTGGTGAGCCCGGGCTCGCAGCGGTGCTCGCCCCAGCCCGGTGCCGTGCGGCGGCACTGCCGGCCGTCCTTCGGGCACGCTGGGCGCTGCAGGGAGGGGGAGGGGTGCTGGAGGCGCTTCCCGAGCACACCACCCCTCTCTCCCCACAGAGAGCCCGTGGGTATGAGCCTGAAGCTCTTTTTCGTCTGTGAAATTTTAACACACCTGGAAGGCGGGTGCCCCCTGCGAGATGGAGGTGGGCGACAAACCCCACTCCTGGGACCCCTCTCACACCTACGGGAGCCCACGGCTTCAGAGAGCCCCCGCACGGCCACGGCCGGGGCTGCATCCCTCCCACGCCGGGGAGACCACGGGCTTTGTCACTCGCACGAGTGAGGGCAAATTCTCTCCTGTCTTCCCGCTTCCCATCCGTGCTGAGAATAAAAAGGTGGGATTTCATTTTCATGTTAAGAACAAACGGGCTCGGCTTGGCTCCCTCTTGTCCCCCCTCCCTCTCCCACCAGACCCACATGCAGTGTCGCTACGAACAAAGTAATGTGAGGAAATTTATGGCATATTCAATCCCTGTTCTGATAAATGCAGATAACCCACTGGTGACTCCTGCATGGGAGGGAGGAGGTCATAGAGAACAGGAAAATAAGAAATCATGAGCAGAATTAAATATTGAGGGGGGGAAATATTATTTGGCCGTTTCAAAGAGGGGGGGAAAAAGTGGCCCTTTAGTTCAATAAGCTGCACAGAATGGTGAATGCTTTGTGTCAGGGTAGATGTCGGGGCAGGGCCCTGGGGAGGAAGAGGGGACAACCTCTCTTCTTTATTTTCCTTTTTTTTGTTTGTTTGGTTTTGGTTTTGTTTGGTTTTGGTTTTTTTTTTTTCCTCTGGTGAGAAAGAGGAAACTCTCTGCTAGTCACAATGAAGTTATAGTGACTTACAGTAGATAAAAATCAGTCTAATAATAGTTACAGATCTTTCAATACTTACACAAATTACAGCCCCAACCATAGCTTGGAAAGAAGTGTAAAAAGTGCAGCTGACTTTTTAGGGCATTTTTTGCTAATACCTGCCTGTGTGAGCCAGATGAATGGTTGAGGACAACTCATGCGATTTCCCTGGTTTAATTCTCTACTGAGAGAAAATAAGTCTCTGCAAAAATTCAGAGGCTTCTACAGGAGCATCATCCTGCCTAAAGCTGAAAAATAAATGAAGTGCTGTGGGCAAAGCTAATCTGACAATAAACACTTCACAGTTCCTTTTGCCCACAGTGTTCACCCGCGAGCGCAGCAGCTCCCGAGGGCACCCAGCGCTCGCAGGCACCTGCCACCTTCTCCCTTTAGGTGGATGCTCCATCTGGTGCTGCCCCAGTCCTGTGGAGCGGGAGCGAGCCCCACGCTCAGCCCCGCGCTCAGCCCCGCGCTCAGCCCCACGCTCAGCCCCACTCTCAGCCCCGCGCTCAGCCCCGCGCTCAGCCCCGCGCCTGCCTTGGCTGAGCAACGGCCGCTGCCGGCAGCACCCAAGGCCACGTTCAGATGGCTTCTGTGGCGCGAGCAGCAGCTCCCAGCTCCAATAATCTCAGCAATTAATAGTCTTTTACTGTCCACTTCATTTGTTACTTAATTCTTAATTTTTACTTTGATTTCAGCATTTAAGAATTAAGGGCACTGTTTTGCAAGACATCCCAGGGAATACATACCTGGTGTGTTTTGTTCCTGACCATACCGATTTGGAAAATTCTGGGATTTTTTCCCTCTTAAAATAGTCAAATACACCAACTGAAGGAAAATTACCCGACACTATCCATTTATGTTGATAAACCTTGTGAACATATGCTATGCAAAAGAACTATTCATGAGCATAAAAGCATTTCACTTCATAAATATTTATAGGACAGGAATCTGAAACGCTGTTCCTGGGGCCCCGGGGCCCCCCGAAGCTTTTCAGCATCTTGGTGGGACTGGGGCGAGCCTGGCGGCGGCGCCGCATCGGGGCGCGCTGGGGATCGCGGCCATCACCGGCGCTGCCTGCGCCGAGCCCTGACCTACATGGGAGCGCGGAGCCTTCGCCCTTCGCCTCCCATCACCGCAGCTCTGCTGAGATTGCGACTAACGAGGCTAACCGCCAGTGCGGCTCATTTTTAACCATTTCACTTCACTTCTCGTCACAATTTCATGCCATAGGCAGACCCACACGTCGGGCAAAGCTGGGTTTCTGGCACCAGCATCACACTCGCGCGGTGTAGAGCAGAACGCCGGGGGCTGTTGCAGCACCTTTAGGCTTACCCATCCTCCTTTAATGGAAAACCCACACAGACACGCCATGAACTACTTCTGCTTTGTCGATCCGTTGGTGCTCAATAGCTGGGTTTTTAAAAGCTGTTTCCTTCCATTACAACTGATTTATTTGTTACATTTAAGTGATAAAATCTTTTGGAAACAAACCGGATACTATTCATTTTACACACACACACACACATATATATATAAGTGCGTAGAAGCCTATAGCATTTTCTCTTCATGTTGGATTTTGAAGCAGCGTGTAACAGAGAATGAGAAGAAGATTTATAATTAAAACTATTTGATGACTCCTATACCATCCAAAAAGCAGCACGTGACAGCCTGGCTTTGGTTCTCCTACTCACACCAGAATAGGTTACGTTTGCCTATAGTGATCACGCGTCGTTTTTAGAATAATGACTGATTCTGCACTGAAAACGATGCGTTTTGCCCTTCAGAAACCTGGTGTACGTCGGTTGCCGGTCTCATCCCCTAGTTATGGGGGATATTTCATCGGGGTGAACAGAGACTTCACCCCCTCCCGAGTGGCACGGGTGCGGGGGCTGGTGCCAGCCCTGTGCAGCGACGGTGGAACGGGGCCGAGGTGAGGGGGAGCTCGCCCGGCATGGACCTGCACCGGCAGCCACCGTGCTGCTTAGCGGGGTCCCCTCCTGCGCGCGGTCCCTGGGGAGCACAGGCTGGCGTCCAGCCCGACCCCTCGGGCCAGCGATGGTCCTGGGGGCACTGAGACGCCTCAGCGCCGCCAGGTCCTCCGCCAGGTACCGTCCCCTCTCCCTTTACCCACAGCCGATGTCCACGGCTCTTCAGTCCTTGCTTCTCCAAAACACTGGCTGAGGGCTTTCAGTTAACTCATAGTTTAGACATTGAAGGAGCCACAAAACCCGTATCGCCATACAATTAACTCCCGGTGTTTGGAAGCTGCCTCACTGTCCTTCCTGCTCCGGCTGCATCACTCCGAGGCCCCACTTCGGGAGAGACCTGCCACCCCACGGGGCTCTGCGCACATACAGACGCTCAATGCACATACAGACGCTCAATGCACAGGTGAATGTAGCAGCAAGCGCGCGTTATCTGCGCAGCGCGTAAGGGCACACGGCAGGTTAAGACAATGGTGGTGCAGTGGGTATATTCGGCAGTTACACAGATTGGTTGCTCAGAAATTCCAGCTCAGACTGAAATAAACTTCTGTGAGACTACAGAGCTGATGTTAACAGCAAAATTCATAATAAACAAATTCTTTTTTTTTTTAAATTTTGTAGCATATGGTGCTTATGAGCGAATTTGTAATACATTTACATGTACTTTTCATGTAACTGGTAAATGATGTTAGAATGCTTTTTACAAGGACAAATCTACTAGAAGACCATCGTTAGGGTACTGGAAAATGCAGTATGATAGCTGTAAATATATTTACATGTTGTCTTATATATAAAATATTAGATAACATCACTATCTGTTACGTACCCAGAAAACATAAATAGCATCAATTTGTTTTTCAACTAATGAAAAGAATTTTAAAAATTTGTCAATTTGTCTTCCATATTTGCAATAATGTGGATTCTAAAAAACTTTCTTAACACTGAACCCTACAGAAAACTCTGTTTGTAATATATAGGCAGTGAGTTTGTGGCTTGAATCCCCTGTGCAGCACATGCATCCATGCGCTGCCGCGGCTGCAAGGGCTGGAGACGCCCAGGGGAAACAAAGCCTCTGCGTCCCCGCGGGCAGGTGGAGATTGGGAATTTCATCTTTGGGGGACTCCTGTGACAAACTGCAGACAAAGAGTCCATTCAGCTCCTCTCAGCCGAGTCCAATAGTTAGTAATGGAGGTTTTGTACCTTCAGAATTAATCGGCGGAAAATGGAGGGTTTTGATGGCAGCAGGAGGCGGTGCCGGGGCCGAGGGCGCCCGCCGGGGCAGGCTGGCACCGCCGCTGCCGGGGCCTGGGGCTGAGCTCCAGTGGCCACCCCCGGCCGGAGCCCTTCATGGGCAATGGTCCCTGCCGCTGCCTTAGGAGAACGCATGCTCTGCGGCCAAATTCACGGACAAATCTTCCGTACTGTTTGAGAATCACAACTGTACAACATAGCAGGGAATAAAAAGATCCAGCCGGTTCACCTGTTCTGCACTGCGTGGGCTCTGGAGGGCAATGGACACAAATCATTGAAACAGCTCTGAAAGACAAAAATACTAAAAACGTGACAATCTGCCAAGAACCTGGTCGCTCACAAGCATTACTTCTTATTCTAGATCACCAGGTCAGAGATACGAGATCAGCTGTGGCGTTAATAGATGGCATTGCGAAAGGCAGGGTTTGGGAGCAGCGGGGAACCCAGTCAAGCTGCAAATGCGGAGTCAGTGCAGAAGATGCGGGCTGACACCCCGGCCGAAACGCAGGCTGCTCCCGGGGGAAAGGCGGCCCAAGGGCAGGAATTCAGGGCGAGACGTCAGCCCCGATCTCAGCCTGACGAGGGATCTCTGGGTCCTCTGGGTTGAAGGCAGCTGCTTAATCTATTGGAATGTGGCGCTCTTTCCTAGATGACCTTTTCTCGGCAGTTTTTAGGAAACATAGCTACAATTAACACTCTCATAAATCTGTTAAATTACAAATTTACAGCCTTTAGGATTCTACAGTCCTTCTCTTGGTACAATTAGCGTAGGGTGAAAAGGTTGCTTTGATTTGATGATGTGTGAATATTTTACAGTCCTCTTACCTCCACAACCATCACGGCATTGCTAATGCGAGCTGGTATCTCCCTGACAGCCCTTCTGACACTCATTTCATCAAGTTGTTGTATCCCCAGGGTGAGTTCTTGTTTATAACAAGAAAGGAACCGGGCATTGGGGCAATCTGTCTTTAGAAAAAGCCATCGACAGAACAAAATTTCCTGCATCTGCCTCTACAGATCTGTGTAAGTCCATCACAGGTCTTAGTTTCTCGGACACGCTCTCCTTTTCCGGGGGAGGTTTATCTGGGATTTCTAATGGCCCACAAGTGCGGACACATCCATGGTGCGCGTCAGCCCCACGGCATACAGGCGCTGCAGACCGTACGGGGCACAAGAGGCGTGCGAGGGACGCGCTCCGTGTGCCGCTGTGCAGCGGGTGAGAGGTGCCAGGAGATGTGCTGCTCCCGGGACTCGGCGGAAAAATTCTCATCGACTTTAGTGGAGCACAGTAACACCCACACCCTATAAACAGGAGAGTTTTACAGAGGAAGGAGAGCACCATCCCACGTCCACGTGGCCACCCTCGCCTGGCCCTCGCCGGCACAGCCAGTCTGGAGCCGTCCCGTGTCCGATCCGTCCCCGGCTGGGCTGTCCCCTCTCTGCCATCAGTCAGCGCACCCCAAACCCCGTACCCGCATGAGCAGGATCAGCCGGGCAGGCAGACGCACAGTGTTTCTGTGTCTCTACAAAACCAGACTAAAACCAGAAAACGAGAAGTTTAACGCCCGAAAACACGGCATCCTAACAGCTAATAACGCTAAATAGTAAGTCAAATATTCATTATTCTCACCTAATTATCGAACCAAAAAGCTTCAGAATTGTGAGTCTTCCCAAGATATCAAACCAAAACCTTCACAATACATTTTTATGCTCCCACATATGGATATTCTATGGAAAGGACACATAATGTCCGTGGTATGATAGAATGTCTCAAGCTGGAAGGGACCATAAGGGTCACTGAGTCTGTGATGATACATATGACACTACCAAACAGCTGTACCACTTTTTCAGGCCTATTGCATGAAATCCTTATGAATAAAGAGCATGAATTCACAAAAAGTTGTGCCTATCGGCACTGTGAACTAGTCATAAAAAAATAAGTTTAATCTAGCTAATTTGCATTTAAGCTCAAAATTTAATTCTCCAGATAATATTTCAGTGTTCTGTGGTGCCCCTTGGCTCTCTACCAGAAGTGGAAGGATGAGGTCTCTGACAGGAACCAAGAAAAGGTTCCTGCTAATTTATGCTAGAGTATGATCAAATTTTTTTTTTCTTCTTTTGCTATTATGTATCAGTAAAACAGCTTCCTCAAAGGTTTTGGCTGCTGCAAGTCTTGCAAATCAATGCCATGCATATATAAATGTATTTGTGTATATATGCAGGGGGTGTGTACACAAACATTTTAATTTGCAAATACAATGCTTTTTTTTAAAAAAAAGTTCACTTTATAATAGATTTTCCAGCTAATTAGTTCTTCAGGCTAATACTGAGTTTGGAACGTTATAAAAATCTGTGTCCTTGTTATTTACAAGAACTCAGCAAGAATAAAACTAAGGGGAAGAACACTTCAGACTAAATGACAACTGATCTGCTGTGCCCGGGAGTACTTTGGAAAATGAATGATTAAATGAATGATTATCTTTAAAAACAGCTCCGTGGACCAGACTCTTACAACGCAACTCTCCCTTCTGTACGGAGCTATGCTGAGTGTGTATTTTGATTATAATTACCGATTTGTTGTTTTTCCCTAACAAACCCCCCACACTGCTGATAAGATACAGATGGGAAACGGTCCCTGTGGAGCACGTCTGCTCGGAGCGGCACGCCAAGAAGTGGTCAGTTTATGCAGAAACGTCTCGGTGGGGATTCATTCCGAACTCTGGGCTCTGTCGGGAGCGTGCCTGCAGTTTTCTTTCCAAGAGAGAAACACGGGATGGAAGGTCCCGAGCTCTTGAGGGGGAAGCAGACGCAACACGGGGCTGCTGCCCCACCGCTGTGCACGAATTTACGGGATGTTTACAGTGGGAAAGCTCTTCACTACTCCTCATAGATATAGGAACACCCGTATCAATTACGCTATATTTCAGGAACCCCTACAAGAAAAGAGGAACGGGGCTTCTTGATTGCAGAGAGAGTAAAGAATCGTCCCGAGTACTGCCCTTTCTTACCCTGTCCAGGAAGCACAGTGAAAAGTTACTGCCGTGATAAACCCGATGCTCTACTTGGAAGGAACATCTCAGCAGCTCTGCTTCAAATTGTTGTGCTGTGGGAGTTAACAAAACAGACCACGGCAGCCTCTTCATAACCTGCGTCCTCTCCGGGATCAAGGAGCTCTCCCAGACGCGACTCGCACCCACGTGGTGCTGAAGGTCTCCTTGAGCGCCAGCGATGCTGTTCCTGCCTGAGGACCCCATCTCATCTCCTCTCAGCTGGGAATTCCCACTGACATTGTCATTTCTATGCATTTCACTTTGTGACAACCCAGGAAACATTAAAGCAGAAATATTGTGCAATGACAGACCCTACGCTTTTATAGAAACTGACGATTATTAGTCTGCCGGAAATCACTTTGTTCTTACTGAGCCCAATTCTGCTCTTCACTGAGACCAAGCAAGTTACACCAGATTTACAGCGCCGTAAAAACGAGCAGCCGTTGACTTGTTTTCTCTATATCTTCCCAGGAATGCTGTTTGCTCAGTTGGAGTCTTCTTGAAGCCTCCAGTTCCCCCTACTCAGTTCACTTTAAACAGAGATGTTTTGGGTCAAAGACTTGCCAATTAGTATTCTGATAACGTAGCTCATTAGCCTTATCTCCGTACCCCTGTGAAGAAAGCCATTTCCAACCCCTTTCAAGACGCATGAATATATACATGGGCAGAAGGCAGCTGACACAACAGTACAGGGAAATTTAAGCTCCAGTAGCTCATCAGCTCCCCTGTGGTTCATTTCTGGAAAAATGTGCTGCTGACCTTAAAAAAAACCCCACCTCTTCTGACAACGAAAGCACACCAATAAAAACGCAATTTGATTATGGGATCAATGCATAAAGTCATTTAAAGAAAATTAATTATCTCCAAAACAAACAGGTTCACGCGTGGCGCAGGCCTGGCGTGGAGGAAGGTGACCCCAGCGGGAGCCCCGCAGGTGTTTGCCGGGAGAAGTGCCGCCTGCCCCACCACACCGCACCGACAGCCCACAGCCGGACACCGCGGTCACATCCTGAAGGTTTGAAGTTGGTATTTCTAATTGCTGCCTATAGTAGGAAATACACTGTATATTCTTTCTTAAAAACGTTAAGACCACTTCTAAAAAGAATTCATGCTGAGGTAAGACGTAGAAGGGGCAGAGGATGTGAAAATCGGTGGGGCTGCTGTCTGAGCTGGTTGCGCACGAAGAGTCTAGAGCTGGTTTGCTGCTGGTCAACATCCCTGGCGATTGTGGGGGAGAGACATCCCCCCGCGCTCCCGAAGCACATGCTGTTCCTCGGGCACCAGTTAAACACAGCAACCATCTTTTAGACTAAGGTCCTCCTAACTCTTCCTTCTTGGTTTCAGTTTGCTGTCCTTGTAAATCTGTTCTTGTTTTTAAAAAGTCCCCCCATTGTCACATATGCATCTCAACCATTTCCTCATTCAAATTATTTCCCTCCTTTGACTGCATTACGGTTCTTTTTTGGGTTACTAAACGTATGGATCTCATTGACCTTGCTGCCCAGGAAACACCAGCCCCTCCGAGACTGGCGTGACACCGACAACCACAAAGGCTTTGGACCCCGCTCTGAACACGAGCAGGGCTGAGATGTGCAGCCGCAAGTTTTGGACAAGAGAAGGCACCATCGTATCTAACCCTGGGCATAGACTGCATCAGTGAGCACCATGTGAGACAAATCATTTCTAAGACTCCCTGTACGCACCCCTCTGTACGTCGGAGCCCTACGGCTGACTGCTAGCAGCAAGCCTACCCGCAGCAGCGAATCAATAACCTGCGGTCAAACACCTGAAGGTGTTCAGACTCAGATTTGATAGATGTTCTGCTTAGAAAAACTATTGGGGGTTGGGGGGATTAGAAAACTGATGGGATGAAGTACAGAGAGACAATTCCCCCTTTAAAGCAGAAACAAGTCCTGTGAGAAGCACGAGATGTAAGAAGTGTAACGCTGACAAGTGCTGGGACGGCCCCAACAAAACCGAACAAGGAAACGGCCTCTGAGCACTGTCACGAGTGCTCTGATTTGCCTCTTGGTTCGCCCGTTGGCTGAGTTATCTGGAGCGTTACCCGCAGGAGTGACTGGAAAACAAGAGTTCTGTTCCAGGTTGTTATTTTTTGGAGATCTGAGTATTTTCCCTCGTTTGGGGAGGGAGATGAGGGAGTCCAGCAAGCACTAGTCTTTCTGGGCATGACCAACTCCCCCAGGCTGTGGTAGCAGCAATTTCTTGTCAACTGCCTAGCCGGGTTCTGGTCCCCTGTTTAGTGTCCCTGTACTCTTAAAAATTCTTGAAAAAAGTTGGCTTCAGCAGTGCTGGGGTGACCACTGATAATGTCCCCATCATGTTTACTAGCCCAGTAACTCAGTACCAGCATGAATTAAAAAAAAAAGTAAGTGCAATTGTGAATTACAGTACTTTTCTGGATAGTATTTATCTTTTCAATCCAAAATGAAAATTATTTTCATGTATTGCATTTAAAATATACATTTTTAAAGTACCATGACACTTGCTGTTCGTACAAATTTGACTGCATTTCACTACCTACCTAGTACTTCTCATTAAGAGTGACCACTGCTCTACAGCAATAAAGTAAGCGTTTGTGATTATCATACTGAAATTCAATGCCTCAATTACTGAAGCAAAAGAGAGAGATATAAATAAATAATGTTTACATAAAGTCTTTGGTAATTTCAAAATTTTCTCTGCATCATCGTTAGAAGCATTTTAACTTGAGCGAGAGGGCCTAGCAGCCATGTGAAGGAAGTTACGCAGTACATACAATTACACAAGGAGTCGGTTTCCCGTTAATCAGCCTTACCTGCCAGGAGCTCTGCTTGTGCTTCCCAGGGCCGGGCAGTTCCCACCCGCGTCCTGCGCTCGGGGACCCTGCTGACACCGCAGCCCTGCAAAGCTGCAAGCGGGAGCGTGTTCTCGCCCTTCCTCGACAGCAGGGGGTTTGTGCGCTCGGCTGCAGTTCCCGTTCGGTGACTCACACCAGTGGGATTTCTTCCGGATTTTCCCTCCTTCACCTGTTTTTCTAGAGGATCCGTCTTTCCTTCCCGGCTCCTGCCCCAGCCTCCTGGGCTCGCTCTGCGGTACTCGTGCTCCCTTGCCTCAAGGTGATAAAATCTTCTGTTCCCTTTTGCCGCCTCCCCCTGCCCAGAGCGTGCGGATCAGGGATAACGTGTCTTCCATTCACTCTTCTCCAGGGTGAACTTTTTGTTGGGACAATGTTAAGTCTTTTGTCATCATGTAGGGACGGCAAATTGTAACTTATTGTGCCATTTTTCTCATCGTGCTGTGGCTCACGGTCTACTGAAAACTCCCCCCAAAATTCCAACTTGATTTCCTGAAGGGTTCAGACATACCTTCACGTTTTCCCCTAAAGCTGGGCTAGCGGGATATTCAACCAACCATTGGGCATACCCTGTGTTATGAAGAAATACCTCGGAATAAAACACTTCGTTTTCATTCACATCTATCTTTTTGTGAGTTACTCCTCTGGAACTCTTCCTAAAATCTTCTTTCAAGACAGATTTTTAAATAACTATGAATAACAAATATAAATGCGTGACATATAAAACAGGACACGGGCACTTCTACAGAGAAGCAATTTACTACCTGCTTAGCAGGGAACCAAAATATATTCAGTTTATCTGAATTAGTATACTGCTCCTTAAGTAAAGGTGAGAGCTATTTCAAGCAGCAGAGCCAGGACTTCCACCGAAAGTTAGTTCAAGCAGCAGAGCCAGGACTCCGGGAAGGAGCCCGTGGCTGTAGGGGAGGCAGGGGGTTTTTGGCTTTCTTCTTTGTCAGCTTAGTTCTAGCTTTGCAAAACGCTCAGTCAAAGGTTTCGGCGGCGCAGACACCACCAGTGCAGAAATTTCCACATACCCCAGTTCAGCTTCAGTCCGAAAGGGTCAGAAAGATTGCATCTTCCATTGCCAGGAGCAAAATGTGAGGGATATTTGGAGTTTTTGAAATGGCAATGTCTCTTTTTCTGTCTTGGTAATCAGTGCTGTCTTCCTGTTAATAACAGCAGAAGCAATTTGAGCTTCCTCGGGAGGCTGAAACAAGAGAAAGAAAGATATAAAAACATAGGTCAAAAAACGTGTATCTGGGCAAAACCAACATGCATGAAATTTCTGTAAGGTTTATATTTATAACTATCTGTTTGAAGTATACAACTGATAAAAAAGGATTCGTGTTGTGTTCTATTGACTTCGATGACCAATAGGGAATGTTCCCCCACTGCCACCCATGACGTGGCAATTTCTACTGTCTCTGGAAGCACAAACAGATTGGCATTTTATCTCCCATTTACATGGGAAAAAGGGCAACAGCAAGGGCCCTAAGGCACCATGCTGGGGGAAACACATATTTATAAATGACATGTCCCCCCCAGCCATTCCGGGTTTTAGCCTGAAGGCAGGACCAGCCAATGCAGGGGGTTTAACCCAGCTGTGAGCGCCCGGACAGCCCGGCCATGCGGGGAGAAGGAGCAGTGCCACCAGAGATTTCCGTTTTCAGGTTATCTGGGGCACCCAGGAACCCCCCCTCCCCCAGTGCTGCTGCGGCCTGAGCAGCAAGGGGAGGGCTCTGGTGCTTTATGAAAAGAAGAGGGGAGACCAGAGGTGGGCTGAAAGCTTACCTTTTGTGAGTGGCCTGAAGGACTATGACCAAAGAATGAAAGCTAAAGAGAAAAATAAGAACAAAAATAAAAACTGAAAAGGGGAGGGAGGAGAGGAAAAAATGGAAGAGAAGAAAGAGAATAAGAGTTTACAGTGTGTTTAGCTGAGAAATAAGCTGTGGTTACAGAGTGCAACAAAACTCTGAGTTGAAAAGAAATACAAAGTGAGAAGTATGCTCCGAGGGCTCGGGGTCGGCTCGGCTCAGCCAGAGCCCAACAGCCCTCGGACTGATGAGAGCCGTCTCCTGCCCAGTGGAGCCCAGCCCAGTCTCAGCCAAGGGCTCCGGAAAAACGGGGAGGCAAAAAATCAGCTCAATTCTTCTGATACCTCAAAAAAAAAAAACCCCACCCCAAACCCCACACCGCTAAGGTTCGCACTCAGTTTCAGGTGAAAGCCCAGCTCAGGCCCTGCTGCACCAGAACAAGTTCTCCTATGGCAATTTCACTAGAAACAGATGGTTTCAGAAGAGGGTAATTTTAGGGTAAAATTCAACAATTATGGCTTGACCAGAGAAAGCTGGATGACATCAACCACGGCAACAGTGACTGCTGTGGCTGCAGGTGCGGAGAGGACAGGAGAGGAGAAGGAGCCCCCTCTGTCCCTCTGGGGAAGGCAGCTCGGCGCAGCCGCACGCACAGATGCTGGAGACGGGAGGGAGGAAAGATCCCCGGCTCCTTCCCCCAGGCAGGTGTGAGACCCCTCTGCCGCCCCGCAGCTCTCCAGCACTCCTTCCCGGGGCACGCGGACCCCTCCATCCTTGCCAAGTCCCGTGTTTCGGACTTTACTGAAGGATAACAGAAGGAAAGACCCCATTTAAGCTGGTGACCTTTCCTTCTCAGAGGGACTAATGCAAATGCAAGATGGTTTCCTGGAGCACTCTCACGTTTGCTCACTGCACTAACAAACACAGAATTTTTATAAGATTGCTTTCTTAGCCAAGGTGAAATGAATATATGGTCATGTGCACATACAATAACTGTTTCATCTACATTACCTTACCTTTTCCTCTAACTCTTTTATTTGTCTTTTTTGGCCTTCAATTCTTTCTTCTAGCTCTTTAATTCTCTGTCAGATTTCAAATAAAAAAATATTTATTAACCAACCGAATACAGATGTACCCAGAAGACGCATTATTTTTGGAGATATAAATTGTATGTGCTGTGCTTCTAAAAAAATAAATTGGGTTTCAAGCTGTAGATGAGTCCTCCGTGAATGTCACTATGCGTGACAAATGCAAGAAAATCAAAATGCCCTGTTTGTAGGGATTATCCACGGGAAATCCAAGTCTGGCCCCGGGACCAGCCGTTTCGGTACAGCTCTGAGGAGAGGCTGGTGCTCACAAGTTCATTACGTCTCCGTCTGAGGGACCGTCCCACCCCGAATCTCGCCATGCCTGTGCGCGGGCGCCTACCTGCTGTGCATGTTGAATGAGCTCCATCCTTTCTCGCAGGATTTGGGCGTCCCTCTCCCGGAGCTCGCTCATCACCTGCCGCTTCCATTGCTCTACGGCGCTCTTCAGTTTCTCTTTCTCCTCTTCTGAAAGAAGTTCGGAAATTTTGGCTCCAGCTTCTTGCTGCAGGGCATCATAGAGCATGGCTTCTAATTCCAGAATTTGCTAATCAAAAACAATATAAAGCTGTCAGCTTGACCTTGTCTCTGGTCGGATGAGGATTTTGTGAGGAACTGAAAATCCTACCCGGGTAAGGCAATGGGAGCGGGAGAGGGGTAGTGCGCTGAGCCTCTCGCACAGGACAGTGCCAAAAACTCAAACCAGGGGGGAAATACTTCAAGCTGCTCCTATCCTGTGGGGCTCGGAGCAGCACTGGAACTGGGACGGCCCCTGGGCCCAGCCTAGGCTGCCTCCCAAAAAACACACGGGTCTCAACTCCTCCTTTCTGGAGATGGGGAGATGGCCGTGGGCAGAAAAGGCAAAAAGAAAAAAAAAAAAAGAAAGGCAAATGGGAAAAGGAAAAAGAGAAAAGAGGTTAATAAAAGACTCATTTTGTGAGTTACAGATATTTTTTAAATGTTCAGTTAAATGTTCAGTCTCTCGGTTCAACTTTCCCAGCTACGCTCTCGCAGCAGCAGAGGATACGGCAGCACCAGTTCACACTCCTGCCAGAAAGGAATGACTCCCTGTTGTGTGCTAGCAGCATTTTGTACCAACAAGCTTAAAATGCCCCATGTGAAGGCGTTTCCAGCACTTCCTCTGGCAGAGCCGTCAGCTCCAAGAGGCTTTATGCTCATGAAAAATCTATCTGGTAGCCGGGCTCTGTTCCTGCAGTCTCAGGCTGCAGAGCCTTTGCTTCACTGTGTCAGGAAACATCTCTTGCACAGAGACAGATGTACCCTCCAGATTTACTGAGATGCAGAATTGTGTAGGAAACGCACTGGCAATGTTTCCCCAGGGTCACCGAGCCTAGAACCCCCCTAGGGCAGGGACCTTGCCAGACAATGGCTTCTGCTTCAAAGTCCAAGATGAATGTTATTCCTTCGTGCAAGGCAAAACCAAGGCAAAACCAAGACAAAATCTTTTTTCAGCAAGTTTGAAACAGAGCAAGAGACAAAGCAGCAAATGATGGCACCTTTGCACACCCTCTCCAAAGCTGGTGGCGTGCTGCAGAGCTCTCTGTGGCTTCAGGAGACCATGACTGCAACAGGGTGGTTTGGACCTTGCAGAGCTCTCCGTGGCTTCAGGAGAACAGGACTGCAATAGTGCGGCTTGAACCTCTGGAGAGGCTGTTTGAAAATGCCATAGATGTCTGTTGTGATAATTCAGCTCAGTTCAAAATCGACAGGTTTTTCCACCTGAGGCTGCTGGTGGTGGTTGCTTACTATGCCTTAGCAGAGCCAGGACAGAAGAACACAAGCGTTGACAAGAGCAGTATCATGGCAGGAGTTGTGGATACTGATGACAACTGAAAGGCAGCAACCATGGTATCGCTGTGGGGAGGATCAGACCAGATCTCAGAAGACTCTGTTTTCACTTTTATAAGTAAAGCCAACATCCTTGCTAACCGTAACGTTCTCAACAAAATGCTGTTATTTGAAACATGGATTTATGTTGGGCCCCAAACCTCAATTATACAATCGTTATCCCTCTCTGATTATATTGACTTGTGAAGAAAGAAGAGCGTGGGGAAATTCACAGTCTCCAGAGCAGCAGCAGTCGGGAGTCTCTGTGAGAGCCAAGTGCTTCTCGGAGCAAAATCCCCCGCCAGCAACCAACGGGAGTGAAAACCATGCAAAAAGCTTAGCGGTTACAGCTGGTAATCTTGTTGGCTGCAGTTAGCAGGGGAAGATTAGCGGCTCCTCATCTCAAGGGGCACAAAGGAAACATGGAAGTGAAACAAATTACACAAATGAAAAGAGCTTTTGCCGCTTGAATTTCGGGGCAGAAGCAAGCTTTCTTACTGCTTTCAGGCTGCATTTGTGCCTGGGAGTGACGTCCATCCCTTTGCCTGGGGACACTGGCATGATGCATTCAAAGAACACAGGAAAGTGCAAATAACTCTCGGGTACATCTGCATGGGCTGCAACACATCCGTGACACGCGTTCCGTCTCCACAAACGGCAAAGCCAAGGAGCAGGTAGTTGTTGTGGAGCCTTTGGTAAATTTGGGATCCTAGAACTGGAGATCCATCTCATGGGTGGAGAGCGGGCGGCTGGCTGGGAGCCACAGGGGTGCTGAGTAACGCCCTCATCGACAGCCACGGCTCCACGGCTGAGCTCTCCTGCACAGCCCATGGCGTTACCAGGAGTTTCAAGTGATTCGTACGATTTTTCCCACTCTGCTGCTGTTGCAAGCTTCCGCATACTCAGATTTATGGATCTGTTTCAGAACTTGCCCAAGACCCAGAGGATCACCTCTCTCAGGGCTTATCTTTGAAGATGAATCCTACAGGCTCAGCCTTCGGCTACACCAAACTGCTTCTCACAACAGCTCAATGCTGCAGGAGATAATCTGGTTTTAGGGCTGAGACTGCAGGTAAGGGGGAGCTTGTGTAATTTGCAGGGTTTCCACTGTGCATAGGCATTGGTTCCAGATATAGCTCAGTGTTTGGCAAAATCAGTCTTGAAAAACATCCTTACGGGACAGAAAGTGTACTGAGGAAAAGCTCTCCAAAATGGTTTGAGATACAAATAGATAATCGGTATCCAGAAAAAGAGACACAAATACTCACTGCTGTGTAACTGTGCTCAAAATTTAAATGGAACTGAAAGAACGAGATAAATCGATATGAAAATTTATGCATTTATGTCTTTCATGAATATATACTGATTTTTTCTCTAAATGAGCTGTAATCTAAGATGTAAGGAAATGTCCAGGCTAAAATCTCTATTTTAGAAGGAAAAGAGAAGTCACTGAAAACATCATTTTCTTATTAGTCATTCACTGAAACCTCTGCTAAACTAAAACTCGTGTTTAATAAGTTAACGTTCAGGTGCTGATCCTGCAAGGACCACCCAAACACAAGAAACTGTCTATAAGGAACTCATCGTTAGCGCAGGGTATAGAGGATTTGTTCAAAATTCAGCCTATTTAGCCCTCGGGTCACTCCATGAGCAGTACTGACCACAGTGCAGCGTTTTTCTACCGAGAACAGGCTACACCTATTACACAAGGTGAGTTAATCGAGATGTCATAATTCAGGCAAGACGGATTTTCCTCACCTTGTGAGCTTGGTCCAAGGACTGTTTCCTGAAGTCGAGCTCATCATCCAGGTAACCCTTCTGCTTGCTGAACAGCTCCTGCGGACAGAAGGAAGAGGCAGTCAGCGCAACGGTGGTGGCCCTCACGCCGCTGCTCCTCCTGCCGCCTCTCCCGCCGGGCCGTTCCCCTCCTCTCGGTACCTTTTCATTCTCAAGATCCAGCATCTTCTGCTGCAGCGCAGACTCCGTCACTTCTATCTGCTGTAGCCACTGTGTACAGAAAGAGAGACCGTGTGCTTAAGCCCAAAGAGCAGAGGCAGCGTGCCCGCGCATTCAGCTTGCACCCTCGCTTTAGGCTGTGTCTGCACACACTGACAGGGCTTACTTAAATTCACTAAATAAAAGAGGAAAAATTAACTTTATTATTACATCTTTTCTTTCATATATATTGGTAATGGAAAAAAGCATTATTTCCAAGCCTAGCCAGTTACCTTCTAACGTCATTTTGCTAACTAAGTAACATTTAAAAATAAGCAATGTCTGTCTGTATTGCCTCAATGTTACCTTTATTTTGACAAAAAAACTACTGTAAGTATGATTCCACATAAAGAATCAGGACATTCTGTGATGAAACTATCATTTACATCACCAGTGTCTTCAAGTGAGCTGTTGTGAGAGGCTCAGCTGCTTTCATGACACACGTTTACTGATGAGCGCTGCAGTCGTTATTACCTTTTCAGCCAACGTGAGAACTGTCCTTGCTTGTATGATGACTACTTGCTCTTCGTTGCTCAGATTCTGCACCAAAAGCAGAATATAATTACAACAAATCCTGGCGTCTTGTTATTAATCCACTACTTGGGCTACTGCTGTGTTAAATAAATAGGAAATTAAATACAACCAAGGAACAATAAACTAAGGCAAAGAAAAATAGTATTGCAAAAATGATTGTAACTATTCATGCTGAATTGTTATCATACATACAGTTAATTCTTCTAAAATCCTCTCATTTACCAAAAAAAGAGATGTTGACGCAGGATCTCTTTTTCCCCCAACAGGGAATAAACACAAAGTTACACAAGACAAAATCAAGCTTAGCACAATGTGCCATTAAGAAAAGAGATGCAATCTTAAGTCCTCTGTGATCCACTATCTGCACAGTAGGTTCATACACAATCCTTATTCTGCACAGCCAATAGCAGCCAATAGTCATGATTTTTGAAAACACTTGTTAGGGTGTTAGTTTTTCAATTCACCTTTTTTTTGTTTGTTTTGTTTTGTTTTGTTTTTTTAAATGAAAATACAGTATGTTTTGCATTTCATCCATCATCTTTGAAAGGTCCTGGAGGACAGGTGAGGTGCCTGAGGACTGGAGGATAGCCAATGTCACTCCAGTCTTCAAAAAGGGCAAGAAGGATGACCCGGGAAACTACAGGCCGGTCAGCCTCACCTCCATCCCTGGAAAGATGATGGAGCAGCTTGTTCTGGGTACCATCTCAAAGCACCTGGATGAAAAGAAGATTATCAGAAGTAGTCAACATGGATTCACCAAGGGGAAGTCATGGCTGACTAATCTGATAGCCTTCTATGACAAAGTAACTAGATGGGTGGATGAGGGGAGGACAGTGGATGTTGTCTACCTTGACTTTGGCAAGGCTTTCGACACTGTCTCCCACATCATCCTCACAGGAAAGCTTAGGAAGTGTGGCTTAGATGAATGGACAGTGAGGTGGATTGAGAACTGGCTTACAGATAGAGCTCAGAGGGTTGTGGTTAGTGGCGCAGAGTCTAGTTGGAGGTTAGTAACAAGTGGTGTCCCTCAGGGGTCAGTACTGGGCCCAGTTTTGTTCAACATATTCATCAATGATCTGGATGAAGGGATAGAGTGTACCATCAGCAAGTTTGCTGATGACACAAAACTGGGAGGAGTGGCTGACACGCCAGAAGGCTGTGCTGCCTTACAGCGTGACCTCGCCAGGCTGGAGAGTTGGGCAGAAAGAAACCTTATGAAGTTCAACAAGGGTAAGTGTAGGGTACTGCACCTGGGGAGGAATAACCCCATGCACCAGTACAGGTTGGGGGCTGACCTCCTGGAGAGCAGCTCTGTGGAGAGGGACCTGGGAGTCCTGGTGGACAACAGGATGACCATGAGCCAGCAATGTGCCCTGGCGGCCAAGAAGGCGAATGGCATCCTGGGGTGCATCAAGAAGAGTGTGGCCAGCAGGTCGAGGGAGGTCATCCTCCCCCTCTACTCTGCCCTGGTGAGACCGCATCTGGAGTACTGTGTCCAGTTCTGGGCTCCCCAGTTCAAGAAAGACAGGGAACTGCTGGAGAGGGTCCAGCAAAGGGCAACAAAGATGATTAGGGGACTGGAGCACCTTTCTTATGAGGAAAGGCTGAGGGACTTGGGTCTCTTTAGTCTAGAGAAAAGAAGATTGAGGGGGGATCTTATTAATACATACAAATACTTAATGGGAGGATGCCAGGGGGATGGGAGTAGTCTTTTTTCAGTGGCGCCCAGTGATAGGACGAGGGGTAATTGGAGCCATTCCAAACCCGCCTGGACGCCGTCCTGTGCAACCTGTTGTAGGTGACCCTGCTCTGGCGGGGGGTTGGACTAGATGATCTCCAGAGGGCCCTTCCAACCCTGACCATTCTGTGATTCTGTGATCCCAAACCTCGGTCATACTGTGACCACATCTACAGCAGCAGAAGTCAGCCCTTCTGGTTCGGGGCCCATATTTGCTCAGACCCAGAGAGCCGAGTCTGACGCGCTGCTCTCAGGTACAGGAGGGTATTGCCCCCCTCTGAGCCTTGCTTCTGCTCTGCTCCCAGAGGTTCTCTCTCTGGGGATCGCCTCACTCAAAGCAGTACTGAACTCCTGGCAGTTCAGCGGGAGGCAGGTGGGAGCTGCGCAGCTCTTTACAGAAATGCAAGTGAGGAAATGGGCAGGAAAGGCCGGAATCACTTGCCCGGAGGCGGGACATGGGTTCACTTTCCCACAGCCCCTAACAGCCAGGCACCACAACGGGCACCCATGGGGCTGAGTCTGCTGTGTTAAACACGTGAAAACAAGAAAAAAAACAAGCGATAACAACAGTCTACAGCTATCTTAAAGCTATCTGAGGTGAGAACCGTGAACTCCCCCTTGTGTCACATCTGGAATTAACTGGCTGTATGTAATAGCAAAATAAAAATCAGCGGGAAATAACATTATGGACTAGAGATCGTTAATATAAGTAAAGAAGCCGCGAGGAAAAGAAAGGGAATAGAAAACATGAGAAAAGCTATCACTTTTTTGGTTCCTCTGTCTCCAAGCTGCGTGTTTGGGACACAGCCCTGAAACGCTCCGCACGGGACTAACCTGACATTAATAACGCCACTGAAGACAACATTAGCACAGGCATGAACAGATTAATAGGTATTATCTTTCCACACATTAGTAGGGTCAGTCTTAACTCATTGGTCATGAAGCTTATATGCATCTTTTTTTTATTCTCTGCACACAGATTTTAGGATTCTTCATATCTCTGCCAGTATGAATATCATTAACTGCGGTGGTGAAGATTACTAATTGCTTCAATGCGTTTCAGCTCCTCCACTAACTCCTGGCTTGATTTTGTGGAGCAGAGCATGCAGGTGTCAGAGACTGGGGAGAGGATGACCCAGCTCTTCTAGACAGAGAGGTGGGTGAGAGGCACCTCCAGGCTGCGCCCCTGGCGCTGGGGACTGCATTTTCGCTGGTGTCCAAGTGCGCAGTGGCAGGGGCAGAGCTGGGGCAGAGCTGGGGCAGAGCTGGGGCAGCTCCGGTGAGGAGCTGTGGGAACGGTGGGGACCCTTCTGCCGACCGATGGCCGCAGTGGGATTCCCCCAGGGAGGAGCCCCGCAGCACCCAAGGGCTCTGAGAGACCCTCCGCTCTCCTCTGCCCCGCGCAGCCACGGCGGCTCTGGGGCTCTGCTGGTACATGACAGTATGGGGAAAAAACACACAAGGGCACATATACCCTCTCTATACATGTTACTATAGGTATAATTAATCACTTCCACTTGCTAAAGGAGAAACACTTCCAAATTTCTTATTATTTGTTTCTTATTTCATGCTGCTGCTGTCCTGGTTACTATTGAAGGTTTATGGGTTATTAGACAGAATTAAAATACACAGCTGCTCAAATGCAAAAACAAAGCAAATGCAGAGCAAGCAAATAAACAAACCGTGTGAAAAGTGACCAGAAAAAACCCAAAACAAACCCCACACGAAAATTTCAAAATATTTTCCAAATCATTGAAAATTTAAAAGCAGTATTGTGACACCAAGATCCCGCATGACACTGGGCAGAAGGCTGTTAACAAAACCTTAAAAAGCCAGAAAGCGCTCAGCACGTAGCCCAGTCCTTTGACCACAGGGAGGACAGGGTGTGCAGCAGCAGCCCAAGAAGGCTTTGCTAACTTAACATGAGGACAAATATTTACCAAAGCATGCACAATTTATTAAAGGAACATACACTTACGGCGTTATCCCCTAAAATGTCCAATTTTTTCATCAGCTCTGCTACTACTATGTCCTAACAAGAAAGAAATGGAAAACCAGGAGTCAGATCAGAGCATCTGATTTTATTTAGGGAAAGGAAAGTACGAAACGAGAATCCCTTACCGTTACACCTTCTGCCTCGCAGTAGACCTGCAGAGGGCTTTTCCCCTCTGTAAAAGGACCGTGATGGAAGTTGATGGCAGGCGACCGTCTTTCTCTCTCCTGGAATGACAATAATTGCCCGGTTACGCACGATGGTATGTCACAAATGGCAGCTTCGGTTTGGAAAAGGCTCACCCTAACCGAACACACCGCAAAGCAGAGTGGCTTTGTCTTGGGCACCGAAACCCTTCCTCCGCACCCTGTGGCCACTGACACTAACAGCCGGGAGCAAGAGCCGTTCCTCTGGCCAGACCAGGTGCCTTTGCGAGGGCCCACGGGGCTGACGGGGAAGACCTCCACCGCACTGCGAAGCAGGACAGACCTACACGTTAACAGCGCTACTATTTTCCCACCACGCTCTCCCCTGGGTACTCATCACCACCACTTACTTATTGTTTCGACTACGTAATATATTTGAACAAAACGATATGCTTATACCTAGTATAACATAAATAGCATTTGAAATGTTCTTGTAACTGGCTGCTTTGCTAATGTCTCTTTGGAGAACTTGGAAAACGGTTTCCAAGAGCTTGTAGATTCTGCTTATACAGGTAATGATCTAGAGAACGGAAGGCTCAGTGGAGTAAACAGAGCGCTCTAGGCTGTGTGATTCCTCCTCTGCGGGTTTAGCAGGAGGTGAAACACAGCAATGATCTTTGGCAATGAAAAAAGAGTTCCTTTTTCGTTTTCTTTCACATGTATGATCTCTTTTGGTTTTATCTCTTTGCATTTTCAGAACAGATGGAATACGGTAAAATGTGTATGTACATCATGAGCCAATCTTCTGGATCTTAAAGTTACTTAAGTAGTAAGACTGCCAGAACAACCTATCAAGAATACCAGTATTGATCCCTGGGGGTTTGTTTGGGTTTTTTTTTCCCTTTTACCAAACCCTTTGGTCTCGTTCGATGCAAAGCAGCTTTTCAGAGTAATCGTGGGCAAGTTCCCACAGCTGCGGTGCCCCGGCCCCGCTCACACAGCCCAGGGCAGGCAGGCGGGACCGTGGCCGCAACGTGTGCTCACTTCAAGCTCCAGGATCCTGAACTCCAGAAGCTCGTTTTGATCCTTCGCGTCCTGGACATCATGTTTCAAGCGAGCTTCCTCAGCTTCCATTTGTTTTATCTGCAAAATAAAGCAACACGTGTCAGCACCGTTTGCCATGTCACTCGAGACCCGTCACACTTTGGCCATGCCGGGGAGACGCCGGGGCGAGCGCGAGCGCCGAGGGTCCGAGCCCACCCCCTGGGGTCAGCACGAGAGGGGACGGCAGCACGGGGGAGTGTGGGGCTTTTCCCCACAACCACCTTCTCACATGGCCCCACAGTGCGACATTTTATGGGGCAATAGGGAATGCCAGAAAACCACTTTTTCTGGCAGGTTTATAAATATCTTGTTATTATATGTGAATTATTTCCAGTAGAGCTGTGTGATACAGATTAAAATATTGCAACTTCTGCATTCTTAAACTACAAACATTATTTGAATAATACAAATAGAAATATTGAACACCTTTTCTACCAGTTCTTGATTTCTTCTATACAATGCTTGCTTCTCCTCAATCCATTTCATGTCCTTGAAAAAGAAATAAAAACTGTAATTCCATTATTTCCTATGATACAAAAGCTCACCCTTTCTGTCTGACTTTAACAGTCCACAGTATACAAATGGAATAGAAATACTCCAATGACTAAAAAACAGCTTTCAGATGAAAGATTGATTTGCACTAAAAGGGATATTTCTAGCTACGCAGTTACTATTAAATTTCAATTATACTGAACACAGATCACATATTTCTGGACACTAGGCAAAATAAACCTTATTTTGAAACTAATTTCTTAGTTTGATGGATATATAAAACCCACAAATCCCAAAACATTATTTATCAGTAAGGTTAACAATAACAAGAGGTTAAGCTGGAGAGGTGAGGATCAAATGATTTAGTATTATTTTAAAGTTCTCAAAAAACATTTTATGCGTCTGGTTTTTTTTTTTGGTTTTTGTGGGTTTTGGGTTTGGGGTTTTTTTGGCTTGAAAAGCAAGACACAGACTAGAAACAGCCTGGGAACATTTGTTGTATTTCCAGCTGGGGGTTGGGTATTTGCAGTCTGCGATAGTTCATTCTCAGGGCTGTCCCAATGCTACAGCTGCGCCTGTTTCTTTATCACCTTTGGATGCCAGTGTGCGAGGTGGTCTTAAACTCTGTACTCTTCCAATTTAAGGTGCATTTTCCTTTTAACGCTCTCCTGTGCTATGCTACTTCATGCGCATCTCCGGAGTGTGTAACCTCAGTGCCAGGACCGACGAGCGCACCCCAGCCACGAGGAGGAGGTGCTGTGTGGTGTAGAGGCGCTTGGCCTGAGTTGCTGCCCCGCTGCCAGGACGCTCCCCGATTTCGGTGGAGGATGCATCCGAGGGACCGCACAACTGCGCTGCTAGCATTCCCAGCCCGTCGGCTCTGCAGGCAGGGAAGCAGAAACTCCCAACTCCACAATGCCTTTTCTGTTTGGGGAACATTATGAGGGAGCATTTTCTAACACTAGTTAGGCATAGCATAGGACATACGTGAATGGCAAATATTTGGACCTCAGCACTGCAGTCCAAAGGGATCGAAATGGCGTGCAGCAGCCAGGAGCATGATGGGGTCTGTGCCAGGGGCTGAACGCGACCCACTGAAAGCTGCAGTGGCACCCAAAGCTGCCAAGACCTCCAGCCGGGCTGGCTTTGCCGAGCGAGACCTCAAGCTCAGACCAAGGAGACAGACTACAGAGCCCGCCTCGAATGAGCCAGTCAGGCAAAAGCAGACACCTTGCAGTGAATTCAGAAATTAAAATTGCTAAGTGTAAGCCTTAACATATCAAAGCAAAAATAAGACACCTTAATAATGCCTGATGGGATGAGAAAGGCAGAGCTCAATAGATGTTTGGTTGAACGTGACGTGTTTCATGTTAATCATTTAGACTAAATTTCCTGGAGTGCAGTTTCACAGATTATTGAATTGTATTTCAAATGAATCATTTTTGAAAGAATGACTGAGATGATTTGACAAGCTATTGCATGAACAGGCTGACTGGTGAACTACACAAACAGGTGAACTGGACACTTCAAATAGCCCTAATCCACAAATTTACTCTGAATTTAAAGAAAGCATTCACAGCAAAGTTTTTCACATGATGAGAACCCCTTTG
This sequence comes from Charadrius vociferus, assembly GCF_000708025.1. NCBI lineage: Eukaryota > Metazoa > Chordata > Aves > Charadriiformes > Charadriidae > Charadrius > Charadrius vociferus. The sequence continues at coordinate 853,122 of NW_009650176.1, forward strand.
GTTTTGCTGAAAATCCACAGCCTGTGCCGTGCACTGCCTCCTCCCCTTGAAATGTTTAACCACTTTCTCATTTACCACCTGTTTTTCTCCTGTAAAGGAAGTAAAATCTTGTGGAGCTACAAGGAAAGCTGCGGGCAAGAAAAGCTTACTTTTACATTCACTGAATACACGTTTCACTAGAAAATAAATATTCTTCCTTTATTTTACCTTCCCACTTTTCTCCTAGGTATCAAAAATACGGGTAGTCTGTGAGAAGTAGAGAGACTTCTGGCCAAACGCAATTGTTCCCTCTCTTTACCATAATACTTTCTCTGTATTTTTATACATCTTCAAATTGATAAGGGAACTGATCTGTCATTCACTGATCTAATTTTCAGGAGACGCACAATAAAACTTCAGAGGGCAGTTTTAAGCTGGGGACAGTAAGGGGCAGAGGAGGCCTAACGGGCGCTGCCGTCAGCTGGATGCCAACCTGCACCCGGTGCTTTGGGCTGCAGTGACAACGAGTGTGGGAATTCATTTCCTCTCGGCTGCGCAGAGAAGGTCTCAGCGCCTACAGACACACTGCACCCGTTTTGACTTCACAGCTGTGGAAATACTGAGTTCAGGCACTCCTTTACCAGCTGCCTTTTGCTTTCCCTTACTGTAACGTCTGTGTGTCACAGACCCTTTCACGCAGGCACCGTCCGCTGTTCTCCCCGTTATGCTGGAGCAAGGGAGGCATTAAGGCTGAGATCAGCAAAGATACGTGGGGCTTTCGTGGGTGTTGGTTTCAGGAGCGGCATGTAAGCACTGACGGGGACTCAGGGCTTTGGGGACCGATATTTCAGATACCAACACATGTAAATGTGGAGAGCGGAGTTTTCAAAAGCCCTCGCATGCCTGACTCTCCTTGAAACCAACTAGTCACATGTATTAAGTGTTTTCTTTTCAATTAATCGACACGTTTATTGAAATAGTACTCAGCCGGTTACATTAATGTCTCCCAAATGAGGAGTGCAGTGGTGATGGGGCTCGTGCAGAGTGGGTCACTACAGCATCCATCGGCAGGACGCTGCTTCCCTACCATGACACTGCTTTGTATGAAATGAAACAGCTATTGAAAAGTCGCGTCAGGATTATTCTATACATACACAAGCACTCACTAGCATCCGCAGCATTACATGGTAACACGACCAGGCACGTCTCTAGAGCCCCCTCCTGCCCCCAGCACGAAGGCTGGAGAAAGGGCCGGTGTTTGGCCGCATGCGTTACCTGCCCCTGCTCAGCGAGGGCCTTCTCCAGGTCTTCTATCTGAGCCTGAGAGCGGTGTATTTCTGCTTGGAGCTGCTCACGCGTCTGTAGGATACGAGGGAAAAAGAAAAAAAATAATAAATCAAACTTTCTCTAAAAGACGAAAGTTAACAGAGGCACAAAAATACTTCAAACGTTAAAAATTATTTGTTAAAAGTATTTGAAGTTCTTTGGCCGAATAAATTTGCAGCTAAGCACATAGCATTAGTCATTAATCATAAAAAGAAGTCTGTAAGATAGGAAAATAAACTTAAGACCGAAATCAAGATTAACATAAAGAGCATCCCATTAGGCAGACAGTAGGACAGCAAAATAGAAATGTGTCCTTACAGCGGACGGGGGTGCAGAGAGCAGCCCTTCCTGTCCTAGAGTAAGGCGTTTAAAAAAGCCAGTGTAAGGCAAAGATCGCTTCACAGAATTCACAGAATTCACAGAATTGTTAGGGTTGGAAGGGACCTCTGGAGATCATCTAGTCCAACCCTCCTGCCAGAGCAGGGTCACCTACAGCACGTTACACAGGACAGCGTCCAGGCGGGACGCTACTGCTAAGCTGTATATCCAATTTATCTAACTGATCTTTAACGTGCTCCATGGCTTCTCCATAAAGACAAACAAAAATTATCTTGCCACAATTCTGGGCAACTCCAACTCTTTTAAAATGTTGATGAGTTAAAAAGCTCAGAACAGACCCTATATATGTAATGTTACCAACTGGCAAACTGTGCTCCTACTCATGCACTTAGTACCCTGTCTTATGGTCTTACCCTATTGTGTGTAATTTTTTACTATACTTGTAGCTTTGTGCTTATTTAAATATACATCACCTTCCTACATATGTTTTCTGGAGAATAAACATAATAATTATTAGCTATTTTATTTGTTAAATATTGTTTTATAGAACATTTTATTTCCTCAAACCATTTATCTGCTATTTATCTTGTTATTTACAAGGAAAAACATCTTTCTTGTTTGCATTACCTGCATCGTTCTCTCTTTTTGTCCTACTATGGAAAAAGTAAAATCGAGTCACTTTTCAAGTGAGACATGTCTTGTTTCATTCTGATTGTCTTTACCTGTGCAATTCCTGTCACTTAAGAGCAGAGCGCCTGCTTCTGGGAACGTTAATTTTAATGCGGTCTGGGCAGTGAGAGAGGGTGAGGTGCCCCATGATTGCCCAACAGGGAGGTCGCTGCGAGACGGGGGATGCTGCTAAACCTGCGTGGCTGAGAGACACTCGCCAGGGCAGCGCGCGGTGAAATTAACACCTAATTCTTCGACTTATTCAGCGGGAAAAAAAACAGGCTAGTTATATAGCTAGGAAAGCCCAAATATTATTGTAAAGCTGGAATTCAGCTAGAGGAATTTGGCCGTTTGTTTTATGTCTAATTGGAGCCAGGGAACTGCCCGCGGTTGGGACAGTCGCAGCTCGGTGGTACCCGGTGCTGTGCCGCCGCTGCCGGAGGTGTCCCCACCGGCGGCCCCGGGTTGGAGGGTATGGGTATCTCCCAGCATTGCCGTCCTTACCTTCACCTACAGCGGGCACCCCGGATAACACACTCACACAATCGATTTAGAGCCAAATTAAGACCTTGCAATTACACTTCTGTTCGGCTTCAAACTGTTAGCTCAGAACAGAATTTGTCCCTTTATTTACTACATTCACCCATGCATCCCGTGCGCGGTAAGTCCTGCCAACTCCTTGTAATCTACAACATACTCTCGATAAATGTAACCCCTTACGCCAGATGTTTGAAGCTGTGCGGGCTGTGGGAGGCAGACAGGCAGGCAGAATAGCACAGGGCACTCTGCAATTTAATTAAGAAAAAGAATCTCTCTCGGCTATAAGCCTTCTAAACAGTTTATGAGGAATCATGTAATCTCACAGAATTAAATACCAGGCATTATATATTTGAGGCTATCTGTCCTAGATTTTTATAGAAAAAGAGCTTAATTTTAAGGATTTTCCATAAAAATTCTGTCTGAATTTCTCTTCAGCTGATCAGAGGTGAAAAGACTAAAGCATACCAACGGTGGTTCCTCCAGCCAACCAGCAGGTCAGGGGGGATGCTGGAGCGGTGGTTGGTGCTAGAGAGCCCAGAGCCCACCCTGGCTGCCAGCCCAGCCAGGTCCCCTGCCCCCCCCCGCAGCCGGCAGCACGCTGGAGGGGCTGGCTGACCCCCGCTCAGCTTCAAAACTGCCTGAGCAAGTACAACTGGAAACCCCCACACAATCACAATCCTTTATTTTCATGTAATATAAGCCATTTAGACCTTAACTTCTCGTTCTGCATCCAATGTTCCTCCGACCTGTTCTTGCAATAGGGCGTACGCTCGTTGCAGAGCCTGGTACTCCATTGTCAGCTGCCGAAACCGCAGTTCTGTCTCTTCCTTGGCCATGCCCTGGAATTGAAAACAAATATGCATGGCACCAGTTGCTTTTTTTCTGCAATGAAAGTAAAAAATACCGTAAGAGTGAATTACATTTGCTTTCTCTAAAAAGTGCCAAAATGATTACTTTCAAACTGCAATTTGGGAAGCACAGTACTGAGGATCTTGTTTACTGCCCTCAGACTACTCTTTTGTGCCTTAAGCATCTCTTGCATACACTTACTTCAAGAAAATGCAATATAGGGAAACAAAATGAAATCCCCCCCTCCTCGGAAAGATAACAACCTGCCATCCACACAACATACTGACAACCGAATTGCCCTTTATTACTGTAACGGGGAAAGTCATCCCATTCAAAGGTGAAAATCCAACTTTCTTGAAACAACAAAAGGCTTCCAATCTGGAGAATAAGCCAAGCCTGACAGTCTCACTCAATTATTAAAACACTAATCTAGAGTTAATACTTGTCGAAATGGTGACATCGACATGAAAAGAGCCCTTCATCTTCCTGACTCTCCTTACAATATCCAGCACTGAAAGCTTTCTTGTCAGGTAGACCGGAATATTTCATTCGACATGAAATGAAATGAGACTGCTGTTTGCATGCATAAACTTCGTACTATCTGAACAGGGAAAAAAATGTCAATACAGGAATGAAAAATAAATAGGCTCATACATATAAAAATACATTCAGATTTCCTGCAGCACAGCACACGCCCGGTAACCACTCATGTATCTTTTATGATGGAGGTAGGAATTCCTTAGGCTCCCTTTTAACAGATCTAATTACAACCCGTGAAACAGGTGAAATGGCAGATGAAAAATCGCAGCCATTGTACCATAACAAGGCTGCAAGTCATTCTTAGGATTGTCTGTTTATTACAAGATTCTTGTTAAACCCAGAAACATGTAATGGTACAGTGATCAGACACACGCTCGGGAATGCATTTGTAGGGAAGCCTGGCAAAACACCAGGAATAATCACTTTTCTTTGTATTACCAGGTACCTGTGTGTACTCTGCATTCAGAGCCTCCAGAAAAGTCACGACCTCAATATACCGGGGAGGAAACAGCCGTTCCTCTGCAGACTGGTGCTTTACGTGACTGCTCACTTCTTCCAGAAGCACAAACCTTACCGCTTAAGGCTGTGCTCTGTGCTGAGGTCAAAACGACAAACAGAAGGACCTGAACTACACGTGCACAAACCTGCAGTAAATCTCAACGTGAACAGATCTTCCTAGGGCTGTCCAACTTCTCAGTCTTTTTAGACCTCTAACCTATAAACCCATTATAAATCGAATATTCTTAGGATATAGCGTTTCCATTATTTCCAGCTTGGATAAAAGTTGTGAAATTACTGAAGACTTGAGATCCAGAGCTATTACCCAACATGCACAGTACTAAATTTAACATCAATTTTTAATTTTGTGGTGAGAGGTGACAGATATAACAGGCCAGAAATTTCATTAAAAATTAGTAGCGAGGTTTCAAAACAGAACAACACATATTTTTGATGAGTACCTCTTCCAAGTCATCTTCAGGAGTGCAAGGGGTTTGATCTGTCCGGTCAGTTTGATACGAGATAGAGGAACCATCAGACTCCAAGGAAGCTTCTTCATCGTAGCCGAAGAACGTCTCCACAACCGGCTTCTGACAGAGACAAGGTGTCAGCGAGCGCAGCGCAGCGCAGCCACACCGCGCGGCAGCGGTGCCATGGGCTCCACCAGCCCGACGGCGTCAGGGGGCACAGCGGTGACTCTGCACACATGGCTAAACTCTGCCCCTCGGTAGGACTGGAACATACACACCTTCGGAGGAACCTCAATTCCAGATTATTGGTAATTCTCACTCTATTGGTTTTTGAAAAACGGGTCCCGTTCCTTACATGTGTATACATATAAAGTTTGTTCACCCCACGACAGTGCTCCAACAATAGCTGAAACCGTTCAAATCCCTGAATTTTCCTGTTTGTTATTAGGTATCACAGTGTGACGCCTCAAAGCCCCTGCTTTTTTGTAATGTGTTTTCCTCCCGCTGTCTCTAGCTGAGGCAGAGCCCCCTTTTCACTTCCTCGCGTGTTCATCTCAGCGTGAGGGGGGAGTTGTGCACCGAAATGTCTTTGTTAATCCATCGCCATCACCAGGATGCCAATCCTGGCAGCACCACAACTGTCACACAAAAAGTTAGATTTGCAAGAAATATTCTACTTGAAAATTGAAGTTAATCACCACAGCGATGTTTTTACAGTTTGAAAAAATCAAATTTTCCACTCAGATCTGTTTTCTGTTTAAAACAATGAGGGTAGTGCTGGTAAAAAGCTTTTACTGTTAAAGGCTTGAAAGTCAAAGATGACATTTCCAACACCACATTTTAAAAAATATTTTTAATTGCTGATTTACAAAAAAAATTTGTAGATTTTGGCTTTTTTTTTTTTTATTTGCAGTGGATAACTTTTGAAGGAGACAGAATGTAACTCTCCTTCAAAGGTCTGGTTGCCCTCTGCAGGATGACAGGAGTTATGGAGTTACCTCACATTGACCGCAATTTGTTATTTATAGATTCGTTAGCTCCATCACCGCTTTAATTCTTCATATGTAAAGCACAGCTTGCTCTAAGGTCCCTGACATTATACCTAACGATGTTGCTACAGCGTTAATATTTATATTAACATCCTGCCAAGTATTCATTAACTAACATTTTCTTTTTCCCTGAGCTCTAACCATCGCTTCTCGTAACCAGCCATTTTTGCATGTTACTAAACTCCATAATGAATTATTTACAGCCTACATATGTTTTCAGGCAGTGCCATTAAAAGATCATTTTGAGATGTGTTAATTCATAAAATCTGTCTCATCTTGAGACAATCACATACGACTGGGGTCCCACGGGATTGCCCAGGGTAAATGCAGAGTCTGCAAACGCTCGCAACGCGCAATGCAAACCGTTCCCCTACCAGATCTTTTCTCAATAACCCAATACGGTCTATAAGTGTCTCTGAACTATGTGACCTAAATTTAAGATTAGGACCCGTTCGCAGACCCTCGAGGAGACAGTCCCCCCCGCGTGGCTCCGTGGCGCTCAGAGCGAGCCGGGAAGGCAGCACGCCCATTAGCAGGTCACGATACAAGCTTTTTTTTTACCTTGGGAATTCTTGTCATTTTTTTTCTTTGCTTCCTATACCTTAACAGCTTATCACGTTCCTGCAAGAATCAGATACGTATGTTAGCTGTTTTCAGAGAGCTGTTAGTTAAATTAACTGTCAGTACTAGTAGTCACTGGGCAATGAAGAAATAGTAACGTTTACGCTGGCCACTGCCTCGAAATGAAATAACCACACTTTCACCAGTCAGACACTAGTCTTACTCCAACTTCTTCCAAGCTTGCCATATACAAGTAGCAATTGCTCTTTATATTCACGAAAATCACAATAGCAAAAGAAGGCCGATTATAACCAGTACAACGCACTGACAGCTTAGGCGGCATTTCAGAGCCGCCCCGCGAGCCAGCCTGCGCGTTCCAGCCCGGGCTGTGGCTCTCTGGTACACGGCTCCGTCCGGGGGTGAGAGGCAGAGACCGACTCCTGCCCTCGGTCGCGGTGCCGCGGCTGTTAGTGCCCTCGGGAAGGTGCACAGACCTAACAGCCCCACTACACCAAACCCCGAGACTGACCAAACTCGGCACTTTCAGTCTCAGCTGACTTCTCTAAGGATCTGAAGGTTCCCAGCGCCTCTGAAAAAAAGGTTTGGGCATTTATTGCTGCCAGCAAATTCTTCCATTCGGTGGAAATGATGACACTCTTCATAGAGTCGTGTCAATTTTTTATAGTATGGAAAAAAAATGTCTTTATTCTGGATTGCAAATACAGACAAAGTCCAGGATTGGAGAGAGTAAAGTTCTACAGGGAAAACCCCTATAATCTCTCATTGTAACCATTCAGTAAAAGGAAGGGATGACGTTGTGGGAAACTGATAACGTGCCACTGTCATCAGCCCAACGGCAAACCCCAACATCAGCAGCAGGGACAGAAGAAAATCGAACACTTGTTTTGCTTGGCGACACTAGCTTTGCTGCACGCTTGGCAATGAACAACACAACTGTACACATTTTATCGATACATATTAGTGGCTTAACTTCACAAAATTTTTTACCCATAGTAACAGAGATGAGTTGGGCAAGGGCAGTGGCTGAGAACATGCCAGTGTGGGTGAGACAAAGCTAGTGGTAATCAGACTCTAAAAAAAATGCAATTCCAACGTGGCAGAGCTGTCCCGGAGATAGGGACACTCGCTACCGGCTGTCAGGACAGGGTGACCATGCTGACCTTCGCCTCTGAGATCATCCTAGCAGTGAAAAAAAAGCTTTCCTCTCACCAGAGCTTTCCTCTCCACTATCACTACATTTTTCTCTGGTGAACAACGTCTGCTGATATGGCCTTTGACAACATCTACGCTGAGAAAAACACTGTGTTGGCTTGCTGCCTGAATGAAGATGTAAGTGATAATAAATATTATTATATCCTGCATACTTTTCATGAAAAGCAAATTCAATCTAACAAAGATGAGGATGAAGTTAACTTCATTCTTACCATGACACTCTTCACATAGCCAGCAGTTTCCAGGGTCTAATAAAAAGAATGATATAATGTCAGTAAGTGTACAGACATAAAAAAAAAAAAAGTTATTTTCTCGAGGAGTATTATGACTGCAGTATTTGCTCTTTCCAAAGACTGAGAACACAGCACTGCAGAACACCCCCTTGTACACAGCAATCTTTAGCCCCGATGCGGTCTCCAGCTAAAGGAGCTCTGACATTTTCTCTCGCAGGTGCGTGACCCGGCCATCAGCATATCTACTGGACATGCTGCACCGGTACGCTGTAGATCGAAAGGATTTTTCCAAACACTGTACCACAGATAACTCACATTCAGTTCAATCACTACTAATCATAGAAATGCCCCTCCTTGTTCCACTGATGCAAGCTATGCCCGTTAGCTCACGGAACCCCAGGCACCCTTTGCTTAGGCTTCCTCTTCTGCTATGGCCTTCGTCGACCTCTCATGAGAGCGGCAGTATTACATCTTACCTTGGAGAGTTCATCAATGATGTTTTGCTGTTCAATAACTTGTAGCCTCAGGAAATCAACTTCTCTTTCCTCCTGGCTGTGGTCAAGGTCATTCAAAGAGCTCGGTCTCCTTATTGTTCCAGCTCTTTGTCTCTAAAAAAACCAACCACACGGCAGAAGAGGAAATGATCAGAAGGCTTTGCCAAAGGACAGCGTCTGACCCTTCCCTTTACAGCTGGTGATACATCTAACATAATGGCTGTTCTGCAAGCTCTCCCGCTCCCCTTTTGCTGGGCAATACAGCCGGCTGTTCCTGAGAGGATGCTTGTGGCCACTGGGGAGGACAGCAGGCAAGTGGGGCCACCGCATCAAAGAGAGGGGCTAGCAGCAGCTCAGCTGCCTCCGCTCCTTAGATCTGCCCGGACCTGTGTGGCCAACTCTGGGTGGAGAAGGAATTCAGAGAGCTGGGACTTCTCTCCGGGTTCGTCTCGTTAGTTTTGGTCTGCAGCAGTCCTGGAGCCGCAGCACCCGCAGGGACCACCTCAGCCCTCCTACATTCCTGTAATGCCACAGCTGTTTGCTACCAGCTATTGCCCACTAACAATATCCAACTGCAGAAAAAGGGAAGAGTCACGGGTGCCCATTTCCTACGGGTTACAAGGTCATTCTGGTACGACAGCCCAAGGTGAAGGGGGGGATTTGTGCTCATGTGGAAGCTGAGCACCCAGTGACTGAGCAGTCTGATCAAAGCTCATGCAACTTCTTTTCTTCAGAACTACTTGTTTTTAAAGCTAAAATTAAACATTTTCTATAAACCAGAACGTGTTCAAGTCACAAACCAGTCGTGCACCACAGAACATCTCAGCTAGCACCCGAAAGGGGAAAGTTTCCCATCAAAGTTGCAAGTTTGGGATGATGTCTGACTTCATCAGCCCTCTGGGCACTAAATTACACATTCGCTCTGGAGCATACAGAGACTTACCATTGCTATATTTTCTTGTGTTACAAATTTTAATTTATTTTCCATTCGTCGTAAGGCATGTGACAATTCTTCATTCTTCCTACTAAGGCGTTTATTTTTGTCCAAAATGGGCTTATACTGACTTTCAGCTTCTCTAAGACGTTTTAACTGAAAGATAAAGAGAGAATTAACACCTCCAGAGCTGTTACTTTTCATCAAACATATTAATCATTGTATTTAACCACCACACGAGCAGTATTTTCTCCTAATGCCAAGCAGAACTGATCAATAACTCGGTATTTTCCACTGGGAAGCAGATCGTTCCTCCTTCATGAGGTATTCAGTCTGTGCAACAAACATACCATATGGGCAATGTATTTATTTTTAAAAATAAATAAAAACAATTCCAGCTAATGCCATCCTAAAAGTGCATTGTTACATAAGCAAACTTGAGCGTAATGTGGCATATCGCCAAATGCAGAGCGTAAGGAGGAGCCAGCTACTCCTGCAATGATTTCAGAATGGCACAGGGGGAAATATCTCAATATTTTGGGGGTGAGCCACGGCCATGGCAGCACATTCACAGCAGTCATTGCCTGGCTCCACCGCCGCACTCACCAGCTCGTTCCTCTCCTCCGACAGCAGCGCGTTCCGGTCCTCCAACTTCCTGATGATGGCACTCAGCTCAGCAATTTTAAGTTGGAAACGCCGGGCATCCTTTTCATCCAACTGCTGTTCCTAAAACAAAGATCAACTGCAAATAACTGTTCATAAGTGTACACGCAATATCAATATTTTTCAAAGCTCAAACTTTTTCTTATCCCAAATCCAAACATTTAAAAAAATTATATGGCAGAGTGTAAGCTATGTAACCCAACCGACCACTGAAAGCTGCAGGATGAGACCAACGGAAAGTTTGGAGTGAAAATGTAACAAAGTATGCAAATGCAGAAGTATGTATATGCAAATACAAAGTCACAAATGGTAAACTTGAAAATAGAAAAGAAACGATCAAAAATTAAGGCCATGTTTCCAATGTATGCCACTGTTGAACTGAGTGCTTCAGACACATCACCCACTCTGAGGACTTTGTTATAAGAAAATGATATTAAAAATACTGAAGTACAAATGGGGAAAATCCATGCAATTATACCATTGCATAAGCTCTTCTTCCACAAAGCTGTGGCCCTTATGGGGTTCTAAAGGGTCACTCGTAAAGCCAAAGGGGTAGCACTTTATCTGAGTGAAAATGCTTAAATCAAATTAGAAACGAATAGTAATATAGGTAGACGTGTTCTCATTCAGAATCAGAGAGAAGTTACATCTGTTTACAAACGTGACACTTTTCCCCCTTCTCTAGGACTTGTTCTGACATTTGGCAGAAGTTGAGTACAAATCAAAATAAGCAAATTAGTGCCCACAGTGCTGGTGGCACTTTGGGAGGTCTCGGGTTCCTCATTCAACAGGTGCAGGAGAGGCTCGGGACAAAGAATAAAATACATCGGTTTGCTCATGTACAAGTATTTACACTTCTACTGAGAAACTTAAGGCTGTTGCAAAAGAAATCTTGATGAGAATCAGCAATGGAGAAAATTTGCATCCGTCAGATATATGAGGTCAGTTAACTGAGGGTTTTTTAATATTAGCAAATTAAGGCAAAAGCAGAATGGTGCCATAGTCATATTAAAAAAGCCATTGTAAAAGGGTGACTAAAATTTAATGGTCTGGATATCGCATTGTAGAAGAGAAAAGGTTAGCAGGCGTTTAATTCCTTTCTGGTCGGCTGAAAGCGAGAGCACTCAGCAGCACCAAACCCCGAGCCAGCAGCAGTGTCCCGGAGGGCCGCGGGAATTCCCGCGCTTGCATGCACCGGTTGCCTTCCCCCATTTCCCTTTGTACACTGGCCTTGTACATCTGCTCACAAACCCCGTTGTCAGCCGTTCCGAAAGCTAGCACACATACATTACTTGGTTAGAAATGCATTTGCATCATTTGTTGGCAAAATTGTGTCAAACTGTCAAATCAAGGCAGGTGGCAGAAGGATGGTACGGTGAGGAAAAGGAAGAGAAAAGGAACAGAAAATCTCCCCCTGCTAATGAAACCAAACCAACCAAACCAGGAAACAAAACGACAAAAAAAGCAAAAGCTCTCCCATAACACGGTTTGAATTGAAATCTTAAAGGTTTGGCTAACGAACGAGAGCAAGAAATCAGTGCCGCGGGGTTTCCCCTGCACGGCTATGGGAAAGCTGTTGCTCGAGGGCGCACTCATCAAGATTCTGTCACTTTGTGCCATTTTGTCACTCTGTCTGCTCGTTTGTGTAGCTGAAACCACGTGAAAGTGCTTACGGGGCTTCCCGAATGATCTGAAGCGTCTCCTGCACCACTTGCATAAGGAAGTTCCCGCTTGGGGCTGCTCAGATGCCGATCAGACTCTTTGATCTGGGAAAGTTGTTCATCTAAAGCCTCCTTTTGGAGCTGCAGTCTCTGAGCATGCCCGGCTTGAACCCCTAACTCTCTCTCCAGCACGTAGACTGCTCTGTCTTTAAATTTAATCTCCTCCATCTACAAGGAGAACAGAACACAATCACACAGGCAGGCAGCGGCTTGACAACAACAGAGCATCTTACGACCCCAAACGCGGCCAGAGAACAGTTGCACAGAGCCGACACCCCTCAACATGAAAATACAACAACGTTCTCCTGGAAATAGAACAGCAACGAATATTTGACTGTGAACATATGAACTGAATTGCTTAATCAACTCATGAATATTACTCTTCTGCTGGGAGCAACCCAGAATAAAATCTCACTTTTCAGCA
>NW_009650176.1:865675-924328 GCF_000708025.1 Charadrius vociferus
GCAGGAATTTTTTCATTCAAATGATTGGGAAATAACCCATATTCTTAGCAGCATTTCAGAATATCTTAAAAAAAAATTAAAACCTAATATTCGTATCACTATTTGGATGAGTTCACATTTTAATGATTTTGCAGCATTTTGCTTGGACACCACCTTTTGAAAATTTGGATTCATAATTTTAAAGGAAAAATATTAAAACCTGAATATCCTTTTATTTTTTGAAATATAGAAGGAATGTGATTTTTTAAAATTCTTTTTCCAAAAGACTCCCATGTGAGCAATTTGTTTAATTACTTCCTTTCCATGAAAGGTTTTGCTTATGCATAATAAACATTATGCAAAATCATTAAGTGCTTAAATGACAAATGTCCAGCCATATCTAATCCTCTTCTTTCCTCTTTGGCTGCAGTGTTCTCACTGGATTCTCCCTCGTCGCTGTTGGGGCGGGCACGATGAATTTGCAGGTGCTCCAGGAATGTTTTCCGAGGGAGAGCGTACTGGGATTTTTTCGGAATGCCAGCCCGAATCAAAGCCTCCCTCTCCGCGGGGCTGAGCCACATTGCCCGTGCGGAGTCCTGTGCCGGGGCCAGCGGGCGCTCGCGCTGCGGGCAGGGCACCGGTGCCGTAGCGTATGCCGGGGTCAGACCCCGGGTCCGGTTAGAGCGTTCAGACCAGGATGGCCCGTGCCCTGCCTAACGAAAATTACTGAGCACAGCCCCAAACCTTCCTCTGTGCCTGCGATCAGGTACATCCTTGCAACAGAAGCTCAGGCTCTTCCCAGCTGGATTGCATACGTATACATTATACATGAATATAAAGTATTAATTACACTCACACGGCACAGGGCTGCCAAATGTGCTTACCGATAATGATTCTATGGAAAGAAAGAAATCATACATATATTTGCTGCTCTGGTTTCAGACATCATAAATGCATAAGATTTTTGTCATAAGTTTTTGAGACTTTACACATATAATTTAAATGATCAGTTTTTACAATGTGGCCCGCTTGAAATAAGAACATTTTGCCATTTGGGAACTGTGCTTGGCACTTTTATATTTGCTAGCTTTGTCTGTAAACCTGGAAAAAATGACATTGTGAATTAACAGGTCACTCAAAGTACTCTGTTCCCAGTAACTGGCCCAGGCAGGGAAAAGGCAAGTGGTGGCAGCTCACACACACCCCACAGCCGTACCGGGAAACTACTTCCATGCGGTGTGTTTGGGTGGAGGGGTCGATTACAGCTGTGAAATAATTGCCACAGGAGAGGACACAGCGGGTTGGGGCACCACGTCCCTCCGTTGGACAGCGTGGAGGCTGTGTCCCGGCCCCGGCCAGGCGAGGTGCCCCGTCACCCCATCGCTCTCCCGCAGCTGGGAAGCTGCGCCGTTCCAGTTCCAGCAGGAGCCAGGGGGGTCCCCGAGGGGCTGCGCTGCCCGGGGAGGTCCTGCCCTTCCACAGCTGAAGGAAGGAAGAACCGAGCTACAAACACAGAGAGATCCCGCCTCATCCCCAGGGGAAGAGCCAGCCTTTGCCAAAAGATGGGTGGGATAACTCATAAATACCTGCGCGGAAACTGCGTTTCAAAGTTATGCAAAATTTAGATTGTTTTAGTAAAATGGAACAAATCAAATGTACTTTGGTTGCCGTATTATTAAAGGTGTTTCAACAATTTCCATTAAGGCAACAGTCTACTAACTCTGAATGAAACAAAGAGATGCCCACTGAGGTCCTTCTGCTAAAGACCTGATCAGGTAGAAATCTAAATGGATGTATGAATGAAAAGGTAACACATCAGCAAATGATGATTTGTTTAAAATAAGCAGTATATTGGGCAGTTTTTCCCTATTTATATGAAAACAAAGACATGGTACAACATAGGCAACACTTGGAATTAGAAAGAACAAAGAAACTGGAGAAAATAACAAAGACTTCACAGTGTTTCACTAATGGTTTGTTTTATATAAAAAACACAAAACATAATCTTCATAAACAACTAAAGAAACATCAGTATTCACATTTCCCTTCATACGACAAAATTCACATTCATGAAATATGTATAACAGTTTGATGTTTGCAGCTCGTTATTGAATAGCAATGTTATAGAAATAGCACAAATTGAAGGAAGCATTTCACCGAGCATTATTATTTAGCACATTTCTTCCTAGCGCTAGTAACGTTAAGAAAACATAAAGACAAGAAACAACTTGCAACTCACTGGAAGAGGCGCCCGTCCCCAGGCGCGCACCCCAGCAGGCTGTCGCACGCGCCGGCCTCATTCTGCGGCGGGTGCGGGACCGGCGCGACTCCTCCTCCCCACCGCACCGGTGGCGCCGGTGAAAGGGCGTCAGCGCGCAGATGCGCAGCGTCCAACCACCTGAGAGGATGCTCTGTGCCGCGCCGTGGGTATTCCCACTTTAGTTCTAGCAGGCTGCCTCGACTCGGGATGAATATTTATGTGGGAGCGCTAATTAATAACCAGCCCGTGAGCACAGCTGATGCCAATTATGCAAACATAATTCCATGCAAAGGTAAATTTGTTATTCCCTCCTTGTGCTACCCAGTGCAATGCCTAGCATGGTCTGATATGCAGCTGGTTTTGAGCTGTATGGTTCTTTTAAAATGTATTATTTCCATCATGATTGTAAAACCAACATGTAGTTTCCCGGGTTGGGAAATTTCTCCTTGCGATGTTCCTGGGGCCTTTGCAGCTCTGCAAATTCAGACGCCATAAGAAGCACGGCCACACGCCCCAGAAATCTGCCTTTGAAGCCACCAGCACGTGGTGGACAAAAGCCAGTCATTCGTAGGCTGTGGGTTTAAATGCAAAGAAGGAGCCCCCCTCCAGCTGGAGCTGTTCCATGACAAATGCGTTTCCCCCCGGTCATGGTGTCAGAGCCAATTAGGACACCGGAGGAGACCTGCCCTGGGACTCAGCCCTCGGGAGCGGACGGGACTGAACTGCCCAGGCTGGCAACAGGAGGCCCAGATGAAAGGAGATGGGGTTCCCCCCTCCAGTGTGATCACCCCCCGAGAGATGGGGTTCCTGTGCAGAGGCTGGCAGAAGGGGATGTCTGCCCCACAAGCAGTGGTGCTCACGGTCATATAGAATCAGAGGATGGTCTGGGTTGGAAGGCACCTTAAAGACCATTCAGTTCCAACCCCCCGCCCCGGGCAGGGCCACCTCCCCCCAGCCCAGGTTGCTCCAAGCCCCGTCCAACCTGGCCTTGAACACCTCCAGGGATGGGGCAGCCACAGCTTCTCGGGGCAACCTGCCCCAGGGGATCACCGCCCGCACAGCCAACAATTTCTTCCTCATATCTCATCTAAATTTCTCCTCTTTCACTTTAAAGGCATTACCCCCTGTCCCACGGCTCCCCTCCCTGATGCAGAGTCCCTCCCCAGCTCTCCTGGAGCCCCTTCAGGCACTGGAAGGAGCTATAAGGTCTCACCTTCCATCTCAATATTCCTGTAGTTTGCCTTAAAGCTCTCGAAGAAATACATGCAATGCCCCTTGGTCCTGGTGATATATGCCACTCATCAGCAACACCCAGCTAGATTAAGTTAACCAGTTTTTGCCAAACACTCTACAAGAATAATTCAAGCCAACGTTCTCATATTGCACATTTATATTAACTACTCTGATTGATGTTTTACAAATAGCTTGTGGGGGGAGGGGGGGGTGGTACCACACCTGCAGAGTGATACTGCTGACTTGTTAATGCCCCTAATTCAAGGCGTTCAAACTCGGCTAACATGCTTACACATCTGAGTCAGGCTGCCAGACCACGCCGCAGCTCAAAACCCGCATTGATTCCACCACTGCAAACAATGGGAACACCGCGACACAATGCAGGAGCAAGCTGAGGTTTCTCTTTTTTTGACCAAGGACTATTCTCCCTATTTCAGCACAGATGAAACACAAAATGCAAAGCGTAATCACCTCTCCTGCTACTGTAACATCTTGGTACAACAGACACTACAACCTATATTGCAATAATAAGCTGCACATTGCAAAGTACATGATGTATTTTTAGGAGAGCAAAATGCTCCTTCCAGCCACCCGTGTCATCCCCAAACCCACAGGGTGGCTCCTGGGAACACCCCAGCCTGTTTCACTGACATGTTTCACTGACCCTCTTGGCAGAGTGGGGCCAGAAACTGATACATCTCCCGATACAACCGATACATGTCATCTGTTTTCAGTTAAACAAGGACACACGCAATTTGCATTACCAAAAACTTCATTCTGCAATGTGATTCTGCTACAACTTTGGCCAAAGAACAATTCTATTTCAGACTGATTAAATCCCCGTTACACTTACCCAAACAGAAAATGTTCATAACCAAACAGAAAATGGGATATGTCCATTTCCAGACAGCTAACACACTACAGCGGCTGTTACACACCGTCTCATCCTGCCTGGCAGCCGGCGGCACGGCAAACCGCTCCTCTAGCAGAGCAGCCCACGGCACGGGGCCGACAGGCGGCTCCCCTGGACACCACTGGCTCCCAACGCTTTCCCCGGGAATACGGTCTCAAACCCGAGCGCTGCGGCGGCCTCGCCAGCGGCTCCACCGGCTCAAAGGACTGACATTGATGGGCAGGGCCTGGGCCCTCATTACTGTCCTGCAAATCACCATAATTCCACTGAAATCACTGGAACGATGTTGATGAGATGCAGCGTTAAGCTGTTAAGCATAGAAAGGTTAAGTGGCACAGGTGAGACTATAATTTGCTGCCCCACTCAGGCTGTAAATAACCAAAACACTTCCTTTGCCAGGTGACTAAAGGCTTTTGTTTCTGAAAACTGGTTCCTTTTGGAGTGTGAAGTGTGAATTGCAGTACGCAGAATTGGTAATGCTGTATGTAAAGCTACTCATATCAAATTATTAGATACTTCTGGATTTACATTAAGATTTATTGAAAAAAGTGCTAATCAGAGTAGATTTTTCAATGAATAACAACTTGCACAATTTATAGCAAAAAATCGAGTAGAATTAAATTTAATACTACACTTGAAGAGAAAGGTACTTTGGATGGGAGAAATAATTGTGCATAAAGAAAGGTTCAAAGATTTTTCCCACACTTGTCCTATTTTGCATTCCCCTCTTTTGCTCTACCTTCAAATCTTCATCATTCTTTCCTCACGCTCAGGACATGCCCAATGCCATACAATGCAGCGTGTGGTGCCTCAGACCTCCACTGCTGAAAGCAGAGACCTCACACCCAGGGCCAACAGTTTCAAAGCGCTTCCAGACAGCCAGAAGCCCCAAAGCCGAGCCCCGTGTTAGGTGTGTTGCAGCACACCACCACCGTGGTTCCAGCACAGAAGAGGGTAGACTTCTTGTTTAGGACACTAGAGAAAAACATTTTTAAAAACTTCACCACAAGACACAAAAGGAACAACTCAAAACTAGGAGGTTTGTTGACCCTCTAAAATGTAGGAGTAACGTTGTATAGCTTTTAATATACAACACAATCCTTCCGTAGTCCAGCTGTGGTTGGAATAAGAACTGTTGTAAATGAGGTTCAAACAACAAATGATGAAAAAAATCCACATTTGCGAGGAGGAATTATTCACCTTGAATAATTTGTCTACCTTCCAGTATAGGATGATTGCTGAGATACCTTTATAATACCAAATATGGTAATTCATCACTGCATGAGGGAATAAAAGAGAAGATAAAGACTAAATCACCAATAAAATTAATATTTAAAATGTCAGCTTCCTACACTTTTCATCTGATACCATCCTTTAAATCAGACATTTTCACTAATTTACTACTGCCTAACGGAGAAATCTCAGGGAAGTGCCTGTAAACACAGAGGTTCAGAGTGATACTGCTGAGATTGATCTTCTCTTTGTCTGTGGTGTTGCATTACCATAAGGAAACCCCGAAGGTCTCAGCGTACAATGGTCTTACCTGAGGCATTAGAGCAGGTTATCAAACCTTTTGGTAGTCATCATCAACTAAAGTTTATCTTAAATGGAAAATAAACACTTTCCAGTCTCTAACAAATCTAATTTCTTCAGTTTTTCTGATTTCTGTTTTAGTCCTCTTATAAAGGAGGCGGGAGGAAGGGAGGCTGCAGGGCCATTGCTGTTCAGCCCTTCTCCTTTCTGACCAATCTACATTTAACTAAAATTTAAATGCTCTTTACCACATTGAACTTTAGTCCCCATTCAGCAAAATTCGAGGCCAGTTGACCTCAGGGAGTTCTCCTGACTGAAGGGCTGTTTGCCCTGGGCGTGCACATGCTAAGACAGGGTGAGCTGTTATTAGTGGGAGGCAACACAAATGTAATTAAATACATTCGTGTAGTATTTTAAGCTGTTCTGAAGTGCACAAATTAAATTTCTTAAAAAGTGAACTAAAATTAGAAATTCTTTAGAAGGGAGGTTGTTGCCATACTTACTTGTTACCATCTGCAAGGGACTCCCATCTTTTACATTAACATTTAAGCTTCTGAGCCAGGGGCTGCTTAACTGGGTTGGTCGTACTTCTCTGGAGAGCGCCACACTCAGACTTTACAGACACAAACAGCACAAGCCGTATGTACAAACAGAAAGCACGAGGCCAGAATAATTTGAACATACACTTCCGCAAAACACGTTATTTCCTTCCCTATGCTGTTCACAGAAGGGAAAGACGCTGGGCCCTGCTGGATGGGGTTAGTCCTAAGCCATTGGCATCAACGAGTAACAGCCACCCTGGCACCTGGAAAATGGCTAGAATACACAGCTAGAATTTTTATCGGATAAATACTAAGCGGGAACCGTTTCTAAAGAGAGATTGCGCCTGGTTAGCTGTCAGCAAGCCTCTGTGTGCCTGCAGCGCAAAACTACCCAAACTTCCACCTGCAAATACTACCCCTCTACTGTAACTGCCCGTGTGCTGCGGGGGGGTCTGCTGAGAACACGTCCCGGCACCGGCGTGCAAGCTGGGGAGGAGCCGGCTTGCAGTTGTGTTAGGAATTCTCCTTTTGACCACAATTATATTTTGGGTTTAGTTTTGCTGCTGGAGATGAGTGCAGCGCATGGGCAGGCCCAGCTGGTTTGAGAGGCTGCAGGGCAGCTGCGCCTTCGCCACGATCTCTTCTGGAAGAGGACAAAAATGAAGGGATTGCCCTTAGGAACCCGGCGAGGACAAAGTGCATTCACTGGCACTGGTTTTGGCTTGATGTGACAATTTACCTTCATTCAAAGTTGTAGGAAGCCAACAAAATGGAAAGGTTCACAGTAGAGCTGGTTATTTTGAAAGCCTGAGCATCTACACCCTGCACCTCCCTTGGCAAAATCCGACAGAAGAGGATGATGCTGAAGACCAAAATAAACTCCAATTTGCTTGAAGTAAATTTGATGGCTGTACAGTTCCTTTTTCCATAATGCTGTATCTTCCCACCACATCTGTTACTTTAAAGGCCATCTAACATTTTCCCAAAAGTCCAAAGTGAGACATCAACAAATGTGTTCCTGTATGTCCAATAAAGAAAAACACCCTAGTTTTAATTTGAAAGGAGAATAATGGATTAGCGCTAACTCACCTTTTCAAAACAACCTTTGTCTGACTATGTATGGAATTATTCTCCGTAAGCTAAGCCTGCATAGATATACTTGACTTGCAAATGAAAGATTGTACCCATCAGAGATAAATAACTTCAAAAATTACTTTATGTTAAAGGACTTCACATCATTGCAAAGCTGAACATGAATGAGTACAACTTGTCTTTCTCTATTCTGACTAAACAAAAAAAGACCTATTTTTCAAAGCGTGAAATAATAATTTGCTCAAAGGTTACTTCCCCTCTTGATTAAAATGACTAAATAATGCATTGTACATGAATCACGGAGCTTTTAAAATCCTGATATGACTCCATTAAGCGCTCGGGGCTGGATGTCTGCCACAGCCGTCACATGAAGGTGGGATCCCACTGCCCTGCTGCCTGCCTGCACCCGCTCACGGCGGGCTGCACCGCGTTTCTCTCTCTCTCACTGCAAGCCCAGTGAGGCTCCGCGACTGTGCTTTATTGATGGCCCCTACCTTAAAAGGGGAAAAATGCACCGGTTTTCAGTAACAGTTTAAGTGTTTTGTGAATTGCCCCATTTTCATAGAGAGGAGAGCTTTTATCATAGGACACAGCACCGGCCTTCCCCCCCGAAACAGCAGGGCCCTCCCCTGCAAGGTGCCAGGAGCCAACAGCTCCCACTGAAATCAATTACGGTCGAGTCAATGGAGCTGAGAGTACTTAAAGTCATTCAGGAAGCACTCAGGGCTTGGTAAAGCGATGGCATCATGTAATTTAATTAGTACAGTTAGATAATCTGATTCTTTCAAGCAGGAATTAAAAAAAAGTTTGATTTTCAAAGGCAATTTAGCAAACATAACATCAAACCACTCTATTCTTTATAACTAAGAACATATTTATTTTATAGCTTCTACATTAGAGGCCATTAGCGTGGACTTGTCATGTAATGCAGCAAGTTTGTTTAGGATGAACATTAGCCATCCTTTCATTGTGATGTATTAAATCAATGCACCTGGTAATGTATGTTTAGAGAAGAAAGTACTTACACTGCAGGATATTGGAACAGTATCAATAGATCAGTTGGTTATAAATTATTTTAATATCCTCTTCATAAAAAGAAAATAATCTATGAGGGGAAAAAAACTTAACATCCTAAAGTCTGAGAGAATGGGTGGCTAAATAAAGGGTACGTAATACTCCACTGACTAATGGAGCAGCGCACGCCGTGGCAGTCACTGGCAGTCACTGGGGTTCGTCAGGACGCAGACGATGCTGCACCAGCCCTGCGGTGGGCAGGTCCTGCAGGGCCTTCACCGGAGCATGGCTACACTGCCATGCTTTGACTTGGGGCCAGTCTGCAAGCTGATTGTGCACTTTTAGATTTTTTTAGGATTTGGATAATAATCAAGGGATAATGGTTTAGAAGAAACGTGGATGAGTTTATACTGAGACACTGAACGCTATAAAAAAGCATGGCAAACACGAAAAGATGGTGACTTCAAATAAATATTGAGACAAGACCCAAAACATGCATCATGAGAGTATGGGTGTCACATTTGGTCCCATGTCCTTGGAAAAGGCAGCGACAGTGAAGGGATACAGTCCTGGAAATCATCTGCGCACTCACGAGACCGTGTGAATGGTAAGACAAATGTCTGAGGTGGCAGTAGAGAAAAAGTCACCCTAAACCCCAGAAAGTATTGGTGGCCTGCCAGGCTCTCGTGCAAAGGCTTCCCTCTTGGAGGGAGCTCCCTCCCGCAGGGAGTTCTCCCCTTTTCCAAGCAACATGATCCAATTTAATCTCTCCAACAAGTTTCCAAACACACTGGAGGAATACCCCAAAGCCAGAAGCACGAGGCTATTGCCTTTGGGACTCAAACTGTTGCCCCAGAGACTCAAATGGCTCGAGTAGGTGATCGAAGGTGGACCAGCACACACAGAGCCAGTGAGGATCAGATGAGCAATGACGGGTGAGGAAGCCCAGTAACCGCCAGAGGTGGGGACCCTGCTGGGACACCGCTCGCGGGGCCACCAAAGGAGGAGCAGCAGTGCGTGTCCTGGGGAAAGCCACCAAGGTGGGTCACGGAGAGGAACTCCTTCCTGAACGCCCTGCAGAGTGAAGGGGGTCATTGCCTACGGGATTTAGGACTCACTTTGGGATGCAGAAGAAAGAGTACTTTGGGATTGTGTAAAGCTCATTATGGGATGTTTATGGGAACTAGCAAAGACAGGGAAAGGGAGGGACCAAGGTGGATCAGCAAGGAACAAATGGTGGGAAAATAGAGGTATGGGCTGAGAAACATAACTGTTTCATAGAATTCCCCTAACCAGTTAGTAACCCAAGGCCTCTTCCCGATATCTGAAATGTGAACAATATTAATAAACACTGACACAGATAAAAAAAACTCCTTACAAAACATCCTAATCATTTTTAAAAAATATTGACATCTCTGCTAGTAAATGTAAAACAGATTTGAAGCAAGCTCCAGACGTTTGAATGCCCATCCTTATCCATTCATCCCAGTCCAGCACTGAACTTTCATTTACTTATTATCAATAACGTGTTAGTAAAAACATAGATGCAGACAGCAACACATACCAGTCTACGAATTTCTCTCTCACACTCCCGCTTAATTCTGTTGATTTCCTCTTGATGCAGGTGATACACACTCCTGATCTCTGCTGCTTTAATTTTGTCAGCTTGGATGACCATAGTTAAAGCTTCTTCCACTTGTTTCTTAGCCCCCTTCAGCTCTGAAATTTCTTGCTGCATTTTTATTTTCTCAACTTCAAACCCTTTCTTGGCCTCCTCCTTCGCCTCTGTGAGCAGCACCGTTTTCACCTTGTCAGGAGCGCCATCACGTACAGCATTGAGCAGGGTCTGTAGTCTCTGGATTTCATTATCTTTAATTTTTATTACTCTAAGTAGTTCAGCTTCATGCTGTCTCAAAAGTGCTTCTCGAACAGCTTGGAGCTCCTTCATTTTCTCTTCATGAAGTTTGACTTTGAGCTCTGTTACCACCACTGTACTTTTATGCTGTTCGTGCTCTTTGATCTGCTTAACTTCCTGATTTTTCTCTCTTTCCAACTTGCTGACCTACAAGGAAAATCAAAAAAAGTATTTTTAATTAACAGAATGACTAATACAAATTATGATATTATCTAAAAATGGTACGGATCACGTTACAATATTAGACTTTAATGTTGTATGTCTGTGCCTCAGAGCGAAAGCCCAGCCCATTAGTACCACCCCGTGCAGAACGACATATTTGGCATTTTGTTCATTCTTTATGATCAAATACTTTATTACATATTAAACATCGCTTTTTTAAAGATGTTCCGGGTAAAACTAGGGTCACTGAGCTTTGCCGCACAGCCTTCATGCTGTAGACTCGCAAAGGAGAAATTTCCTCTCTTGAAGCGTTTTGTGTGAAGAAAACACACGTTACAAACCCCTGTAAAACATTTTCACAGCGAAAAGGTTTTTTACAATTTATGGCAAATACTTTCAATGCACTGTCACAGCTGTCGTTATCGTTAATGAGGCAGCTAACCTGGCAACGCAGTCAGGAGTATTTGGGGCTGCAGAAGTGACTCTAAATCAACCACAAACACCCCGGGAACAACCGTGCCTGAGCCCTGACGGGCGCCCGCCCTCTCTCCAGGAGCGCGAGCGGGTGTTCCCCCCTCATTGATACAGCCACTGCAGCTCCACGTAATCCAACTCAACGGTGGCCACAACTACCATCCTTAAGACCCAACCTGTCCCCTGGGTAGCTATGGCTATGAACCGCTGTGCTTAGGCACTACTGTCCCGCTTACTGTCCAGGACGCTGCAGTGCATGCACTGGGGGCTCTCCGTCCCTGCCGGGGAGGGTACGCGTGTGCGCACGCACCAGGAGAGCCCGCAGAGTTGGCAGGTGGTCATCACTGATTTTCTGGGCTACAAATGAGAATCACGTGCCTTAGGGGAAAATACGCCCCCCCCCAGCGTTTTATTGAAGCGGTTGGTGCATAAGGGCGGGTATTGCGCTGGGAGCCCGTCCCGGTGGGTGTTTGCAGCGGTGCGTGCAGCGCTCGCGGGGCTGACCCTCTCCCCTGGGCCGCTGCAGTCAGAGGCAGCGAGCGCACGTCTGTTTGCTCTGTCTTTTCTGCCCTGTGAGGTTTCTCAGAACACCCTGTGCGCTTTTTTAAATGCTAAAATTAAGAAGTGGATATTCACTACATTATGTTTAATTACTAAAGTGTTTATTGGGAAAAACGTTCCGGTCAATTCTGTTCTGTAGAGATGCATTTTCCTTCCTCAGTTGACATAATAAGGTTTACATGCTAAGAATATGCCTAAGCCTGCCTCGCAAATGAGAACACTGCAGAACCAAACCGTGCAGGTATAAAGAAAAAAACTGACATTATGGAGAACTTTGAGAATTCTTCTAAGGAAAAAGTAAGTTGTCAAAATAAGAAAAAGAACCCTGGAAAATTTGTAGAAAAGACCCTTCTTTTACTGGAAACCAGCAAAACCAGAAATATCTGCATATTTAGAAAAAGAGAAAAAATGTATAATTATCATTTTGCCAATTATTGATATTGCAGATGAAAGTCTGGACACCAATGCTGAATTTAGCATCATATTCTATTTTTATAATTAAATAATAATCCCTTGCAATCTTATGGACTCTTCAATTTGCCCAATTCAGTGCCATAAAAAACATGAATTAACGCAATATAAATGAGTACCATAAATGTATGCAAGAGGCACAAAACTCAGGTGAATTAACCATCCGTACCCAAACGCTACAGGAAGTGCACACTCAGAAACTAGGCTTACCTCTGCGTAATCAGTGCTAGAAACAAAGTAATGTTTAAGATAAGACACATTTAGGAACTAGCCAGTATCTTGTGGAGCAAGTCTGAGTTCTTCCTTTATTTTTCAGCTCGATAGCTGCAGAGCCTCTCACACCACGTCCCCAAAAGGATACGTGAGAAATCTGACGCTAAGCCGTTATTTTGGCACGCTCAGGCACACAGATCCAAACTGCACCGTGCACACGTGCACGCGCAGGGCATAAAAAGCTGTGTGCAAGCTACTGTGAAGCCCCAAACAACTGCATTTTATCAGATGCTTTTTAAGCAATGAATTATGCATTACAGATAACTAACTATATCTGACCACAGAAGGGTCAAATGACGTTTCAATGTAAAACCATACCATAAACTCAAAAGAAGCCATGATGGGAAGTGGCTGGGGAGGACGGGAAGAAGGAAAACAGGGTCCTCGTTCTTAAAACTGCAAATGCTGCTTCACCGCAAAAGGATTAATGGATGTTCTTTATATTTATATATACACACACACACGCCCTTAGAAGCTTCCATAAAATTGGATTCGTAGTCTACAATGCCTAATAATGATGCAAATTAACGGAAAAATGCAGAACATCATTCTGTTCCTGCATGGTAATGCATGTCTCTATTAACAAACTGGAACCAAAAAACCACCAACGTTTATCAGCAGAAACTAATTTGGGGGATTAGGGAAAAGCAAATAAATTTGTCATGCCCTCACTGAGAAGTGGGCTGTAGGCTGTGGCTGAAGGCTCTTAAAGCTGAGGCTCAAGCTGCATCAGCCGCCACTCTCAAAGGCTCAGGGCGAAACTGTGGCTCCCTAAACTTTGGCAATCAGAGCAGGAGGCAGAGCTGAGGCTTATTACTGTACATCTGGAAATTGTAAGCAATCAGTTTGAAGGATTTTGAGCATAAAATCCAAGTGAAATTGGTGTAAATGTTAAAGAGAAGAATCAGCAAAGAGAATTTCTGAATAACACAAAACTGCATTCAAAACCCTCAGTGTAGCCATCCTCATAAATAGGTAAATATTTACTTGAAAAAGTTGCAGTGAGAAAAACAAAGGAGGTGGACAGCTTTCAGCCCATCACTATGAGTATGCCATCTGTTCTGAGCAGATGTTTGTCTTTCCAGATCTTTTGCTGGCATTTAGCTATGCGATTTTTCAACTCCGTTTCTCCCTGCATGGCAGGAGCAAGCGTGCTGCCCGCAGCGGAGTCCTGCCTGCCCAGGGACCGGCCATCCTCCCTGCTCGGCTTTCCCACCGAGAGCCGTACCACCAAAGCACCCTCGCTTTTGGAATTCTTTTGTACCATATGCATGGTATAAATACAAGGGGAACAATTTAAAAATCTGCAGTAGAGGGGCTGCCTCTTGCTTCCACGTCGTGTACAAGTTAGTTACGAGCAGAGCAAAGAGTGGTTAGCATTCAGAAACAATAGACTTTGTTTTAATTAACGGCAGAAGGAAAGGAAAAGATGCACACCTTACTCTTTTCTTGCTGGAGCTCTATCTGGATGTCGGTGAGCTTGGCCCTGAGCTCCTCATTGGCAGCCTGCAAGGCGGCCAAGGCGTCCGGCTTCTCCCCCCTGGCTCGGCTGCTGGAGCCCTTCTTGGACATGGTGAGGCCGCGTGGCAGTGAGGGGAGTCCTGCCCGGAGGCCCTCGTCCCAGCGCTCGCTCGGAGCTTCTCGTCCTTGCCTCCGTCCCACTACATTTTCTTACTTGCCTGGAAGGAGGGAAATCACACAACCGCTGTCAGAGGGCCAGGGGCGGGCAGGCGACGCGTTACCCACCAAGAGCACAGGGAGACACAAGACATTTCTGGGAAGCATGAGGTACACATCACCCAGCTAAAGTGGCTCTTCCCTGGATTAAATAAGAGCTAGACACATTGTCAGGTGTAATAATACATTTTTTTACACCTGTTGAGAGCAAAAGATTTAAATCACAAGCGATAAACATTTTCTGTCACTTCATTTGCACTGGGATTCACACAGCGCGGAGGATGTGGGTGTTCGGGAGGGACGTCCAAGCGCTGTCCCCCAACACTGTCATGGCCCGGAGACAGCAACAGCTCGGAAAACTATTTTCAGTATAGGCAGAACACTTTTATGTTCTTTCCTACAAATAGTTTTCAGATATTTATGATGAAAATAGTACAAATAACAAAAAAAGTACAGGTGCAAGCAGAGATTACCCAAAGGCAACAGAAGCTTTCTATATGGGAGTGTGCAGTGTATCAAGAAAACAGCAATTAAGATCTATATAGCTTTACCTAAGTCTGGTAACAATGCAGGAGTTTCATTTACACTAAGAACTTTTGCGTTACATCTAAGCAAACAAACTAGACAAACAAATTCATTCTATTAAACAGTGGAGAAGCAGGCAAAAGTGGACCCAGCTTCACAGCATTCGTGTATTAATACAGTTTGCATTCAATGCCTACCCATTAATCCCAACGCATTCATAAACTATACAACATACACAATTTGTAGCGCTAACTTCAGATTTGTCAACAAAACATATAATATTAAGTGCAGTACTAAAAGCTACATGCATTTGTTGCTTTTTATTTCCAAATTCTCCAACACTTTGTCCAAGAATAAACTGCAGCATTCTGGAACGGGTAAGCGTTATTAAAGTTTGTAGAGACTGTGCCAAATTTAGAACGCAAAATTATCAATGAAACTCAAAGGTCCTTTATAATCAATACTATTAAGGAAAGAGTATCAGAGATATTGAAAAGTCATATCCTTGAAAAAATATATTCTAGCTTAGTATAACTGTCAGGCGTAGGGAGCCTAAGAGCAAGACACAAACTCACTCCAAAGAATTTGCAATCTGAGACAAAGACAAATAAAAATAGGGAGAAAGATGGTATTTTTTATCTGTTAGTGCCATTTTTATGCTGCATCCATCCTATTGGGGGTTGGAACTCTATGATCTTCATGGTCCCTTCCAACCTAAACCATTCTATGATTCTATTGTTCAGAAAACTATCAGAGTTTTATGTAAAAATAAATAATTAACCTATTCATGAAATCAAATGAAATCCTTGTGATCTGTGAGTTGCCTGCAGGGGCGAACTTGACTGAAGGTATCACAATTTGTCCTTATTTCATTTGATTTGTTTCTCAGAGCTGTTGATGCACACAGACAGTCCATTAATATTACGCAGTTGGTCCCTTTGTGCTGAACAAGTCAGTAGGAGGGTGTTCACGTTGCTGCCAATCCTTCCTCTCATCAGTGTTTAACTCAGTGTTCATCAATCGTATGCACAGATTTAATTTAATAGAAACTTGAAGATGGCACGAAATTCTGGGCAAAATGGTGTGTCCTGGAGGCTTTGTTTTGCTCTGGAGCAGTGGAACGTAGGTACTGCTTGCTCCATCCCAAATTATGGATGTTTCCCCAATGTTTCTTTCACACTTTGTATATTTTCTAAAGGATCTTCTCTTATAACAACATTGTTTGGTCAAAGCACTATGGAAGGAGAATCCCCATGCTACCGCACAAGTGCCTTGATAATTATCCCGGGCAATTTTTCAATCTGTAGATATAGGTTACAACTGTGAAAACCCAGTTCATGCCTATTTAAATGATAAACAACTACACACGCAAAGAAACAGTTGCCTCTGTTTCTCTAGCTAAAGCTGGCTCCACTATCAAAGCTCATTTTTAAATAGTCTATGAAAAAAGTTAACAGGAGCGAAATCCCGGATGAAATGCCTAGAGGACCAGCTGACAGCTGATGGTAACGCAACATGGGGAAACACCGTTAGCAAAGAGAAGGATCGAAATAACATTCAGAGAACTGGACGGTCCTACAGACTGCAGTAACAGAGGAGGTACGAAATCCAGCGGCAGAAAGGCTCTGACTTTCAAAAAAGGTCTCTGACAAGACTTGGGCCAGCTTCTGACCCAAGGACGAGGACGACATGGTGTCACTCTTTTGGAGCAAGCAGGAGAAGAGATCAGGAATTTTACAGCAACATGTAAATTTACAGAAGAACGTAAAAACTAATGAAAAAATGTTTCACTGGCAAACTTTGACTTGCTTAGTAAAACTATATCCTGAAGAGATTACATGTATTTCTTAGTCCAAAGCCTTACTTGGATTAATTTTTAACCGTCACTACAATTCCAGTTTGAACTAAACCCTTGTTTTAAAGATCTGTTTAATTTATAGTATAAAAAATACACAAAAAGCTCAAATTCGGAAAAATATTTCCAACATTGTTAATACTAACATTATTAATGCAGATAACAATCTTTTTGGACGATGACCTTCACTGCATTGTTTTATTCATCCTGACTCATAGTCAAAACCACAAGAGAGCAGCACTATTCCCTGTCCAAGCACGAGTAAAGAGGCTTAACAGTACAGAGCAGCTGCAATAATAGATTAACGATAAATAATAATAGTAAAATATCAATAATAATAGTAATAGAACAGCCTGACTTGAATTCCAAGAGCAAAACCCTGCATCCATTAGGGAGAAAGAGCAAAGGAGGATACATAAATGGGATACAATGCTGTGAGAAGGCTGAGAGCATCCGGGAGACGTGGTGGGAGTTCGGGAGAAACCAGGCAAAGCTGCTGAGAGCCGGGGAAATCAAATAGCGCAAGCAGTCACTACAAATCTACACTGGGTCAGAGGAACAGTGGGGAGGCCGAGACGTAGAGAAAAAAGTGAGGAAAAAGAATAAAATTCCTGATATTAGTTGACCTAACCAAGGTAGCACAAACAGTCTTAATTTGTTTCTCAGTCCCATGCTTGACTTTGTAGCCTTGAAGTGTCTATAAAAAAAAAAAAAAAAAACAAAAAAAAGTGTTTGGTTACCCCTTTCAATAGAAATAAATAAAATTTTACAGATATTGCCTGAAAAACCTGTAAACAGTAGACATTCTTAGCATTTAAGGTTCTTGCTTCTTTTGTGTCGAAGATGCAATACATCAGTGATTGTTCTGCAGTGGAGGTCTCAAAAAAACCCCTTTCTTTATAGATAAAAAAATAGGGCAGTCTATAGCCACAGGCACAGAATTCGACCTACAGTGATGAATGAAGCATTTGTGCATATTACAATTATCTTCTTAAATGAGATGTTATAACGATAGATGCAGTAGGTGAGTCGGGCTATTTCACAACCTGAGGAAATGAGAAGCAGCATAAGACAAGCTTGTAACGGCTTACATTTGAATGTCAGACAAGTAATAATTTGAACGATACATGCATTTGTGAAAATAATTTAAATCAGAGGGATTATTTTTGACAGACAAGGGCTAAAAGAATTTTTATTTGTTTACTTGCGGAAAATAAAACTAAGGAACTGATACAAGGGAACTGAAAGGCAAAAATGTTACTAGAGGCGTGCGAGGAGGAGCACAAGCCCAGCAGTTGGTTTTCTGGGAGACAGCGCATGGTGGTAGTGCAGCACAGTCCGATGCCCTGCGCACGCACTCCCCAGGCGTCCCTGCGAAACCCAGTAGCAGAAGATCAACCATTTTGCTACCGGGTGCTGGTATTGTCTGAGAGGCCGCTCAGGAGCGTGGTGCGGAGGAGCACATCGCCCCTGCAGAGCTGGGCACCTAACGGTTTCTAAGCACAGTTCGCTTGATGGGAACTCTGTCTGAGGTCGATTTGTAGCACTGTATGTCCTCATACGTTCAGTTTTTAAGCTTTTAACTAAGGTTTAATTGTATGAGTTGACCATTTCATGTCAACCATCTGCCTCAATCTGATTTTCTCTACTAAAAAAGAAATAAAAATTAAAATTGGTTAGCTTATTCCAAGAAAGGCAGGCTTCCATTGCAACGTTTGCTCCGGGCAGGTCTACAAAACCTCTAAAGAAGATGTGAAATATTATCAGCAAGGTGTTCCCTGTTGTCCCACAAAGGCGGTGGAGCCCGGTGAGCCTGCCAGAGGCTGCCGTTGCCCACCCTCAGCCAAGCTTCGCTAAGGCTGCACCAGCCAAAGCCACCGCCTCTACCCGGCCTCCGTCCCCCCCGCCCCCCATGCCAGGAGACTTTCTCCTCCGCGAGCTCAGCTGGGGCTCGTGTCTACATGGCTCACAGGAGGTTTGAGGTGCCAAAGGAAAGGGGACAGAAGTAACTTTCAGATCCTACTCGCTCCCATCAGCGCACTGTGGGCGAAGGGGCCGACATCAAAAACGTCTCCCAGACTGGAATGCTGAAGCATTAATGAGTTTTTCCCAGAAAAAAATCAGCTCCCTTGCCAGTACTTAAAGTAATAAGCCTGCTTCAAAAAGGACTACACTGAAATCAGTGGAGGGCTCTTTCAATTAAATCTTTAAGGATGAAAAGGGACATAATGATAAAACTTCAATGGAGCCAAGAATAACATCCAAGGATTAAGAGATCCGGATAATAGGAATTTGATCAGCCTTGGTAACGGTCTGTCTGCACAAACGTACTAAGAGGGAGACCTGCAGAACAATGGAAATCTGTTCCGCACACCGTGCTTCCCAGCACAAAACCCTGGGGGGAGGCAGGGAAGGCTTCTCAGAGTAAGACATGTGAGAAAGGAGTACGTTTCCCCTTTCTCATGGTAAAAAGGGACTACGTTCATTGTAGACTTGCTCATGCGGAGTGGGAAGGAGCCTGCGGAGGCAGCGGTGGTGGTGACCTTTCCACATGCATTTAGAAACCGGCGGGGATGTAAGCGCTGGTCAAGAAGTGGCAGTGCCCATCAGTGATGCTCCAACTGGTTTGTTCCCGGATACATCAGAGCTCAGGCCCTGCTGGCAGCCGCCCCAGCTGGCAGAGACGCCCTGCGCGTCCCTCCTGAAGGGGAAAAGGCACACGCTCAAGAGAGACAGAAAAGGAGGTTCCCCTGCTCTCAGTGGGGTCCCCGCGGAGACCCAGGAGGCTCCCGCTTCTCCTCCCAGCAAGAGCAGGACCAAAAACCTCTGTGCTTACAGACCCGACCCGTCCTTCCCGGGGCAGGAAAGGAAAGTCAGCCGAGGGCTGAGGAGCTTCAGTGTTACCAGATGCTCACTTCAATAGTTTAACTGTAGTTTTACTTTATTCTATGCATATTAAAAAAAAATTAGCATCAATAAAAGATATTTATATAATTACATTCATGAAAGTCCGTTGGTTTCATAGATATTCTGAAACCTGAAATCTATGGTCTGATTTTCAAGAACTGGTGATACACACAGAGGCCCCCTCACGTACTCACTGTTCTGCAGACCATAAAGGGATTTACAATTTGGAGTCATCCGTACATTTGGTGTATGCTGGGTTGCTATTCCCAGGGATAATAATGGGAAATTGGACTGGACAGAGTAAGACAGCTTTCCAGCAACAACCGTGAGCTTCTGTGTGTACAATGGGACAAGACCCATTGTTGGGAACTATGAGAGTAGTTATTTGTATCAATAAAAGTGCCGGTCTTGTCATACAGAGACAGTGGTGTCTGCTGGTGCATGCCTGTGCACAGAAAAGCCATCTGCGGACTGGTGGACAAACGCCAGTCTTAAAAGAATATTTCTCCCAAATACTGGGAGAAAAAAATCCCACAAAAATGTTTCCAAGACACCGTCATTGTGCAGATACAGAAGGCAGCAAGAGATGGTTTGTCGTGCCGGCGAGGGATCGCAAACCCACCAGTCCCAGGCTGCTGTGCGCTCTGCTCCCACAGCCAGCTAACGGGCGGTAAGCCCAGAGGGCTAACGCTGAGCTGCCAAAACTGAGCAGAGACCCTTAAGAAGTGCAGTCCCTACAGCCAACCGACCAGCTCAGTGCTGGGCAGTAGTGGGCAGGGAAGCCATTGCCTATAAAACCTGTTACGTTCCCTTTGTATTTTTACTTCTTTTTTTTTTTTTTCCAAATGAGTTATGTAGAGGGGGACATGTATAAGACACATCATCTTAATAGAACTGAAAGGTCTTCCTATTTTTGATTCTGGGAGAATATATTATGCATTTGATTCCTGGCATGTTTGATATTGAAAATAGCATTAATAATGCATCATAAGCTGCCTTTAGCAGGGCTCATCATTCTTTTTGCCTCCTGACTTGCAATTCAGACATCAAGGCTAATTGGAAAATGTGTTTTCTAGATAGTAGTTTCTGAAATCAATGTTCCACTGCACTTACAAATAAATTAATAAATTCCTACCCAGAGTACCAATATTTTAAACAAAATGCTATCCTTACAAATACTGAAAATTTCAAATGTATGATAGAGCCTTATGAACACTATTGTTTTCTATTTTTGACCAATTGCTATAATTAATTAGTTTCAACAAACCTTTTAAGTCTCTGGTGTATCTCAAAATATTATAACAGAAAGAAAGCGTAATATTGTCTATGGCTGAGTTCCCAGTTCCTCATATAGGGAAGCTCATCTTGAGTAATCTCAATTTTTCATTTAGGATTTCAACAGTCTATAGATCTGACTGCAAGAAAATGAATTTTCCTCTGAAAAGGTATTTCATGCTAAGCCAAAGTGCTCTGCCAATGTAATCTCCTCACATGCTGGTTTTGTGTGATTTTTTTTTTCCTGTACAAACATTTGTCACAAACACTATATTATTCACTCAGCTGCAACATGAGAAGAAAATCTGTTGGAAATTACATGGAAAAATACAGTAAGCAGGTAGCAAGTCTTAAAAGCACTGGGATCAAGAAATAATTGCCAAGACACATATTGCCATGTACATGTGGTTACGCTGCATATTTCCTGTATACATCCCATGAGGGTTTTTTCTCAGCACTGTTTAGATCATCACTAAATTGAGACTAGTTGATAAAACACTTTTTTTTTTTAAATACAACCAAATGTGGGTAACTCAACCCAAACTTCCAAAGGAGTGTACTTGGCTTGACTGCATTTTTGCTGAGAAAGTTTGAAGTTCAGAACAAAACTTCTTATCAAACCTAGCAGGAGACACCAGCGTGAGCAAAGCCCGGGTACACAGGAGACTCATTCAGGGTGCGAGAGCCATGTGTTCATGGCCCTGCTTTTAATCAAGTGCCGTGCTCCATGGGAAATAGTGTCTGGTCTTGAAGATTTCCCCTCTAAACAGAACGGCCGTGCGCTACCATATGCCAGCAGACCCCTGCTGAGCTACCCACACGGCAAAGTTAGTGCCCTCCTTTATGAAGAGTTGGCTGGTTTAGAGCAAATCTCAGTTTCCATAAGGGAAAAAACCCCAACCAACCAACCGACGTTTCCCAGCGTGAAATAAGTTCTGAAACTCATCTTTGATGAAATAATACCTGATTTAAATGCAAAATAACAAACACCCCCCCCAACCAGTAATGAGTCTCTGCAGATGGAAGTCTAGCCAAAGTTTTGCGTAGGATTAGATCAATTCCAACAACAGCTTTAACAGACACATGTCAAATCCCGACTGACCTGAATTTTTCCTCCAGGATTAATCCTTCAACTGTAGTTAGCTTTAACTCATTGATGGGTGGACCACATTTACAAACCCCAAGCAAACATACATATGTAGTTTCCAGAGATTCCTGTATGCAGGCTTACTCTCTGTGTGTATCGTCACCTGTTTGCATCACACACATACATATCTAAATCCCATCCACTGATTAGTCATCATAAGTTTTACACAGTTTGTTGGGGTTTTTAAAATGCAAAACATAGCTGGGTGTCAATTATGTGAAGAGTTAGTGATTTATAGTAAACCAGAAGAGATTAATAGAATTTCAGTACTGGAAGACATAACTGCTGCTAAATCTCAACATGCATATTTTCAAGCATGCCACCTGTTGAACTTTTACATCTCTTATGGCTAAATCACAGAAATTGAAAGAATTAATTAGTAACAGTGGCTATTATATAGGAAGCTAATTTTTCTTTTTTCTCAGATACTCCACAACACTTGAGGTACAAAAATACCTCGGAGTTATTTCAATAATATTATAATAGTACACCTAACCTAATTCTCAGTTAAACTGGAGCAACTCAGAATAATGCCACTGATTTGTGGAGGATTATTAGCGAGGAATGCATTTCAGACTTAATTCCGTCAGTTTAATATTGTGTCATTCCATTATCTTGATCACAAACAAACTGTTTGAGTAATGCCATCTATTTTCCCAAGGAATTCATGCCTGTATAATTAACTACAATCAACTGTAACACAGATGGCATCGTATGATCCAAAAGCACTTTATGGAAACATTTTAAGCATGTTATTAACATCCCTAAATAACTATTTAATGCTACCTCTCCAACCCTCTTCTGCATGAACACACAACACAGCTGGATTTGAGAGTGGAAAAGGCAGCATTTAACTGCAACTCAATTCTTGGATTTATTCAATTTATAAATGAGTTTGAAAATAACAGACACTACTGTGACAACAAAAACATTGCATTTTAGATTTCAGAACTAATTTCCAGAATGACTCATCCTCATCAAACTCAGCTTTGAGGAACTGGGCAGCATGGAAGAATACTGATGGGATGTGGAACCTTTCCTTAGGCTGACCATGGTTATCCAAAAAAGACATTTCTATTTGACAGTTGGGTTTTTTTTTTCCTTAGTAGATATGTGCCCAGTTCTAAACCGAGATAAAAATTTACATTTAACAGCAACAGACAGGAATTTGTGTGGAAAGTTGATGAATCTTCCAAATGGAAACAGTTGCAAGTTGTTAGATGCTCATTGAGCCCTAATGAAAAGCTGCTCCTTCAGCATGAAAAAAATGAGGATCAGATTATTTGAAATTTCATTTTTGGTTACTAAATATCCTAGTTAAAATAAGCTTTTCTTGACAGTTGCTGAGATTCCCCTCCCTAATTTCAGCCCACCTCTGCCCATGTATTTAATAGTGAGCAAGTCCCTTGGCCCATAAACTGATTTAGAAAGAAAGCAAAAATATGATCAAACTAGCAGACTACTTGGAGATTTACTGATGTGATGCTTTAGGGGGACGGGCTGCAGTACTCACCAAAGGCGACAGCGCTGAGGATTAACACCATTCCTCTCCCACAAACATCTGCTTGACGAGGGCAGTCCTGGTGGGGGTGGAGGTCCAAAGTCTCATGGAATCAAGTGTGAGCCCTCCAGCATGATCTCAGATGGGAAGATGGTCCCTGGAAAAGACCAAGAGAGGTTTTGGTAAATTCTGGTGAAAGAGAGATCTTTTGCCTTATGGTAACCAAAGAGACAACATGCTGCTCTTCATGCTGGGCAAGCTTCTGGCAAGAACATTGCTCGAGACAATAAAGCCGCAAGAGAGATCCAATTTAGAGATGCCAAACAGAAAAGAGATGCTGTTCAAATATCACATTACTATCACTTAAGATTTGGTGCTCAGTATCATGCAACGGGGCTTGTAACATTTGAAGTGGGCAGCACTAAACAAATACTCGGTGTGAGAACTGGAACTAGGGTGGGAAAACCGTAATGAACATAACGGTCATGTATACGCATTGTCACACAATTAGCTGGAATTATTTTAAGTACACAGATTTCTGTCACACGATAACATCATAACATGTGGAAGGGAAACAAAAAACAGTTCTGGAAGTTATTATGTGCTCTGGGGGTTATTAACTCAGCCTTATATTCCTTCCTGAAGGAAGCTGGCAATTCAACGTACTGGAGCTCTGCAGGATTCAGTGAGAGCAGTGCTTTTTAATTACTGGTGTTCATCCATGCATTTGTACAATCTCTCATAACAAATAGGGAGACAAGACAACAGGATAAGGTTTTGTCTTCTTAAAGGAAAGCACTGCAGACACACACACATAAGAGGTGTAAGTTATACACAGATACAAAAGACATAACAAGAGTGTTACTACTGTCAGTTTTAGTTAAAAAGCCAGAAATTCTAAACTGGACGAGCACTAACTTCAGCAAAAGCAGGTCATCACCGTTCTCCTGTAGAACTGGGGCTTCCCACTGCCCCGTGGCAGCTACAGTAGGCGAAATTACTGACTGTAAAGTTATACAAATAGCTTGACTCCCTTGGAAAATAATCTTAGGCATGGGCTGGGCCAGGTGTCACCCCTGACCTC
Organism: Charadrius vociferus; assembly: GCF_000708025.1. NCBI lineage: Eukaryota > Metazoa > Chordata > Aves > Charadriiformes > Charadriidae > Charadrius > Charadrius vociferus. The sequence goes on from NW_009650176.1 coordinate 890,069, forward strand.
AGGAAGACGCTTGATGACAGCCAGAAACACCTCCTGAGCCTCCCAGCTATAAGCCAGCAGCCCAGCCAGACAAGGCTTCCCTCCACAGCACCTCTGGGTCTCACCTATGTGCTCTGGGCAAATTCTCGCTTAGAAATTACTAACAGAGACACTAGGAAAAAGAAACAAACCAGACCTTCCCTTATTTGTAAATCTTGCTGGGGAGATCAGAACTGCATTATTTAGCTTATGCACTTGGCAACAAAATAACAGAATTTTGTTTATTTTTTTAAACATCAGAAAAGCTAGTGAATTTACCACTAGTACCCTTAGGGACACCAGATCACTGTTTAATATGAACTCCTGCATATTCAATTATTTTGTAAGTTTTGACAGATTTCACAATTCACCCAATAATCAGCACATGAGCAGTGTCTTTTCACAGCTAATAAACATTATGAAGAAACAAGAAATCAAAATAGCCAGGTCATCGATACTGCACATTTTAAGTTTTGCACTGAATAGAATACATGCTAAGAGAAAATACAGAAATATTTGGCAAGCAGAAAAGGATTTGAAAAAAAAAAGGAAAAAAATATTGTTAGCCAACTTCATACAAGAGCTCCAATACAGCTTTAGAAAGAATGCATCTCTGCAAGGAACGAGGATGCTAGAGAAGAATGATGCTGTTGGGAAGAGCCATATCCCCTTGCAGCCTCACCGACTGCCTTGAAACCAAGCTCTCTCCGTCTTTTCCACGGGGTTACAAATGAGGCACTTGAGCCAAGTTCCACTTAAGTCAGTGGGAAACTTTCCATCCACTGTAATGATCCAGTCATTAACATACTTGGAAGTCAAAAATAAGTGCCTAAAAGCCACTTCTCCAGAGCTTCCATTTAAAAGCAAAAGATTCTCTCTTCAGAGATGGCCCAAACCCTCGATGGTGCAAAGGCTGGAGAGGAGGAGGAGGTGCCAGTGAGGCACAGGAGACGGGGAGGTGATGCACCACCATGCTGAGCTCGGCGCAGGAATGGGACCATCCCCTGGCAGCTCTCCTCCGGGCAGGAGCAGAGTCTCAGCCTTGGCAAGGCAAGGTGAGAAGTGGTCCGTCCTGCTGACGGTGCGTGGCCCGTTCCTGGGAACGCCTGCTGGTCCTCGTTCATACCTGTGCCCTCCTTGTGCCTTGGAGAGGGAAAGGAATGAGAGACAGCTGTGTCGGAATAAATGCTAGAAAATAAACAAGTGATTTTTATTCCTCAGAGCTAGAAACAGGATGAGTCACTGGAGCCAGCCGCGCCAAGGTCGCTGCTCTTTTCCTAGGCATCTCTCCCAGTTTCTAGGGGCTGAGGGATGACAGTCCTGAACCACATACAGACACAAGTCAGAGGGGCCTTCCCTTGCCCGTTCATCTCCAGGGCAAGTGCAGCTGAAATGTTAGGAAAAACCACAAAAGTAGTCAAGAAGAATGAGGACAGCAGAGTTGGTTGAGCACTTTGAAGAAAAGCACTATGTAAGTTTTTAAGCATAATACTCAATCCTTCTAACACTAAGATGAGGTTTTGTCCAGATGATCATGAAAAATATTGCCACCTTGAGAGAATTCTACATGTGAAAGCAAATTCCTATTTAGCCATATCTGTACCAAATATGAATAAGTTAACCTCCCTTTGATAATGTTTTTTGTATTTGCTGTTGGTGCCCATTCCGATTAACCATTTTTTCGCAAATAAACCGTCAGCTTGGAGAGCAGAACTCACAGTCCTGTAAATCCCAGTCTGACCCAGGCAGAGGTGCATAGAGAAGGACCCTATTGACACCTGTGCTATGAAGCAAACTCTAAAGCAAGAACCATCAGATTCTATAATCCACGACAAGTATCAAAGTACTCACTGTTTACATGGAAAGGGAGATGTACTCCAATTTTATCTGGTTAGGTATATATGTCCAACTGTAAGGATCTTTTTAAAAGATTTTAAAAATAAAACAAAGAAAAACCCCATCCCATCCCATGGAAGATGACTGAATAAAATCCTAAGGGCAAAACGCCCTTCCAGAAAAGGAAGCAGAAATACTAAAAAACCTTGCAGTAACAAGGCTCGTGTTTCTCAAAGGAGAGGCAAAGCAACGAGTAGGAAGGAAAATGCTGAAGGCATGTAGGAAAGCACGTGCTGAAGAGCAAGAAATGCTGGTGGGACATGAACAAACCCTCTTGGCTGTGAGGCTGATATCCAATCTCTGCTGAGCACACGCAGATGCCGTGGTGTTTCACCGCTGCTGACCTTGTCAAGGTGATTTCAGTTAGTAGGTGGCTGTGCATTAACCAGATGTACATGGCTGAGAATTTTTAAGCTATAATCTGATTTTTTAAAGCTGATTTCATTTGAGATGCTGCATCAACCTTTCTAGTCAGTTTGCTTGCCGTGCAGATATCCATTTCTCTGCAGTTTCACAGAACAGATCAGTGAGGAGGTTTAAGACTTCCTTTCAGCATGGCAAAACCAGACGCAGCCCTAAAAATTTCAGGCTTCTAAGGGGGATAAAAGGGCAAGGGTTGTTTCAACCTAACTTTAACATTGGAAGTCAAAGGATCCATTCCTCTGGCAAAAATCTTACTTTCAATGCAAGAGTTCTATAATTTTTTTAACCAAGACTAACAACAAGATGACAGGCTGACTTTCACGGAAAACCACAGTTTGTGTACATAATCATACTCAGGATATTTCCGTTAGTAACAGGCATAACATAAATCGATCCCTCCAATGCTACACTAAATGTAATAAGCATTACATTGAATAGAAATATAATAGGATTTTTTTTAAATGTAAAAATTATTGGAATGAGCAACTTTGAAGGTGGACCACCCAAACCAAGTGTGTGTGTATGCGATGAGAAAGATAACAGAAGTTATACCGTGTTACGGAGCCTCCTGCCACCAGCACTGAGAATGACAAATGTACACAGAGGATTAAATCTCCAATAGCACCATGTGGCTCATGTGGCCTCCGCCGACCTACAAAAGACATCCAGGGACCAGTACACAAATTATTTTTAAAACACCACAACCGCCCCTACCTCAACAGCAACTGTATAACTCCTGTCATAACAGTTTCATGGGACCGACTAAAACCAAACAGCCAATTTGAAAGCTCTCCTGACCCTTGCTGCTCGCCAGCTGTGAGATTACGAGGGACAAGACGATACAGGGCAGCACACTGGCACCAGTATCAGCTGGCACCTGCAGAGCTGAAGTTTGGGTCAGTTTGCTGGTTCTGCTAAGGGACAAAACCGGGGCAATCTCAGGATATGTAAGTGTATGGAAAAGTCTCTCATTTCTCCATTGCAGGGGGGGAAAAAAAAAAAAAAAAAAAAAAACCACAAAGGGAAAAAGGGGAACCTCAGCAGCTGCTTCTACTCATGCTCCCTATTGTGTCACTAAAACTTACTTGCTGGAGTTTGCTTCTACAGCCAAGTCACTCATTCCCAAGTAGCAGCATCTTCTGGCAGCAGTGCCTGCTGATGTCTTACCTCAGGAGAACTTTGTGCAGGTATCTCCCTCTCAGACTTGTTCAGGTGATTAGGAAGACCACTAGCCTTGCTTTTCATTGTGAAAAGTGCTATACGAAAGAACAAGGGAATCATTCTCACAAACATCTCCATTAACAGACATGAAACAGCTAGTGAGGAGCTCTTTCCAAGCTATTTGTTTCATGCGGCATCTGGGTAATCTGGGATTTGAATTCAGGATTTTCCAATCTTTTAGCCTTCTGCACTTACTCCTTCAAAGAAAGTTGCTTCTCGCATGGGCTGCACTATGCTGATCTTTAGCTAAGAGGATGCGTCCATCTGGCTTCTGACTTTCTAACCGATCATCGCTCTTCAAAGCAGGGAGCGGCGGGCACTGGGAGTGGAGGCACCGGATTCTGCCTGCAGAAAGCCAGTCGGGGTGCCCGTGGGCACAACAAATGCTGCCTGCTGGGGGCTGTGCTCCTACCAACTGCTGGTGTCCCAACTACACGTCCGCAAAGCTCTGGGAGCCTGGAGATGTGCAACATAACGTACAGCAACAGCTGTGGCTGCTGTGCTCCAGGATAACCCGAGTTTGTTAGTTTTGACAAAAAGTATGTAAGAACTGTGCAAATACACATGGAACAGTAAAGCCGTAAGAGAGGTCCATGCCCAAGCAGATGTGCTGATGCTCCTGTGACCACCTGCACGGATAGCACAGATAGCTACGCGCCAGCAGGCAAAAGGGTTTCACAGCCTGAGATGTGAGCTGCATTTGGGCTAGCAGACATGACCCCAGTGAAACCTTGCATGTCCATGTGTAAAGGATGTGAGAATGTAAACTGAATCCCAGTTTCACAGTGTACACTTAAAGTTTGGACGCTTATATAATTAACTGCTTAAGAAGATTTAGTAACGTGATGTGTAGCAGTTAATTACATAAGCGTCCAACCTTTAAGAAGATTTAGTAACGTGATGTGTAAGAAAGTCTAGTCACGGCTGGGGGATAGAAGCAAAGGAGGAATTACTGCTAAAATGGGGAGATTCACAGCTGCGAGCTCCAAGGACCAGAGCTAGGGCTGGCAGCGTTTGATATTCTGCTAGTGACCTGTAAAAAAGGCTAGGATATAAAAATTTGCTGACAATACAAGATTATTTAGGTCAATCAAAATGAGAGAGGAATATAAAACAAGGAGGAAAAAATAAAACAATAACCCCAAACTACAAAACTAGGTAACCAAGCAACGTGAAATTCAATATGGGAAAGTACAAGATAATCTATATTTAAAAATACAATTTGGCATATCCTGCACACAGAGATTTAGAAGAAAAGATCAAGTCATCACTGAGGACATCTGTTGTGTATGCAGCTAGGTAAATAAGATATTAGATTGTAATAGCAGGATGTGGGAAATAAGATGAAAGCATTATAATGTTGCAGAAAGATAAACGGTAGGTACTCCTCTCCTGTTCATCTAAAAAGGAACACAATAGGTACAACCAGGTAATAAAGGAATCAGTATCTGTGATTTTTTGGAAGACATTAAACAGGCGGTTATAAAATGATTGATATTGTGTAGGCAAAAAGGATGTTTCATTTACTTTTTCCACAGTAATGCAGGAACAAGAAGCCACCCTAGGGGGCATCGGCAGAAGGCAGTTACACGATTTTCCCAGTGGAAAGATGGAGCTTCCCTTTTGTATCACACACCACAGACCCTGGCAGCAGTTCTCTGTCATTCTGCTGCCCCTGGGGTCAAACCACCACAAGCCAAATCCAATGTGGGAGAAAAACACTGCCACTCTGAGTCACAAGGTGCAGGGCAACAGCGGCACAACTGGCAGCATCCAGCCCCAACGCGACTTGTAACAGCATCTGCAAAAGGTATACCAGCAACTCCACTAGTAGTCTCCCTGGGTTTAGTTTCAGTAACTAAAGCAGCAGCACAACAGGTTTTGCTGCAAGTGCCTCCCAAGTATTGTCAGGAGCAAAACCATATTGCTCCGAATCCCTTGCTTTGACTATGCATTGCATACATCCTTTGCAAATGAGGAACCAGAGCATCCCCTGGGCTGGCGTGGGGTTAGCAATGGAGACTCTGCTACACTCATCAGGAAACATCCTGCACCACAAACTCTCCGAGGTCACCTGCTGGAAATAGTAAAGCAGAGACAACTGTTGTAATTTGCATCAGCCCTAACAGGCACGGCTTTAGGAGATCCTTGCTTCCCCAAACTGTTCCAGCTTTTATATACTCTGACTGCAGAATGATGCTAAAAGAAATAAAAGAAACATCATTAAAATTGCTGTCTCTGTAGTGCACAGGGTTGGTTTGTTTAAGAGGTCTATAGTAAAAATGACTGCAGTTTCACTTTATTTTCAGCCACATATAATTAGTAAAAATCCAGCTTCATTTCTCATAGTTAGCTATCATTTCTACACAGGTCTGGACATAAGATTGAACTTCACATTGCTTCACTTCTTTAAAGCATTGTCCGTATGTAATAAAGAGTTCTCCAGAAACTGACTGATTGCAAACCTTGTCAAGGTGCTTCACCTGCAGCCTCCCCCATTGTTTCCATCAGGATTATCATTTCACTCTTAATTCTGCTTCTCACCCACCACAGATGAAGAACGACCACCCCCCGTTCAGCAGCAATGTGCGTGGATGGACAATTGCCCCTCTGACCCAAAGGGACTCTCAGCCTGTGGAGCCTGTGCAGGGTAATATTCTGCTTCATTACAGTCTATAAATAAGACTGTGGAGCCTCACAGTCTAACCATGGCGCAACGAGGAGGATGGTGAGATTGTCCTCATTTCAGGTAGTGCCTCACCTCAGTCCCCGCTTGCATCAAGTGCATGTTACAGAGCTAACATGTCTCTACATCTGCTTTTCAACTTGTATTCAGTTAAATCATCCAACAGAAAAAACATTACACTACATCTCCTTTGTGTTGTCCAGCAGCACAGAAGCATTCCAGCTGCAGTTGGGTTGAATCAGTTCCTTTTCTGACCTCCAACTAGCACAGACACCACCTCAGAGTTCCCTGTCCAGATTCAAACAAGTGTCAACACTCAGCATAGCATTTAAAAACATTTGAACTAAAATCTCAACTGTTGGACCCAAGTACAGGCTGGATGCACATGTCACTTTTGGGCCGTGGAGCTCTGCGACAGAGGGGAGAATGTGAATACGAACACAGTTTACAGGTATTTAAGCCCATTTTTGACAGACTGGCAGAAAGGAGTCACACGCACAGAATCAGGCTCAGAAGTATACCTCAACATGGCCCTGGATCAGGCTATGATTGGGAAAGAATTAAAATGCTTACATGGCCATAAAGAATATGTACTCTACATCCCAGACAATATTTTTTCCTTAACAGCTGTTTGCAACTGAAGTTTAATTAAAATTACGATCCTGTTCCTACTGAAGTCAGTGACAAATTCCCCTCCCTCAGTAGGCACAATAACATAAATAACGCTGTATTATGAACAGAACAGCCTGGCAGAGAAGGAAGGAGCGTGTGCCCCCGTGACACAGATGCTGTCAGGCCGTGCAGACCTGTCCACCCCCAGCTCCACATGCCCTTCCCACACCATTCCCAGCTGTTCCGGCAGCACACCACTCTGCCTTTGCTTTTGCTAAAATCGATCAGTTTTTTTTTTTTTTTTTTTAAAAAAAGGCTAGGAAATTCACTTTAGCAGCAAAATATACCAAATAAATCTGTCTTCAATGAACTTTCAGGAAGGTCACAATTCCCAGTCCAATGCAGTATGGGACCTCCGCCCCACGCAGCAGCACCATGTTCCCTGTTTAGATTCAGCCTTCCCTGGCCCAAACTGCATCAGGCAGGGTGAGGCCGGGCACTAGGGCTGAAACAACGAGGTGTCTTGGCCCTTCCATTCAATGAGAATATTTGCCCTTCTGGTTTACTTTAATTTCTGTATTGAAATCGCACAGTTTCTTCTTTCGTCTTGCTTTGTGTGAAAGCCAGCGGGAGAGGACAGACACCGTGGTGAGATGCTGGGAGTGGAGCCGCGGGGGCGAGGAGGAGAGGAAAAGGCACGCAGGGGCTCAGGGCAGCGGGGCAGGCCGGGAGGAGAGGTGCCAGCAGCAGGGCAGCACCAGCTCGCCAGCCGGGAGCCGGCACAGGCCGAGCGGAGGAGCCGGGCAATGCCGATGGGCAGGCGTAGGAGATGCACTGCATCCCACCGGCACCGATTTGATGGGCCGGGGAACACAAGCGGAGCTGGGACAGGACACAACTGCAGGTCACAGGGAAGAAAGAGTAGAGGTGCAGGTTTCCGTGCTGCAGCAGCCGCAGCAAAGTTTGTTTGCTTTTCCAAACACTCGCTCTGGGTGCCAACGGGTTCCAGCCCTGCTCCCTCAATGCTCTTCTGCCCGCAAAGTGCAGGAGCCCAGCCCATCTGCCGCTTCCCGTGCTGATGGCAACTTCTGCTCCCGCCCTCGGGGGATGCCAGCTCCCGCCACAGCATCCTGCGCAGCCGGTAGGGGCTTTGAGCTGGGCTGATTACCTGAGCGGCAGGAAAACCACAGCCCCTAAAGATATTGCTGAGTTTTTGTTTACTTTTTAAAAGCCTATTTAAAAGTATATGGAAAACACATATTCACTCGTAGCATCTCAAGTTCAATATTTGCTTTTGAAATGTTCTTATTCTTAAAACACAAATCTGCAATTTACAAGTAAGCTGACCACCAATCAAATGTCCACATCTATATTTGAAATAGTAGCCAAACATTATGTTTCTATCTAGATAATATATATCTTAACAGCATTTCAACAAAACCAGAATTACTTTCAAATGTCAAGTGCTACATTTTAGTGGTGATCAGTGCACGCTCCTGTGTCCCTCTGCTACCTGCAGCTTCTCTGTTGGGAGGAAACCGAGATGGCTTTCCTCCAACAACCGTAACTCCCTCCTCCCCATATAAACTTATTCTCTGGGTCTGACACCCAGTTCTGTAGACATAAGAAGATGAAAAGCTTCAGAAAGCAAACAATCTTTGTGCATCTGAACCACAGCATAGAAGCAAGTATAAATAAAGCTGTTACAACTCCAGCAAATAAACAACAGCGCAAAGCCTGGCAAAGTACCAGCCCTTAGCTATGGAGAGATTTATAAATGCGAGGAAAGCAGAATAGAGTCAGAACACTAAGAGAGGCTGCTCCAACAGAAAATCATTAGCTGCTTTACTGCAAGGTAGATGTAAGCAGTGGGGGAAGCAATGCACCTGGCTACCTACCGCCTCACCTTTCAATCTGCCAGAGGAAAACTAACAAGATTTCCTTTTCCATCCAGAAGACGGCTTTCCAGTGATGCTGGCCGCTCCTTCCCCACAGACCCGCTCCGTGTGCTGCTGCCCCTCCTGCTCCCCACCCCGCAGGTATGGGCTTCCCCGACCCGTGCTGCTAACGCCCACGCCAGGGGATACGGGAAGATGCAGTGCTGCATCCAGAACAAGTCCCTACAAGAGCAGGGACAACCACAGCCCGTTTCCGAGGCGGGACTGCGCTCTGCCTTCAGAGAGGGAAGGGGCTACCACCAGGATTTGCCCAGCATTTGCCTTAGAAGAGCCATGCAACACCAAGTCCTGCAAGACAGAAATACATCTGTACACTTCTAAAGACTGAACTTACCATATACTTTAATGAGATTTAAAAGTAATTTCAGCCAAGAAATACACTTGAGAAGGATTTTGGAGAGCCTTTCCTCACCTTTGCTTCAACTCCAGCAGCGCAGCGTCTCCCGGCTTGTCACAGCTCCAGCTCCGAGGGGGCTGTGACTCAGCAAAGGGAGCAGCTTTTTATTTTTCAGATGGAACTTACCAAACCGTGCCAATATTACGGGGAGGATCTGCTTCCTGGATCCACTTCTCTGCCAGTCTCTCCTGAGATATTTCCACTGAACCCTCCCCATCTGGTTACGTTATGACAACAGGAAACAGTTTCTTCGGGGAAAAATCAAATGCAAGCTTGCATGGGAATCAGGCTGAGCATGAAAGAAAAAATTCCCAACCTCTGTCTACACTGTACTTAAAAGAAAAGGTGGCGTCTTATTATTAGCCTAGGAGCTATACTGCTCCTAGTCAGACATCCTTAGATCTGCGAGCATCTGTGATGCAGCCGAAGCTCAGCAGAACAACAGCTTCCTGCCCGAGAAGCCCCCGGGGAGGCTGGCCGAGGTGGGAATCGCCCCGGGCGCGAGGCAGCTGCCTCCACTCCTGCCCTGTCGCCCCTGCCCACCGAAAGCATCGCTCTGGTCCTTCCACAGACACACGTCAGCTGGAGGGTCGGTGGTCACCTTGTACCCTGCGGCTGGGCTCAGCATGAGCCCTGGCACAGAGCAGGGCAGGTTAAAGCTAAATTATTTGACCCAACCACAGCCCCTGCTCCTCCCAGCCAGACCCCGCTGCATCCCTCAGCTCTGCACTGCCAAAACTGTGGTGAAATTGTGCGTTGAAATCTCTGCACAGGACTTCAGGAGAGTTGTGCAGACTGAGGTTGCTCTCTGTTAGGCTGAGCCTACATAAGGCAGCAGTACCTCAGCGGTGCCGTGGGAACAGCGGGTACTGCCCCGACTGTGCAACCTGCTGCTCTCACAGTTAAGAAACTGAACTCCAACAGCTCAGGGACAAAAAAGCTAATCAACATTTTAAAATGTCAAGCCTATTCCAGTGTAAAACCCAGTCTCTTACACTAACCTAAGCAGCCCAGCTTATCATAAGGCAACACAAGGCAACACGTATTCAGGTATGGTGAACTGTCTCCAGAAATGCTGAACATCCACAGCTCCACGCCAGCTCCAATGCCAGCCGTTCATCAGGTCGGAGACACAAACCCGATTACCATCCATCTCAGATTTGTTTTCCTCTCCCTCTATGGTCCCTGCCAAGAGGATGCTACTGTATGGGATGCATAGGAGTCCCCTGAGCCCCATGAACCCACAGCAGCTCCCAGGCAGGATCTGGGGTGCTCCCAGCAGCACTGTATGGCTCCTACAAGATGATTTTCTTTATCCAAGATGTCACAGTTCCCCATTAGATCAGATAATAGAGAACTGACTTTTTTCTTCCCCAGGGTTATTTTCCAATTTTTTTTTTATTTTTTTATTTTTTTTTGCTATCTCACTTTAAACCAAAGATAAGAAAGATGCTGTCACTGCCACTACAATCTCTATTTGCTAATAATTAGCAAAAGCCAGCACAAGAGAGAAAGCAAAGGGTTCAGGTCCACCCCTGTTCAGCTCTGGGCGCAGCGGGCTGGGGGTTTCACAGACGATGCTCAGCGCAGGAGATTGGGAAGCGCCCGCGGGGCCAGGGGTGCCTGCAGCCCCCACCCTGCTTCCACTGCTCCCAGGGGAGCCCCGTCCCTCCCCAACCCCTGAGACCTGGCCTGTGGAATTTAAACCCATGAGTAAGAATAATTGTTCAGATGAATGATTAGCTCGTTACTATGGAGAAGGAAAGCTGAAAGTTTACTCCCAGAAGCGTCTAACCAAGAAGTGCTTGAGAGCTCAGCCTGTGAAAAATAAGCAACCATACTTTAATTCCATAAAGTCTTTCCCTTCAGTTTTTTAATTAGAAGCAAGAATGTGGATGCCACTTACATACAAGGATTTTCTTGTTTTTCTTCTCCTGCTACTACAACAGAATCCCAATTGTACCCTGCAAATCTCCAGGGATTTAATGAAGTCCTCACGTTTACAAAACTTCTGACCACCAGGCTTTTGAGATAGAGGGCACTCCACCAGCAGTCAAAAATTGGTGCAGAAAAGATAACTATACAATTTTTACAACTATCCGTAGCCATAAATCTGTTTAAATAATGAAAATATTAAAGATCACCAGCTATAGTTTGGCAGGTGTTCACCAGTGAGAGCTTCAAATATTTCTTCTAATAAAGGGCCTTGACTCAGTACGTACCATGGTTGAGCGATGTAGGGTAAAAGGAAGCAACAAGGAAAACTTCACAACCCGCCCCCCGAGACCCGCGGATTTCCAAAAACCTGCTTCTGCTGCTGCCCTGGGGCTGGGCCCTGCCTGCTGCCAGGGGTGAGTATTTCCAAAGCTGGCGCTTTTTCCCCACAGCCCACATCCAACACTGTGTCAGAGATGACACACCAGTGCCACAGGGCATGAAGACGGACAAGGGGGTCGCAGGAAGCCATTGAGGAGCATCTGTCCACACCAGCACACTATCACAGAGACCGCCCAAAACCATGTACAGCTGCACTGCCACCAGTCTCACACTTACGAGTGTCATTTAGCAATGAGAAAAACAAGAGTTACCTGTTGGTGGTGACAGGACCTTACTGGGAGGGGAAGTGCTGGCTGGGAGTGCGGTGCTGCAGCGCCTGTGCCACGCACCCAGTGCCGCACGGGGCAGGCTGCGGCACAGGCACTGTCACCCACTGTCTTCGGTGAACGTAACACCCGCCTACAGCCACGGTACATCTGCTGTTTCCGTCACCAGCATCTATAGATCTAAACGACCGTGCAGATGGAAACGCTGGCCCAGAGCTGATGCAGTCACCAGTGTAAAATGGGAAATAAAAGGTATAGCTGAGAGTTTTAGAATGGATTAAATGAGTGAATGAGTAAAAAACCAGAAGAATAAAACGTTGATGGCATGCAGGAGACCATAAGGTGAATACTTGAATAAAAAATAAAAAATAAAAAAAAAAATCAATATTAGTTTGAAGTGCTATAGAATCACAATTTAAAATAGCAAGACTCAAAACGCCCAAGGAGACCGCAAGAGCTCTCTGGCAGCCCGTTCCGCCCTGCCTGGCTGTCCTCCCACTGCGAAAGGCTCTGCTCGCAGCCGGCCATACACTGTGTCTGAGCCCTCCCACAAGGAGAGTCCCACCAGATTCACCCTCATTATATACAGTTATTAAATACAATTAACTACAGTAATGTTTCTGAAGGGGGGGCGAGGGGGAGATGGGAGGAAAGCCTGTAACATCTCTGTCTCTTCCTCATAGACTTTGTATGCAGTCTGGCTCCCAAGTTCCACTGTTTTTGTTATATCCTGAAAATGGAAATAAAATACATTGTTTTGAGCTAAACAGACATTTTCTGTCATCAAAATTTGCCTCATCTCACCTTTTTTTCCTTCCTGCTTTTCTTTATAGTACAGGTTAAGGCGAAAAAAAATTATTTTGGTTTGACCCAGCCCAATTTTTTAGCACACAGCCAAATCAAAGGAAAGGAAAACAAGTTTTATCACAGGCCTCTGAAAACACAAGTATTTGTGCCTCACTGCCAGCTGAGAATTTCTATTCCTTCCCTCCCCACCTCACACTTCAGAGCCCAAGATGCAAATAGACCCCGTCCTTCCCCGCCGGCCGAGAAGCCACTGTGCGCGCTGCGCTCCTCCGTCGCAGAATGACTTGGAAGAGGGAGCCCAGCCGACACGACCTGCGAGGGCTGAGCGAGACTCGCTCACTGGTTGGCAGGGTTAGCATCACTCTCACTGACTGGGTTTGCAGAAAAGATGACTTGCTTTGCTGGTAAAGAGGCTTGTAGCCAACAAGATTTTGAAAACAAATATATACTCAGGAACAACTTACCCACGCAGCAGCTTTAAAAAACCCCAAACCCAGCAGAACACTTGAATCCCTCCTGATGGGAGCAGCTGCAGTTGCTATGGAGCCCGGGCTGCCCGCGCAGCCGTGCCCTTGATGTGCTTCGCTTTATTTCAGACCGTCTTCCGCCTGTCTTGGGGCGGCTGCGACTGCGTCCCTGCCCTGGGCTTTCTCTTCTCACAGTCTCTCTCTTATTGTTGGGGTTTTTTTTTTAAAAAAAACAGAAAGGCAGTAACTCTGCTGCAGATCAGTAAATTATATTTACAGTAAGATCTCAAAGGACTGTAGGCAAAAGGCAGTATCTGAAGCACGCTGCTACTGTGATGAACTTTGCTGACTGAACAATTTTTATGACAAATTTATTTCTCTATCATTTTAGTCCAAATATTAAGATAAAAAAACCACAATGATGATGTCAAAAATGAAACGAAAATGTTTTAGAATAACATTTGACTGTTTTAGAATCTTACACTTAATTAAAACCAAGATTTTAAAATAGGGCTTTTAAACAATTGTCTTCCAAGAATACATTTTTGTCAACTGACAGGTTTTTATCCTGTCTGTGAGGGGCTTAAAGGGAGAAAGACATTTCCAAGAAGGAAAACCACTTCTGAGCTGTTTCAGTTAGGCCAGTGCGTGAATTAAGCCAATCATTTTCACTGCCATCTGGTAGTATAGGCGATCTCTCTATGGAAAACCAAAATCTCAAAGGAATCTAGACAGAAACCCAACCTGATCCCAGCAAGTCCGCAAGACCAGCTGGGGCCTGGTGCTGAGGTGACACGGAGCGGCTGAGGCTGGGGCACAGCACCTCAGGAACGATGGCATCTCCTCCAGTGGGCAGTAGCTTCCATCCGACGCGCTCGAGGTTAGGAGCAAATCCACACAGCACAGAACAGTCTACATGCAATTTGCACTTTCTTTCTTTTGTAAAGAAACACCAAAACCCAACAGTTGCCTAAAATCCAGACAGGATGAGGAACGGATCTCTTCCTGCCTCAGCCCAGGCAGCTCCAGCAAACCCGTTCAAGCGGGGCTTGGCGAGGAAAGCTCCTGACTCAGCCAGGCAGCAGGATGGGTTTTCTCCTGGTATTGCCAAAGAGAAAGGACCTGTAAATTTTGTTCTTCTTTGTCCTTTATAATTTCTGATGACTTAGCAGCAAATGCTAAAAATAAATTTTCATGCTTCCTCTTCAAAGTAGATGTGGCACGATGTTTAAAAAAACCCCAGAACTATATCCCAGAGAGAATATCACAAATATTTCAGAATCCAAATTGAACTTTATGAAGAGGTACTGTAAGCCTGCCAAACGTGATACTTCACATACAGCTTTGGCTCTACAAGCTCCTTGCTTGTGAATAAGACAGCAAATAAGATAGTCACACACTTCTGAAAAGCAGTCTAATCTGTGCTTGTGATTGCACAAAGGCATTTTTTGAAAACAATGACCTAAAACTGTTATGAGTTGTAGAAGAAATGAAGCAATAGTCTAATCTCCAGGGGCAAGTTGGGGCATTGAGGTTTCCACTTCCTTCATATTTTTGATGTTTAATACAGACTTTATAGACAGGCAGTAGACAGGACAATCCAAATCCAGAAACTGGTTTGAACTTCCATATGAAAAACACAACAGTAATGAAATAAATACATTTTTGTAACAAATGACTGCTACTAATCCCACCTGCAGAACTGTTGGCCTAAATTTAGATGAGATAAAACTGATTTTGGCTGTAAATAACATGAGATAATGTCTCAAAATTTTGACTCAAAGCGAGTCAAGCTAGCGCTTGGAATCCAGAACTCCAAGGAAACTTGAGGGACCCAACCTTGCACTTACGTTAGTTTAAATAGATGAATCACATTAGTGTGAAATAAGCATGCATGAAACGATCTTTATAATCGCAATCTTGAGCTAGTGAACCAAAGCTAAGTTTCATGAAAAGTCACGGATAGATAAAAGTTGCCTCTTTTAAAAATAGCATCCAAGGTTCTGCACGCTGTCACCTATTGCTCCTGAAGCGCTCTCCTGGGGAAAGGGGTCTGTTGCCTTTTTCCATGTGAGGAATCATCTCCACTTACATCAGTGAACATAAAAGATGTGCATGTCTAGGCCCCTGGGGCAAAACAGTAATTATTGCTCTTCATAAGACGAAACATTTCAGGTCCTTAGTGTTGATCATAGTGGGGAAAGAAACTTTTTGAGAGAAAATTAGTTTCTCTTTTGTACAGTTTGACTTTCCTTTTCCTAAAGAGTTTATACTCATTCTAGAGAGCATATATAAACTCATATATATAGATGTGTGTATATACATATATATAATTAAAATAATTGGGGTTTAGTACGGCATTACTTGATAAATCAACCAAAGCAATCTGAAACATACAGGTCATACCCAGTACGAAACACCTTAGCATATTATCCGGGCAGGAAAGATTATTTTTACAAGAAGCTCAAGGAGCAAGATCTTCCCAGGTACCCCAGGGAATTATGCCTTGAAGCTAATTCTACATTTGTTTGCATGCCTAGAAGTGGGTTCCGATCCACAATTTTAGACATCCAGTTGCTTTGTTCAAAATTAACTCTTCATTAACTAGTTTCGCGCTCAGCCCACGCAGCTCAAAGACGGATGACCACAGCACTAAGGCAAGCCTGAGACAGTAAGACTTACACAACCCAATGATCAGCCGATGGTTCATCCTGTCGATAACTGTTAAACGTGCGATGCAGGCACATGCTCAGCAGCACAGCAGCAGGCTTCGTGCTGCAAGTCACTAACAGCTAGAGGTGATAAACAAGAGCTGAGAGGCCCTCAGCAAGTTCGTGCCACCGCTGAAACAGACACAGCCCAGCACTGGGGGTGGCCGGAGTTCCCTGTTTGGGGGTGCGCAGAGGTGGCCGTTTCGGCACATGCTCACATATGCTGAGTTATTCAAGAAAGCGCTGCTGAAAATGCTGGCCCCACCTCTAAACTGATACTTCTATACCTGACACGATGTGCCTGGAGCTGAGAGTACAGACATAAGCACGGCAACACAGGGGTTAAAATTATGATAAACAGACAGAAAATACTTCCAATGCTCTTAAATCACACTCAGAGTTACTATATACATTCCTAGAAACTGTGGTATTTAAAGAAGTGACAAAGAGACAATGGATGCTAAGGCAAACGAAAAGCCCGAGGGGTGGCTGGAGGCAGGAGCAATGCGTTTCACGATTTCCAGGACATTTTTTATTAGTAACTGAATTACCTGGTTTCATTTAGTGCTGGTATGCAGTAATACCTTCAAAATCTGTCCCAAAGATGCATCTGTTGTTTTAACAAATCCTTTCATCTTTTGCTCCCTATCTTTCAGTCATGATTTGGAGATTTACATGTGCATCTATTTCTATGTAGACATTCCTTCCCAGGAGGTACATCTACTTAGGAGCTGACTAACACTACTTGATACCACTGTTTGTTGATTGACATAGAAATATAAGCAGACAAAAAAAATACTCCTCTCTGTATAATATTCTCCAGTGCCACATGCAGTTGGTAAGTGACTTATTTTTAAATGACAACAATGATATATTTAGCAGAAGCATCTATTTTTCATTAGTTTCACATGTTTACTCACAACACCGAGTTAATCAGCAACTTTTTCCCTGCCTCACATAACAGTTACCACTCTTACAGTAAAATACAACCAAACATTTCTGAGAGCAGCAGGGATGGAAAGCAGTTACTATGTTGAGATGGACAACCAAGCCAGACTTGTTACTGATGCCCAGCCCTTGGCCAATGCCAAGGAATAAGCATCTTGCTTGTTTGGAGCCATTTCGGATTTCTCAAAACATGCAGCGCTGATGCAAGTCTGCTCTTCTCAAATATCTCAGCTCTCCAGCCTCTAGCTTTAGCTGATGGAAGACATTTCTTACATCTTTTTCTTCCATATGAACTCTGTACATACAGAAAATGTCCAACTTCTTACCTAGGAAAGGGAACACATCATGGGCCATGAAGATCAAATAAAAAAAAAAATCAAATAAAGCAACAAAATTACCTCAAGTTTAGGAAAAGCCAACTGAAACAACTCCCTCAGACACCCCTGCCCGAGTTCTGCCTAAAAGCAGGTCAGGTCTTCTCAGCCTGCTGGGCTAATTGACAGTGTAATGAGGGGCACCTGTGAGCAAACAACTAGTTTTTTAACTCCTGCTAAGCTTGAATGTATCCTAAGGGCAGTTAAACATAAAGAGATTTCCCTTCTGCTACAAGCTTGCAAACCAGCAAAGCCCAAAGCTTTGGCAGTGATGGTTTTGTCCCTATACATCACATAAACTGGTATAAGCAATATGTTGAATTGGAATTTCTGCATGCGCAAATCCAGGAACCAGCCACGTGTTCAGGAAAGCCTGGGAAAAATAGAGAAAACTAAACCAAAATACCTCCCTTTGTTTCAAAAGCTTGTTTTGATTTTTCTCTGTGCTGCTAAATGTTACTCTCTGTAATCTCGGGAGATAAAAATCAGTCTTTACTAGACTTCTTAAAGTGAAATAGTCTTTCTCAATGTGTAACCCATGGTTATTTGAGCTGTTCAACAATGAATGCCAAATGAAATTACAAATTAATATTACGGAGCGGGAAAAAAATAAGCTGGGAAGTGAAAAGGCCAAAAGCAGAATAGCCCCTTGTCCGATGGGGTAATAAGTGCAGCAAGCCTCTCCCTGCCCCCTTCACTGCCTCTGTGGGAAACCCGGACAGCACCTGCTAGCGCCTTGCATAAAATACTGGGAAAACAGAAGACACAAGTAAAAGGTGAAAGTGCCAAACCATATAATAAATCCTTCCACAAACAACATAAATAATAAATCATTCACCCTGGCATGACAAGACTGCCTTAGCCCTCCAGGTCCAGAACCTGCTGGCACCCACCAGGGCGAGGGGAAGTCTCCCGCAGCTCCCGGCAGCACTCTGAGCTATGGCCATTGCGAGCCAGGGTCTTTGTGGAAATACCAGATTTTTTTTACAAAAACAAAATCCATAATGCTTCCTTCAAGGACAACCAGTAAAGTAGATAGCTTATGCAGTAAAAAGTTGTGATCTACTGGTAAAGTGAGTTTTTAAGGAGTCATTCAAAACACTTGAAATCCCAAACCTGCTTTGATGGGAGAGAAAAGGCTTTTAACAACTGCAAGCGTTATCTGAGATAAAATGGATTAATATTGACCCTTAAGTCAGTACGTTTTCCTTTTACTTATTATTACTACAAATCAAGTTAAATTTTCCTTTAAGACCCTCTGCATTTTTACTTTACTAACTTCATGCAAATGTTTTCTTTGCCTGTAGCTTCCTCTGACTTTGCTTTGGGTGCAAACTAGAGATCTTGAAACTTGCAGTGATCACCACACAAGTCACAGCAGCAAGACCTGACTCACTCTCACCGAACCTTTACTGTCAGCAAGTTTCAACGTGCCCAGTGTATTACCCCCCTTTTCCAGACAGGGAGAGGGTTTGAGGAACGTGGGTGGAAGAGCTGAGCCGCGAGTGCGGTCGCCTGCGCTCCCGGCACCTGCGTGTTCACAGCCACGTACTCCATGTTCTGCTCCTTCTCCCTTAGACGTTAATGTGTACTCCAACCACTTTTTGTTGAACTGAACCATAGGTATAATCTGCCTTCCCATCCAACACAAAAAAGCATTTCCCAAGAAATACTGTCGGGATAATATGGCCTTTCCTAGCATGCAAGAAGTAATTAGACAATAATGAAATAATTAGTTGTGATTGATCATTTTATTCTGCTAACAACAAAAGCAACGCATAAAGATTAAAATGCCAACAAACGTCTCATAAATCACTACGGGTATTTACTGCTTTGGAGTAGTACTCAGTACTTGCTAGCTCCCGTCTTTGAACCGGGGCAAAATTCAAATATCACATCGTGGTACACAAATCTCTGCAATTCTCCAAAGTGAGGCTGTGGCTATAAATTACCATCCACTTCAACATACAAACATGACCGTATCAACTATATTTATGGAGTGTTTTTTTCCTATTTATGGGAAAATCTGAAACTTAGCCTTTGAGGTAAAGAAAAACCTGTGGCTTTGTACTATGCCTTCAAGTTTCTCATTTTCTTTTCTGATATTTCTTTTCAGACACAATAAGAAAGTATCACACACATGAATGAACCCTGTATCTATAAAAAGCCAACATTATGGAACATTTTGATGGAACTTCAAAATCTATTGTTACCCTGTGGTGTCAGCACCTGTTACTGCTTGGAAAACACCTTCTGATTTTGTTTTATCCAAAAGTGATTGAGATTGGGGATGCTGAGACCAGACCATCATGCAAACCAAAGTGCAAATGGGTATCAAGAGATTTGCTTTAAAATCACTGTCCTCATCCAAACTAGACACATTCTTATTATAAACCATGGCTAGAATTCATTTGTTATGGAGGCAGCTAAAAAAGTAATCTGATATCAAATGAATCAAATCATTATTTTAGTATAGAATTAATTAAAATGCAAAATGTAGCAAAAGCTTTTCAGGAGGGCCATAGGAATATTAGTGTAAGCGTCGTACTAGAAGTTAGTGCAAACCAGTAAATCTTCAGACATGTTAGATATTTAACAAAGTTCTCCCTCTGGGCATATCCTGAGTCCCTGAAGTCACTAAGATTTCTGACATTGACTCGGTGGCATCAGAATCAGGCCTTTTGTGTACAATTTCTTTTTTAATTAAACACCATTAATACAGAGTTTGTTTCAGATTTACATCACAGTAAAATATAGTGTGTGCCATCTGGAGTTCATTAATGCTGTAACTTCCCCACCGTACGTGCCAGGGGACACATCTATTATGCAACTAAGGGTCATGCAAGACAAAACAGACCTGTCAGCAAAAAGATGAGAAGTCTTTTTGGCATGAAAAGCCCAAGTTGAGTCAATTACATCGATACTGATTTTCAAAGGGCTGAAATAGAGGAACCAGGATTGCCACAGACTGATGGCCCGTCTGAACAGCATCTCACCCCACAGCTAACAGTTTGCTTCGCAATCAACACCAACCTACTTCCACCAGCGTAAATTCTGGCTATGAACTATGACAAAATCAGCCTCGTGCAACATCCAACACCATTAGGGGAGCAGCAGCTTTCCAGACAAGATGCAGTTTTCAGTTAGTCCTGGGACACCTCATCCCAGTTAGTGTGGGAAAGCTCAGGGGGCATCGGGCGCCTTCGCAACCCAGACCCGCAGCAAGCCTCAGCAAGCAGCCAGGGCTTCCAGCTGCGTTAGGACACAGCAGCTGAGCCTGGAACCAACAACAGGAGAAAACGAGAACCCAGAACCATTAGTTGAAAGGGTAGAAAATACATTCTGCATTTTAAAATTACTTTTCTTTTCACTCAAGCTCCACGAAAAATAAGGTCCCCATTTACACATGACCTTGCCAAGGTCAAGCGACCATGGCACTCGTGGAATAACTCGAAAAAGCAGCAGGGCTTAAAGAAAGACAACACTTGACACCCTGGGCTTGCATGGGTGTTTGAGGAAACAAATTTTGTCTTCCAGAGATTTTTTTAAGCATTTCCGAACTATTTCTCCTCAGACACTGCCTTTGCTTTTATGGAGTACAAAAGGCAGGGTCACACTGGAGGATATAGGAGGCTACACAGATGAAATTTATTGAACCTACATCTTGATTCTGCATCATCAGTGAATAGCAAATCCCTAATCGTGTGTTCCTGGAAATAATGACTTATGGATTTGCATAGAACTGAAGAGTTTTTTAAAAATCTACAAGGATGTCATTCTCCATTAGAATAATTTGTACAGAACTATATTAAATTTGTGAGATCTTTTGGGGTTTTAGGTCTATTTCACTACAGAGCACTTGGTTGTGAGTGCCAAAGGAAAATCAGGGAATTATGTTTCCAGGTTAGACAACTGGTAGAAATTGCTTAGTATTTTGCCACCAATAATAGCCAATACTTTATGCTCTAGGGACAAGTAAGCTTCCCTTTTCCTTCATGTGCATATAAATGCTACTAGCCAGTTGTGGTCAAATAAAGATAGGATTACAGGAATTATTTAATTTGGAAGTCTGAAGTATTGGCTAATATTTGGCTGCTTTTACCATAACATACTGTCATGGTTTGGGCTGAACCGGCCACTAGGTGGAAAGATAGATGCTCTCCCCTACCTCTTTGGAGAGAGGCAGGAGACAGAGACATGAATTTAGAAGGAACTAAACTACTTCAATGAAATATTAATAATAAAAATTAAAAATACAAAAAATAAAATACAAAACTCTATCAAGCTCCCAGGATGACAATCACGTCTCCAGCTGGCACTGAGGAAGTCCCAGACTGCACTCAGTGATGGACGGGAACTGGATTCCGGATCTACATTCAGGATCAGGGTCACAGGCAGACGAACAGAGTCCTCCTCATACACCGGCCATTGAAGGAAGAGAGAGCACCCTTTGATCCCTCAGCCTTTATACTGAGCGTGAGGCAGATGGGATGGAATACCCTGTTGGTCAGTTTGGGGTCACCTGTCCTGTCCGCTCCTCCCCACAGGTGGGACCCCTCTATGCTTTTCCGCTTCCGACCCTCCAACGGGGCAAATAACAAAGCGAGCGTCCCTTGGGTGTTAGAGCAAGAAGTATAAGCAAGAGCCTCTCTGCATCCCATGCCTGGGCATCAACTATAAACATAGGTCTGATGACTCTGAGAGTGAACAGTGTCTGCACAATATGCTCTTAATTTCAGTAGTTAGAAGAGGCCCAGCTAAGAAGTAAAGTTACTGAACAAAATTGGTCCTGTTTTACCTCAAACCAGGACACATAGATTAATACAAATGCTGTTATCTGTCTTAAAATTACTCAGTCCTGTTAGAGTCTCACAACCGGAGTAGTTGGATGGAATAGCTTTGTGTTCAAATCCTACATGCCAGTCAATTAGTTTGTATAAAATTTTTAGAACCTTCTTTTTTTTTTATTTTTCCATTTAAGCTGAAGCTCTGCTGTTGATTATGCATGAAGAGCTGCACCAGAGAAGGTGATAAACTTAGAATACAAATGTTTTGAAGGAAAGTGTTAAAAAGTTCACTATTTAAAGGCCTTCACTTATTAACATTCATTTGCTGACACTTTTTTGAATTTGAGCCATCCACAATAAAACATAATATTTCAGACATGAATTTGGGGGGGGGAGGGGAGGGGCGGTGTGAAGCAAAATTGTATTCCTCATATAAATTGACAGTGCACTTGGAAACTTTCTGAAACTTCATCAAGTAGGAGGTGTTGACAACTGCCACTTTCAGAGCATATAATAAGGGAAAGATTTATAGGCACACAGTTCCACAAATATATTCAAGACTAGTGCTTTTCAAAACAACCAATGGGCCTTAAGCACATGCTTAAAAGTCATCTTAAAATGTGTTGCTATTTTTTCCAGCAAGGCCCTAGTGACAAATGCAACTTCCTCTAGTCAAGGCGTTCTTGTATCCTCATTGCAGTGTCGTTTGCCTTTTAATTCACCACTACAGAAGCTAAACTTTCTACCAGCCTGCTATTTCCAGGTGAAGAACAAGCAGTTACTACTCAGAAAGCTGACAAGAGCCAATACAAAATAGAGAGAAAGTCCAGTGCAAAAGTATTAAGACAGCCCCTACACCAAACTTTCCATTTCTGAGCGTGCTCTAAGCACCTACCATGCACTTAAACATCCAGAGAAAAGCAGAAGTGTGGAATAGGTGGTTAAGAATGCTGTATGCCAGCTGAGAGCTGCAAGCCTAGATTGACAGAAGTGAACATCTCCTGCCAGCGAATTATTATTTTATACTATACTGATTTCTTTGGAAGTATCATGACGTGAGAAATAACAGACAAAAGTCAATCTGTCTCCAATGCATTTGCTTTATAATTTCGGTCTGCATTTTAAACAGCATCAGTAGAGGTGCAGCCACATTAACTGAAAGGAAAAGAAATCCTGATGAGATAAATGACATTTAAAACCACCTAGGCAGCAAGCAGCTGGGAAAAAAAATTAACTTTCTTTTTTTAAGCTACAGGTTAAACAGCACAGAATAGGAAGCAGTTCTCAAGTATATGCATTGGAGTTCAGAAAATAGGAAATGTCCAAATCAGTTACTCAGCGAGCACAGAAAGCAGATTACTTTGTTACAGTAATTCATCATAACTTGTATTACCCTGAAACACCAACATTTACAGCTGCAGAGGACATTTATCAACAATTACAGGCCCTGACATTTCAACTCAATCATATATGACACAGACTCTACGAAGATCCTGATGAATAAATGGAGCAGGAAGGTGCAGCCCACTTAACCAATGAAAGGCAGAGACATGTCTTTGATGGGCTTGCTGGCATCCGACAGCAAAGCTGTTCCAAATCACAGCTACGTTTATTAACCATACCAAAGAGAAACTAGGTATTAAGGGGGGAGAAAAATCCTAAACACAGAATGCAAAACAGGACATTTGAAAATGGATGCTACAAAGCCTTTAGGCTGCGGATGATCCATGTGTAACACATAAATATATATAGCACACATTATGTACATATTTATATATGCATAAACACATATAGGAACTAACCTCACAGGCATGCTCCATCATGGTGCACACTGCTTGTCTGCTTTACCTGAGGATAGTACCATTCCTTGCAGTGCACTTCATTTTAAAACCTGTAGGCTGTTCCTAGCAGACAGATTTTAAAGCATTTTTAGGATTCATGCTGCAAAAGACTAAAAAAAAATCCATCCCTGCTGCATAAGATTATATTTTCCATCTCTATCCTCTGAATAGTGGAATCGGATGAGAAATGATTCATCAGTCAGTCCAGGGAAGCATTTAGAGGACAGAGAAGAAAAAGAAAAAAAAATAATCAACCATACAGTAAAATCTGCTCACCATGTACACACCCCCAAAGTGAAGAATCAGACCAGCCTAACTGAGGAGAAGCTAAAGATGAATTTCACAAGGCGGCTGCAGTTGCTGGGTGATGCACTGTAAATCCTGCTCCCTCCGGGGAGAATGAGCTCATTGCGAAGATCCAGCAGCCGCCCCTCAGCCATTGCAGTGTCACTGCAGCTTGCAGCTGAGCGCAGGCACGTCATCACACGAGCTCCCTGAAAACCGAAAGCCCTCCCTTTCAGAAATCTAAGTCAAGCATGCCGGTATGAAACCAGCTCACCTCCAAGGCAGACCGAGGTCCCCTTGTACCTGGATGCTGCTAGAAGGACTTGGATTTTCAGCTTAATTATTAAGCCAAAGATTTGCATCCAGCACAGACTGAATCGGAACTGAACTCCTCCTGCAGCAGGGGCTAAATTACTGAAAAGGGCTGAGAAGATTTGAAGGATATTCGGATTTAAAAATAGCCAACAGTCTTTGTACTTGCTCCTAGCAAAGGAGATGGAACCAAGTTATATGGAAATCCTTACATGTGCAAATGCAGGGGCAGGCATTGGAGCTCATGTCTTACCGGAATGTCATTACTGAATAACCCCTACTCTGAAATTATGTGGAAATGGTAATACGGTATAAAAAAAGCAAATGTCTTTACAAACACTTGTAAGGTATGATTTGAGAATTAAAGCAATGCAGATATTAAAAGCATGTCTTTAACCCCTAGCTTGCTGTCTCTCACTACTTTTCATAACTGAAAAATTACTGGTTTTCAATATTCATACTCACCACACTGAAAATTCCCCTTTACTTCAGAACTTAATAACTGATACAGATAAATTGAATGTATTTGGATACAAGAATAGTTATAACAGCCCCACACTGAAAAGTTGTCTAGAAGTAAAGAGGACATGGGGCCTATTATTTGGTTTTATATCTTCCTGACAGAGAAGACTGGGAACCATTCCCAGTGAATGTCATTGAACTGTTGACAGGCATGACACAGTGATCCGAGCACAGGACTGGAAAGCAGAAACCTACCCCGAAGTATATTCTCAGTTTATAGAAAGGAGGATGTAGGGTCTTCCCCCCTTAAACAATACCTAAGTATCTGGAATGTTCCATTTAAAAATCTGGTTTTCCCTGAGTCCAAAGTCCCTGACTCTGTGCAGCATCTGAATATTAAGCCAAGACACGTGTGTGAGTTCTAACCAGGTTCCTAGAAACTTGTCCCTATTTTTGTGGTTAACCACTACTGTATTTCAGATGCCCTCTCCCCCTGCTCTGCAGATTAATTACCCTTTGACAAAAGGACATGTAGTAGCACTCTGAGAAAACCATTAGAACAAAATTTCTATTTCACAGAATTCACAGAATTCACAGAATTGTTAGGGTTGGAAGGGCCCTCTGGAGATCATCTAGCCCACCCCTCCTGCCAGAGCAGGGTCACCTACAGCACGTTACACAGGACAGCGTCCAGGCGGGTTTTGAATGTCTCCAGAGTGGGAGCCTCCACCACCTCTCTGGGCAGCCTGTTCCAGTGCTCCACTACCCTCAAAGTAAAGAAGTTCCTTCTCATGTTAAGATGGAACTTCCTATGTTCAAGTTTATGCCCATTACCCCTCGTCCTATCACTGGGTGCCACTGAAAAAAGACTACTCCCATCCCCCTGGCATCCTCCCATTAAGTATTTGTATGTATTAATAAGATCCCCCCTCAATCTTCTTTTCTCTAGACTAAAGAGACCCAAATCCCTCAGCCTTTCCTCATAAGAAAGGTGCTCCAGTCCCCTAATCATCTTTGTTGCCCTTTGCTGGACCCTCTCCAGCAGTTCCCTGTCCTTCTTGAACTGGGGAGCCCCGAACTGGACACAGTACTCCAGATGCGGTCTCACCAGGGCAGAGCAGAGGGGGAGGATGACCTCCCTCCACCTGCTGGCCACACTCTGCTTGATGCACCCCAGGATGCCATTGGCCTTCTTGGCCACCAGGGCACATTGCTGGCTCATGGTCATCCTGTTGTCCACCAGGACTCCCAGGTCCCTCTCCACAGAGCTGCTCTCCAGGAGGTCAGCCCCCAACCTGTACTGGTGCATGGGGTTATTCCTCCCCAGGTGCAGTACCCTACACTTCCCCTTGTTCAACTTCATCAGGTTTCTTTCTGCCCAACTCTCCAGCCTGGCGAGGTCACGCTGTAAGGCAGCACAGCCTTCTGGTGTGTCAGCCACTCCTCCCAGTTTTGTGTCATCAGCAAACTTGCTGATGGTACACTCTATGCCTTCATCCAGATCATTGATGAATATATTGAACAAAACTGGGCCCAGTACTGACCCCTGAGGGACACCACTTGTTACTAACATCCAACTAGACTCTGCGCCACTAACCACAACCCTCTGAGCTCTATCTGTAAGCCAGTTCTCAGTTCTCTCTATTTACTTCATAGAAACACTTAGAAAGACAAAATTATGACAAAATTTCTAGTGACAGGAAGCTGCAAGAACAGAATGACTTTGGGTTTTGCTAACAAAGTCATAAACTCAAAATTTTCCTTTTTTTCTGTCCATGCATACTGTGCTGCAGGACATGAAACAGTAATGTTACTCACAGACAGGGACTCCTCATTTGCAGGGGTGGCTTTTCCTAAGCCCCTGTCCTGGCTGCTTATCTGAAACTTTTTGGCTCGTTGGCATCCCACTGAAGTCAATAACTCTCTGTGAGAATAGAACATCAGTCTGCCAGAGACATTGCAGGATTGGTGCCTCAGTGAGGCAGAGCTGCTAAATTTAGTGTCAAACACAGGCAAAGGTCCACTACTAACTCCAGAAATCTCTGTCTTCAGCTTTGACAAAAAAAACAGCATTTTTCCTTGCTTCTTTATCACACAAATACTTTTTAAAGTTAGATCTGCTTGCTGCAGCTCAGCCTACTCCACGATGAGCAGACCACCAAACCACACATATTCTAGCTGGTTCCCCAGTTTAACCCAGGAACCATCTCCCTCAAGACACAAGGATTGGCTGTGGCTCTGACAAGAGCTGTGCAAACAATAGCTTTTGAACTCTTGGATAAATAAAACTATTTTCTATTTATAGAGTTGAATTGCAACATTTTGTGGGAGTTTGTAATTAAAACAAATAACATTTGTGTTGTAAGTGATATAAAGCAAGAGGCCATCATTAGTTTACATCACTCAAAGAATCGGGTTTTGTTTTTCAGCTGGCGAGTGCTAGGGAAAATGCATTCTTCTGGCAGTTTCCATTTACTGAGCTGTATCCACCGCAGGCTTGTCCAAAGCACTCCACTGCACCGTGCTTTATCACACACAACAAAAATTTTAGTGATCTTTAAAAACCTGAAGTTAGCAAGTAAATAAAGGCTGAAAAAAATTTTATGCTCCACTTCCCTGATTCACACTAGAAGCCATCAGAATTTCTTACATTTTAGAGGTTGAAAAGCAAACCAACAGCAGTCTGCTTTTTGTTTTAAACATTCTGATTTCTGTCTTCTTCAGCTATCTCATCACGCTTTTTGCTACTTATCTATAATACAGATCATCAGGTCAGCCAGGTAGCACTCTGTGCAGCTATCTGCAGAACCTGGGCATGAATCTTTTCCTCAGCCTCTTAGACAGTAATTGCTGGAGATAAATGTGAAAGATGCTGTACAAAATGCACAGCAAAGCCCTGGGATTGCAGGAGTTATGCCAGAGGCAGTGGGGGGTTTTTTGTACTCTGCAAATGGAACAAAATGAAACCTTCTTAGTCAAGAAAATACTGCAATGAGAGCTTGAAGTAAAGGGTATTAAGCAATGCTTTGATAACCAGGGACACTGCACGGCTGAAGATGGCAGGAGCAATAGATGGCCACATTCACTCCAGATCCTGTTCTGCAGAAGATTGCTTTGCACCTCATTCTCTGGAGCAGAATGATGACACCTTGGGGCTACAGCCAGATATACAACCAGTCCTGAGAGAGACCTTCTTTAATTGTCTTTCAGGTAAGCTTTAATCTGTATTTCTAGTGTCAAACCTGGTTCTATGAGCATCTTTTAGAAGTAAGAGAATTATATTTCTGAGTCCTAATGGTAGAGTATCCACTTGAATATCTAAAATAAATTAAGTCCTACTTACAGTCATTGAGCCCTGTCTCCTGCACCTGTCTGGGCTGCAAAGCCAACTGATGATTCTGTAAGGAATTAATGTTACCAATGAACAGATATTTGTCTCTGGGCCATCAGAAATTGCTGTAAGAAAGAAGTAATACATAGAAAAGAGACAAGCATATGCAAGAAGCAGTGATGCATGCTCATAAATTAAACTTGAAGAAATAAAATCTCACAAAAAAGTAACAAGCTTAGCACAAATAGAAGACTGGGGCTCTTTTGCACCCAAGTCTTGGTTTTATTTCACTGTAAGAAGATCTCATTTCCTCTGTTCTCTGCCCCTTTAGTGCAAATGTCTTTTAAAACCTAACATTAAAAATTATACAAAAGGGAGCTTCTGTGTTCATTTAGTTTCTCCTGAATCCTGATGGATTGGGGAGACGTTATTTTACTCCTCTCTGCTACCTTCATTCCTTAGAAGATGTATGTCCTGTTCGCAGCCTCCCTGCCTGATTCCATGTGCTCAGATGACTTGAGGGCTGCCAGTAGAAATGCACAAAATCAGGGTCCTCACGAGCAGCTTTCAGGACTGGTGACATTTGTGGCTGCTGTTTTGTTGGGGGCTTCAGGGGTGGCAGGGATCAGAGCTGAGGTGCAGAAGCTGGCTCTGGCTCAGGTGATGCCATCCCAGTGGCAGCTCAGAGGGCTCTGAGCTTGTGGTCCCAGTGGGTTCGGTTTCCACAGCAGCACCCAACGGCCTGTCCCCAACAGTTTGATCAATCTTATCTACTTCTAGGCTAATATAAGCCAATTTAAGAGTGTCTACATAAAACTCTCCCCATTTAAATCACTTTAGAAATACATTTGGTTAAGCCGACCTGATTATCATGTGTAGACCTAACTCCTAATTCCTTTCCTTCTTTAGACTGTTAAAGAAATCAGATCATACAATTCACTGTGTTGAGATTGTTTTGGTTTTTAAATCTCAGGTATAAAGCAGTCAAGCCAATAGACTGTGTATCTATTAGATCTCATGTCAACAGCCTGGATAAGTATGAAGAGCTCAGAAATAAGTATCTGAGAACAGTTTGGTAGTTAATGATGAACACCATTCCAAGAAATGCACAGCATAAAAATATACATACTGGTTTGATTTCCAGAGGCAGCCAGGAAGGTTAATAACTAAGCCATTGTTGGCAGGGGAAAAAACCAGATGAAAACAGGTAGTTCTCAAATTTCAGCAGCTTTTGAGGACCTGTATTTTGCACAGGTGAACAAGACGGCCATACCATGCCATTGGAGAGGACTAGGAGGCACACAACAAAAGCAGTGAGCTTCAGCGCTTGTGTTGTGTGGAGAGATGTCACCATCTGGAGTGATGTAGGCACATTGTCCCAAATCAGTCCCGAGACTACCCTCTGGTTGCACCGTATCTTACACTGTATCCATTATAAAGTTGGTATAGACTAGTTTATAACAATAAGAAACCAAAGAAACATCAATCAATATTATCCATTTTTAAACTAGTTTAAGTTTATAATCAGTTTCAGATTACAAACAGTTTTTATGTAATGCCTAAAATAACTGTTCCTCACAGCTGTTGCAAGCTGCCACATGGGTACCAAAGCACGTGCTTAAAACTGAACACAAAGTTGAAGTTGTCTGACCAGCAAGTGTGACTTCATAACTATCTAAAACATTGCCTTCTCTAGTCCATGGAGGAGGTGGGTCACTGTCTCCAATTTAAAAGGAGCTAATCAATACATGATTGTTCTGTTGACATGCAAGTAAACAAAATTAAAGCAAGTTCCAACCTGAAAGAGGATCGCAGCTTAGCAAATCGATAAGCTTTTAAAGATTTCATCCAATACAATTTACAATTTTCCATGATCACAGCAGAGTGCTTTTCTGGTAATAACAAAATCTTTTACCATAAAGATTTATATGAAAATTAATGCATTCATCCTATTACCAATCCCAGAGGTTAGCTGTCACAGCTGTATTGTGATATCTACTAGCATAGAAGAAGATTAACTTGACCCTGTTTTATACCTGTCTTAAAGCAGAAAAGGCTTCTGGTAGATTGATTTCCTGAAAGGAAGATCAGTCAACAGAAAACAAGACAAAGACAAAGAGAGCATCAGAGATGTGTTGTGCTGTGGGGACATTTCAGTGCTGGGTGGCAGTAGAGGCAAAAAGCCATTTGCACAGGCTACCTGGCAGAGCCTGGGCAAGCAGCACTGGCAGCTGACATTGGCTCAACACACGCTGCACCATTGGCCACTTGCCTTTGAAGGACTCGGGGGTGTTGGTTGATGCTGGCTCATGTTGAGTTTCTCATCAACCAACACCCCCAAGTCCTTCTCCTCAGGGCTGCTCTCAATCCATTCTCCACCCAGCCTGGATTTATGCTTGGGCTTGCCCTGGCACACGTGCAGGACCTTGCACTTGGCCTTGTTGAACTTCATGAGGTTTGCACAGGCCCACCTCTTAAGCCTGTCCAGGTCCCTCTGGATGGTACCCCTCCCCTCCAGCATGTCAACTGCTCCACACAGCTTGGTGCCATTGGTAAACTTGCTGAGGGTGCACTCAATCCCGCTGTCCATGTCGTCAACAAAGACATTAAATAGTACCGGTCCCAGTACTGACCCCTGAGGAACACCACTTGTCACTGGTCTCCACTTTGACATCGAGCTGTTGACTGCAACTCTTTGAGTGTGACCATCCAGCCAGTTCCTTACCCACCGAGTGGTCCACCGGTCAAATCCATGTCTCTCCAATTTAGAGACCAGGATGCAGTGATCATGCACTGGTGGAGTTCGCAGTCCTGAGAGATATGGGTCAGGGGAAGAGTAAAGTCAGGACCCTGAATTTTAGGAAAGCAAACTTCCAGCTCTTCAAGCAATTACTCAGTAGGACCCCTGGGAAACTGCCTTCAGGGGCAAGGGAGCAGAACAGAGCTGGCACATCTTTGAGGATGCTTTCCACAGAGTGAAGAGCTCTTGATCCCCAGGTATAAGAAATCAGGAAATGAGGGCAAGAGACTGGCATGGCTGAGTCGAGATCTGCTGGTGAAACTAAAGGGCAAGAAGGAAATGCGCAGGCAGTGGAAGCAGGGACCGGTATTCCTGGGAATAGTATAGGGACACTGCCCGGGTGTGTAGGGATGGGGACAGGAAGGCCAAGGCACAGCTGGAGCTGAACTTGGCGAGGGACGCAAAGAATAGTAAGAAAGGCTTCTACAGGTATGTCAGCCAGAAAAGGAAGGTGAAAGAAAGAGTACCCCCCTCATAAGCAAGACTGGCAAACTGGTAACAACAGATGAGGAGAAAGCTGAGCTACTCAACTTTTTGCCTCAGTTTTCACTGGCAGCTTTCCCCACACCTATTGAGTGGATGGACCACAAGGCAGGGACTGGGGGAGCAAAGTCCCTCCCACTGTAAGAGAAGATCAGGTTCCTGACCACCTGAGGAGCCTGAACATATAGAGATCTATGGGACCTGATGAGATGCATCCCAGAGTCCTGAGAGAACCAGCACAAAGATGATCCGAGGGCTGGAGCCCCTCTGCTTCAAGGCCAGGCTAAGAGAGTTGGGGCTGTTCAGCCTAGAGAAGAGAAGGCTCCAGGGAGACCTTATTGTGGCCTTCCAGTGCTTAATGGGGGCTTATAAAGAAAGATGGGGACAAACCTTTTAGCAGGGCCTGTTGCAATAGGACAAGGAATAATGGCTTTAAACTAAAAGAGGGGAGATTTAGACTAGATATAAGGCAGAAATGTTTCCCTGTGCGGGTGGTGAGCCCCTGGCACAGGTTGCCGAGAGAAGCTGTGGCTGCCCCATCCCTGGAGGTGGTCAAGGCCAGGTTGGACGGGGCTTGGAGCAACCTGGGCTGGGGGGAGGTGGCCCTGCCCAGGGCGGGGGGGGGACTAGATGGCCTTTAAAGGTCCTTTCCAGCCCAAACCAGTCTGTTATTCTATGATTCAACATATAGTTATTATAACTACCTATGCAATTACACCTGCTATGTCTGTAATTACATCTACAGCAGTATTTTTTTTCCATTGATATAAGATGACTAAAGTCAGAGCAGATATTCAAACTCATGGTTTGCAATATTAATTATTTTTCAAAGTCAGAGCAGTGTTGACAGAAAAAAATCCTGTACATTTAATTTTAACATTTCAGTGTTTACTACCCAAACGACACCTTTCCCTGCAATTTATGACTTTTTTCTCTTAATGTAACTATTTTTTTTTCATTTAACCCCCTTGTATTTGATACTTAGGATAACGAATACTGTAAAATCATAAATGCACATTCAAGGGTTAAACATGGCGCCCTTTCCCTGGTGTTTCATTGTTATAACTTTGCAACATTGTAACAATGCAGCTCCTTTTGTTTCAAAATAAAATCAATTTCCCCTCCTATAAGGTGGAGAAAGTGATTTTATTTTGAAACAAACGGAGTTTGACTCACAGCCTCACCAGGGCACACTCGCAAGCACCCAGCCATGCCCCCCGAGCCTGCCCAGCCTGCAGGCACCCAGGCACGTGTCCTGGTGGTCTGGCCAGGACTCCTTGCAGCGACAATGAGCATGAGGGAATACTGTTAAGCATTGGTAGAAATATTAAACATAGTTTTACTATGAATTAACAAAGTTCCTACTTTAGAAGAGTCGGCTCACAAGCTGCACATTCTCATTCCAGAATATTGCTGGAAATCCCTTAACAAAACTTCTCTGTTAATGGTAGCAGGTAGAGCATTGCTCCAAGTTCCTTTTTATACCTCGCCCTTTTGCTTCACCCAGCATGCTGGGGCAGCTGAAGAATCTAATGACCTGTAAGCAATTTCAATACACTGCACGCCAGCTAGGTATTTCCACCACGCCAGAAAAAGAGCAGACTTGAAATGATGATGCCTTGTCTTTCTTACCTTCCCATAGAGTTGTCCAATTATGAAGTGCATCCTGCAAAGGGAATGAGGTAGGGTCGGCCGCTCTCTTCTTCCCAGGAGAACAGGGGAGTGACTTCATCAGGAAACCCTAACAGAGCTCTGTGTTTGCACAAATTCCTCCTAGCAAAGAGCCTGTTGCTGCCAAAAAGCTGGTAAAAGATGAAGCCACTTTGGAGGCAATGTGATATTTGTGCTGCCAAAACAGGCAACAGCCCATGGCAAATACACTGCTTCATGTAGGATATGCTCAGGGTTTGCACAGCACCGGAAGACAATTGTCAGGGATTTTTGTGCTAGTAGCAGATATTGTCAGAGCACGTTTCTGCCTGTGATGAATATCGTGGAGTTACTGATGGTTCCTAGAGTGGAGGAAAGTGCTATTCAGGCCTGCTGACTGGGGGATACCCTGTGGCTGCAAATCTCCGCCGTGTATATTTTTTTTTCGGGGGGAAAAGACTGAAAAGTTGATTGTGTCAGTGGTATGGCAGTTGCTTTGTTGACCACCTCCTCCCTCCTGAGCCAGGCAGCCCATATTCGTGTCAATACAGTATTGAGCTTTCTGTTCCCTAAACGCTGCCGCAGTCCCTGAGGCACGCAAGTGTAGTCTTCACATGGAGAAGACTAACACATTCCTGGAACGAAGAAGAACTTGCTCTCCTTTTCCTTGTCCAAGGCTGCGTGGATTTCCTTTTCCGAGCGAGGTGCAAAGGGAGGATTGCTGGACAGCAGAGGGCAGCAGAGAGCTAGAGGACGAGCACCAAACCCGAGGATGCCTCCAGTTTTCAGAGCCGTGTCTGTGCCCGTCTACGCGCCCTAGCACAAGAGGACATAATAAATAAAGGCATACACACAAAGAACTTGCTTTTTGAACAGTTATTTAATTAAAAATTGTCTTCTCTTTTTTTTTCTGCCAGGGACAAATTTACCTTAAGTTCCTTAGCAGAACAAAATTGATTTTTAATCATGCAAATTGAATACAAATTTCTCAGCAGATTTCCTGTGGTCAGGCATAATGGAAGATACTTCAGGCACTGGCATGCTTGGAAAGGCTGATCTCTGAAGGGGCTGTGTGCATGCCATGTCCCACCACTCGCTGCTCCTGCCTGCCTGGGAGGAGCGTGGCAGTACAGTGGCCCTCCAGCTGTGCCCAGATGTGCGGCTGCCAGGACAGGCCACCTAACCCGT
>NW_009650176.1:925920-929424 GCF_000708025.1 Charadrius vociferus
CTGTGGCTGCCCCATCCCTGGAGGTGTTCAAGGCCAGGTTGGACGGGGCTCGGAGCAACCTGGGCTGGGGGGAGGTGGCCCTGCCCAGGGCGGGGGGGGGACTAGATGGCCTTTAAAGGTCCTTTCCAGCCCAAACCAGTCTGTTATTCTATGATTCAACATATAGTTATTATAACTACCTATGCAATTACACCTGCTATGTCTGTAATTACATCTACAGCAGTATTTTTTTTCCATTGATATAAGATGACTAAAGTCAGAGCAGATATTCAAACTCATGGTTTGCAATATTAATTATTTTTCGTCTGTTATTCTATGATTCAACATATAGTTATTATAACTACCTATGCAATTACACCTGCTATGTCTGTAATTACATCTACAGCAGTATTTTTTTTCCATTGATATAAGATGACTAAAGTCAGAGCAGATATTCAAACTCATGGTTTGCAATATTAATTATTTTTCAAAGTCAGAGCAGTGTTGACAGAAAAAAATCCTGTACATTTAATTTTAACATTTCAGTGTTTACTACCCAAACGACACCTTTCCCTGCAATTTATGACTTTTTTCTCTTAATGTAACTATTTTTTTTTCATTTAACCCCCTTGTATTTGATACTTAGGATAACGAATACTGTAAAATCATAAATGCACATTCAAGGGTTAAACATGGCGCCCTTTCCCTGGTGTTTCATTGTTATAACTTTGCAACATTGTAACAATGCAGCTCCTTTTGTTTCAAAATAAAATCAATTTCCCCTCCTATAAGGTGGAGAAAGTGATTTTATTTTGAAACAAACGGAGTTTGACTCACAGCCTCACCAGGGCACACTCGCAAGCACCCAGCCATGCCCCCCGAGCCTGCCCAGCCTGCAGGCACCCAGGCACGTGTCCTGGTGGTCTGGCCAGGACTCCTTGCAGCGACAATGAGCATGAGGGAATACTGTTAAGCATTGGTAGAAATATTAAACATAGTTTTACTATGAATTAACAAAGTTCCTCCTTTAGAAGAGTCGGCTCACAAGCTGCACATTCTCATTCCAGAATATTGCTGGAAATCCCTTAACAAAACTTCTCTGTTAATGGTAGCAGGTAGAGCATTGCTCCAAGTTCCTTTTTATACCTCGCCCTTTTGCTTCACCCAGCATGCTGGGGCAGCTGAAGAATCTAATGACCTGTAAGCAATTTCAATACACTGCACGCCAGCTAGGTATTTCCACCACGCCAGAAAAAGAGCAGACTTGAAATGATGATGCCTTGTCTTTCTTACCTTCCCATAGAGTTGTCCAATTATGAAGTGCATCCTGCAAAGGGAATGAGGTAGGGTCGGCCGCTCTCTTCTTCCCAGGAGAACAGGGGAGTGACTTCATCAGGAAACCCTAACAGAGCTCTGTGTTTGCACAAATTCCTCCTAGCAAAGAGCCTGTTGCTGCCAAAAAGCTGGTAAAAGATGAAGCCACTTTGGAGGCAATGTGATATTTGTGCTGCCAAAACAGGCAACAGCCCATGGCAAATACACTGCTTCATGTAGGATATGCTCAGGGTTTGCACAGCACCGGAAGACAATTGTCAGGGATTTTTGTGCTAGTAGCAGATATTGTCAGAGCACGTTTCTGCCTGTGATGAATATCGTGGAGTTACTGATGGTTCCTAGAGTGGAGGAAAGTGCTATTCAGGCCTGCTGACTGGGGGATACCCTGTGGCTGCAAATCTCCGCCGTGTATATTTTTTTTTCGGGGGGAAAAGACTGAAAAGTTGATTGTGTCAGTGGTATGGCAGTTGCTTTGTTGACCACCTCCTCCCTCCTGAGCCAGGCAGCCCATATTCGTGTCAATACAGTATTGAGCTTTCTGTTCCCTAAACGCTGCCGCAGTCCCTGAGGCACGCAAGTGTAGTCTTCACATGGAGAAGACTAACACATTCCTGGAACGAAGAACTTGCTCTCCTTTTCCTTGTCCAAGGCTGCGTGGATTTCCTTTTCCGAGCGAGGTGCAAAGGGAGGATTGCTGGACAGCAGAGGGCAGCAGAGAGCTAGAGGACGAGCACCAAACCCGAGGATGCCTCCAGTTTTCAGAGCCGTGTCTGTGCCCGTCTATGCGCCCTAGCACAAGAGGACATAATAAATAAAGGCATACACACAAAGAACTTGCTTTTTGAACAGTTATTTAATTAAAAATTGTCTTCTCTTTTTTTTTCTGCCAGGGACAAATTTACCTTAAGTTCCTTAGCAGAACAAAATTGATTTTTAATCATGCAAATTGAATACAAATTTCTCAGCAGATTTCCTGTGGTCAGGCATAATGGAAGATACTTCAGGCACTGGCATGCTTGGAAAGGCTGATCTCTGAAGGGGCTGTGTGCATGCCATGTCCCACCACTCGCTGCTCCTGCCTGCCTGGGAGGAGCGTGGCAGTACAGTGGCCCTCCAGCTGTGCCCAGATGTGCGGCTGCCAGGACAGGCCTCTGCACCCGTACCTGTGGGCACAGCGTGTGGTGTGGGGACTGCTCTGCAGAGCTGCCCGGGGGT
This sequence comes from Charadrius vociferus, assembly GCF_000708025.1. NCBI lineage: Eukaryota > Metazoa > Chordata > Aves > Charadriiformes > Charadriidae > Charadrius > Charadrius vociferus. The sequence goes on from NW_009650176.1 coordinate 928,450, forward strand.
TACGCTAAGGAAGAAGTACAGATAAGGTCCTACTTAAAGCTCAGTGTTAGTCCCAGGAGGCCTAAGACTGAGGCGTGGAAAAACGCTCTGCTAAGGATGGACTAAAAGCTCGAGAACTGACCATGAAAATGTCTTCACTGGCCAAACCATTACTCCACTTTGTCCAATAACCCATTGGCTGTACGGAGTATGATGCACATATTAATAAAATCCTGACCTTGTCTTTCTGGGAAGGTTGTAGGTTAGTATTTCTTGCTTTTACAGCAAGTCACTGAAAATTTACCAGAAGATGTATTTTAATTGGGCTTCATGATTGCTTATTGCAGAAAGGCACAAATGAAAACAATTTCTACCTAGAGAAAATGCCTGCATCCTCTAGTTAAGTAAACAACACTTTACCCATCCTCTGACAAAAAAACCCTACATTTTATGCATGTATCTTTATAAATCCCTAGCAGTAAATCAGTAGCTGCTTTCCAATGGCAACACTAGGCTTTACTAAGCGGTTCCCGATTTGGAGAGCCCTCGCTTTCTGCTCGGGTGGCATCACAGCCTTCGCCAACATTAAAAAAGTGAAGGAATTCATTATTACGTATTTCAAGGCCCCGTGCCATTAGCTGCAGAGCTGTCAGAGACTGGTTTAGAGGCCAGCACTCGCGCTTTTGCCATCAGATACGGTTTTCCTTCAAATGCAAGTACAGTTTTCTATTTGTTCTGTGTAACTTTATGCGAGAAGCGCCGTGTTTTGTTACCAAACCCGAGCAGGAAGCACGCTGCAGCACTCGGGCTGGCGGGTAGCGTACAGGCCGCGTACGGCGCTGGGCGCGGACGGAGCGGCAAAATGAGGAATTCTGTGAGGGAGTTACCCCGTTCTTCAGCTCAGGCTCTCCCGGCTGCGGTCGGAGGTCAGCGGGGGACCCCTCCCATCGCTCCGGGAGGCTCGGGGGACCCTCCGACCGGCAGCTCACCTTCCCC
>NW_009650176.1:930004-931633 GCF_000708025.1 Charadrius vociferus
GCTGCCTCGGTGCCTCTGCCCTGCCCGGGCCGGCTTCCCTCCGTTAGTGCCTGACCGCCCCGCAGCCTGGTCGCTGCGTGCTACGCCGCCTGGAGCTTCCTAATAAGGCTGAGAAATTAAGGCTCGGGTGTAAGAACAGGTCAAAGTTAACAGTTTCACGGTATGCCGGTTTTGTAGCTGAACTGCCAGGTGCGGCTCGATTAACGTAGATCCTCATGAGATCCGTGGGCTGGGGTAAATAAAAACCTTCCCCCGCCGAAAGAAGCCGTCTGTGGGCGGTTTGGGACGTGCCGTCGGGGAGAGGTGAGGGTCGATGGCCGCGTCGCGCCTTCCGCAGAAGTCAGAAGCGAATTCCCCGTGTCAGTGGAAATCTGCGTGCGGTTACCTGTTGAATTGTGTGACTTCCATAGTGATTTTAGCACCTTAAGGAGGCACTCTCAACTTGCTGTGGAATTTTGCTTTTTTGTTTCCAGTTTTGAAAGCTCTATATTAAGAAAATAAGATTTCCAGAGGTCATTGAATACCTTTTTTAATGCTAAAGTGTACTCCCATGGAACATGTCCTGGGCTGGAACAGCGTATAAGATCATTCCGTTCAAAAATCCTGAGCCACGGCTTAGTGTGGTCAGTTTGCATTGCCACGTTACACGTGCTCTTATCTATTTATATTTCAAACTTCATAAAAAAAATACAGGATCTTTTATCCTTAAATGATAGTATAACAACACATTCCTCGTGCACTAGCACAGCCTTGCTCTCAAGAGTGTCTAAAAGAAAAAAAAAAAAGGCCAGGGGGGATGTGTAAAACACATGTACTGTGGTCCTTCTGTTACAATCTTAATCTTCTCCGTGTTTTATCATGCGTTCACCACGTAAGTAAAAAATCCAGTAAGATTTCAGTAGATAGTGTGAGTTTGCTGTGGGGAGCGGTTATGTTTGCCCGTGGTAGATGGCTGTTGAAAGGTGAGCCCGGCTCAAATAGTGCGTATCTTTACGGGAGCAAATAGGTTCTGACCACGTATACAGATCACTAGCGCAGCCCGCGCAGCGTGGAGTTGCTCTGCTTTCGTAGGGAGGGGAGCAGAAGCTGAGGCAGGCAGGCCAGGAGCTGGCTGACGGCAAGGTAGCTGGAGCCAGAGCTCCGGTTGGACACTGTCTTAATTTAAACTTCAGTGGTTGTGATAGTTCTTTGCTAACAACTTGGGCTTTCATAAACTTGGAGGGTAGGGAAAAGTTTGTCTGGGTATAAACACATACCACATGTGGTCACATGGAGGGGGAAAAAAACAAACAAAAACAACAAAACAGTTGTGAAGTAAAAGAGACTATCCAGAAAAAAAATCTTTCTTCAAAACTCAGTCGCCCGGTATGTTTCGGTTCAAAAGATTTTGTGGTCACCTGGCTTTTTAGAAGAGTGAGATTAACATCATGAGTGCAGATGAAGCAGTTTGGCTTTTTGCTGCTTTCATTTAATTTATGAACCTTCATTCTCTTCACAACTGGAATATCTTTCTTCATTTGGTGCTTCTGTTTCACATTAGATCTCTGCATTGGCTTCTCCCCTTCCGCATATTTCTAAAACTGCTCCTTTATCCCTTTTGCTGTTCTCCTGAACGTGGCTTACTTCCTG
>NW_009650176.1:931700-957844 GCF_000708025.1 Charadrius vociferus
TGCCTTAGACATCCTTTCTGCTGTGCTCACCAGTATTTGGGCAGTTCACCTGCCCACTTTCTCTTGTACTTACTGGTTTTTTATTTCCTGTAAACTGCTCTAGGATGGGCACAATACATCTCTCTGCGTCTGCTCTTGTTCACACGCATAAACATGTTACGTAGGTAAATTCCTCTGACATTTATATAATGCAAATACTATCTGTCCCTTGAGCTGATTTATAAATGAGACGACAGATACAGATCCTTTTGTGCATTGGTTGCTCCTCGCTCAGAAGAGAGTTGTTATTCAGCACACTCTTAAAAAAACAAAGCAACATGTGACTGTCCGTGTTAAATATACTGCGAGTAGCAAACACATGATCTGGTCGTTGCCTCATATCCTCTATTGCTTAACAGTAACACCTAAAAATGCTTACTGAAAAAAGGCTAAACAAAACACAGTTTTTGGATTCTTGAGCCTAAAATAGTTTGAATAAATGAGTAAATAAACTGGCAGAGAAAGTCCTTGCGATTATTTTATTTGGCTACCACCTATGTTGAACAATAAAAATTAAACCTACCCCGAAATAAGATCTTCAGCTGCAGAAAGAGACACAACGTACTGACCAGCTTCTTCTCGGTTCTGTGAGACTTTCCAGCTCACTAACAAAAGCGCCCCCGCGTTCTGGCATTTCATCGTGTTTATTAGCCGAGATGCCAGTGCTGGTACTTCTGTGTGCCATACTGTAACGTCACGCTGGGGAGGGTCAGCAGTCTCATATTTTACACGCCTTTTGTGCAAAACCACTTGGTTTACTCTGGTTCTGTTTTCAATTGTGCCAAACAGGTTCCTGGGTAGAGCTCCACTTCAGCAGTAATGGGAATGGCAGCGGAAACACTGCCACTCCGACCGGCCAAGAACAAGTACCAGCCTCGATTTCCATTCACAATGGCGACATGGAGAAAATACTCCTGGATGCTCAGCATGAGTCTGGAAGAAGCAGTTCAAGAGAAAGTTCGCATTGCGACAGGTAAACAAAATGCTTTATTGCAAGCAAAGATCATGATTACACAAAGTCATTTTTATGCCTACAAGGCAAAGAAATGCTTACAGAGGTGCGTGTATACACATATGCATGTGCGTATACACACATGCAGAGAGGAAGAGAAAAATTCATATTTAAAAGATTGGTATTTAAATGTTAGAGTAATGCTTGGGTAGAAGCCTGTCCTGAAACCAGAAAGAAGTTACAGGGGAGAGGACTCTAGAAGACTTCTCGCATCTCGTGACGATGCCAGCTTGGGGTTGTGGTGTATCCTGATAAGCCCAGCAGCAGCAGCTGAACTTCCCACGGGTGTGCTGCTTCTTTTGGTAAATAAACCACTCTGGAGCCGTCTGTGGCTGTCATTCTAAAGGATCAGCCCTTGGGCAAGCGGTGTCAGTGAAGCTCCTAAGAGCATATAGTGCTACTGACAGCGCTGCCTGGAATGGGAATGTCAGAGAAAGGTGATAAAAAGAAACTTGTGTTTTGTAATGAGGTATGTCAGTTACTAGTTCTTAGGTAGCTGCTCAAGAATTGTCCTGTATCTAGTTTACAGAACATAACAGATTCCTAGGGGTATAACACAACGAGACAGCTTACATCTGATGCAAGTTGTCAGTCAGTGTCATCAATTAATTTATTTCATTTTGATGGGCTGTGGAGTCTGCAGCCTGAAGTTTAACAGCGGGATGCAGAACTTCCTAGTCTTATCTGCCTGGTCTGACTTCAAACCAAACCCCGCTTCTATTCATCATCTGCTGCCCGTTGTTGTTTAGTAAGTAACATGGGCCACATCATGCAGCCTCTCATCATATCTCTGCACTGCTGCAAAACAGCTCTGTGCAGCAAGCTTCTTGGCAGATTGTTAGAAAACCAAAGATTAATTGAATGCGATGGCTGGATTAAATCACCCATTGACAGATTAATCTCTTAAATTATGGGCAAGGCACCATAGCTCTTCAGGAGGACCGTGCATACAAGCTTCATTGACCAGCTTTTAGTTTGTACCATAAACAAAATCATAAAAAATTTAATGAGTTCTTTCTTACTTGCACTTCTCTCTTTATCAAGCCCTCCTCGTTCCCAGACACCTCAGGACAGTCACAGAGCTTTGGAAATAGAGAGTCACAGCAGCGGAGAAAAGAATAGCTTTCAGGTAAAAATCTCATCTTGTTTTGGGAGAAAGAATTTCTTACTCTTATTGTTTGAAAACCAGTATTAGGAAATAAAAGGTGAAACTGCTAATGTAGAGACTTAAATAACTTAGTAAATTAGAATAATCTTTGCAGAATCCGACTTTCTGTGTTTGTATCTGACTTGCGTATACTTTTTTTTTTAAAATCTGTAACCTCAGATTTTTCAAAAGGATTTAAGTACCCTAATCGGTTGTCTTTTAAAATGGCTGGGTTCTCAAATGCCTCTTCCCAGCCACAAGTTGAAAAGGCCAACCTTCACATCCTACAGGTAGCTTTTAGGAAAGAGGGTAATGCAGAAGATAACCCTAGTCTAGAATTCGAGAGAGCGGGAGTCAGCACCTTGCTAAGCCTCCAACTTCTGGTGATCCTGAGATGTGTGGGCATTATTCTTCCCTACTCAATGGGTTGATTGTGATGTAAGTCTAACAGATTGTGAGACAACTGGGTTTTGGATTAAGATGTATAGGAAACGCATCAAAAGGGTAGATGGATGCATGGTTGTGGAGGTGAGCGTTAATGTTCTGTGGACAACTTGCCATGCAGGAGTTTCCTCTTCCACCTTTGCCTGTCAGCTTGGCATGTTTCGTGCATTCCCCCCCAGTGAAATCTTATTTAAATGCACTACCACTGGTGCATTATGAAATTAAAACCTGAATTTCGCAGCAGCAAGAACTTCTAGAGTCACTTAAATGTGATGGCCAATAACATACATTTTCAAAACACTGCCATAGCTTTATGGTTCCAGTTCATTTGACAACTAGTACTTAACATTTCTACATGCTGTTTGACAAACTCACTGTTATGTCTTATTTCATTTTGTACGTTTGTTTACAAAGAAAATCAGCAAATACATTTGAGAAAATAGTGGGGAAAAAGGATACTCTGTATTAACCATGTATATATAGCTTATTGCATGATGACAGGCTAAAATATTAAGTCTTCGCTATAATTAGATACCACTGTAATTAGATATGAGAAGAATTGCTTACAAAACATTTTGAAGAGTGAAGTATCAAAAGTATTTAAGTGAATTTCTCTGCTCTTCCAAAGACTTGCTCTATTGTCATGGGTACATCACTTTCCCTGCACTGTCTATGTACAAAGAGATACTATTTTCTTGTTAGATTGAAATACACTCCGTACCTGTGACCAGTTCCTACAGGGTTAGCAGTTAGCAATTAGAAATCAAGATTATATTTCGCTTGGAGCCTCTGCATGAAAAGAAATAGCCATGTTTGATAAACTGGCAAAAGTTACCAGCACTAACAGCTACTTGCGCTCCCATGTGCAATGTTATTTCTTTAATTCTAGTGAGACCTTGGGACCCTTACATTTTACTTTAAAAACCCATTTCTTCCCTCACCTCCCTTTTTCAATTACTATTGTTTACCACCTGTAGCTGAGTGCGCACTGGGTTTTCTCACCTTGGGGTCTCCTTGATTCCTTGGCTGTCTGTATTAGTTCGCGGATTATCTGTTTCTACCCGGTGTTATGAACTTCTTAAAACAAAGTCTGCGTTTGCTGTTTGCACAGTATTTAACCTTCTGGGCTTTCACCATCATGCAGTTTCTAAATTGCACAGCTGTACCAATAATACAGAGATTTAATCAGTTCTCAAAATTACACTCAATGTGCTTTGTCCCACTGCCTCTTCCTTTATCTGAAACTCTCCCATCATCTCCACAACTCCTGCGGGAATCTAGCTGAACGCATTGCCATGTTTAGGTTAGCTAAATACGTTACTGGAAATTATTATTTCTATTTTGTGTTTCCAGAAAACCCTTCATATGTTTAAAGATCATTAGTTAAACTTGGAGAATAATCAAAAGTTAGAAAATGGTCAGAATTATTGCCTGGGCACCTTTATTTCCATTCTGAAGTGTGTGCGTATATAGCTATTTTCATTCTATGATCGGATACTATTTTTAGCAAAAGACGTGGCTCCGACTATATTCTTATTTAGCATTTGTGCTGTAACTCACTTGAAAACAGAGCTGCTGTTTGGGGGGGGGGGCACGCGCTTCTGCACAGATGTGTGCAGATAGGTCTGGGCTCCCTTCACCTGTATTCCCAATCCTGCCCCCAAAGCCGGGAGCTTTACAAGCCTAGAATTAGTTTCACTTGGCTTGTGTGAGCTTGCCCGAGGATCTTCAGGTGAGCGTGACCTCCAGCCAGCTCTGGATGCAGGCAAAAAGTTTCTTCTGCCAAGTGCCATCAGACGCGTGAGCTGGAGATCTTTTCGGATCCTGTACGTAAGGGTCAGACGCAGGCGCCGGCACTTGGTCTCCAGGGCAGCCTTTGCTGAAGCAAACGGGGGATGTGGATATGGGCTATGGTCACATCCCGCTCCGAAGACGGATCTCTCCTCGCCCTGCCTATAGCTGTTCCTAGGATCTGGATACTTCAGCACAAGTGACACGGAGAGTCCACAGTGGGAAGAGACGGGCGAGGGAGCTCAAGAGGCAGCCTGGCATGTGCAGAGCAGGAGCTTTGTTTTGCAGTTCGAGCTTCCTACCTGTCATGGGTGAAGCACTGTTTGATAACAGCTCTTTGTTTCAGTCTGAAGAAGATTTTCTTGAAAGGAGGAAAGAAGTAGAACGGCTCCTGAAGAAGAATGCAGATTGGATATGGGATTGGTCCAGCAGGCCGGAGAACATCCCACCCAAGTGAGTGCTGTCAGTGGTTCTGGGTGAACTCCGATGCGGCTTTTGCTTCCGCGAGTCTAAACACGTATCCATTAATGCTGTGACTGTGTTTTCTTCCTCAAAACCAGGGAATTCCTTTTTAAACATCCCAGGCGCACAGCTACTCTCAGCATGAGAAATACCAGTGTAATGAAGAAAGGGGGGATATTCTCCGCAGAATTTTTGAAGGTTTTTCTTCCATCTCTGCTGCTTTCTCATCTGCTTGCCATTGGACTAGGGTGAGTTTCAATTTAAAAAAAAAAAAATATTTTTTTTTTTAAGCCTGTTTTGTCTGAGGCCCAATTCTGACTCCCAATTCCCTCTGTGTCTGAAAGATGAGTATTACACTTCCTGAGTGACTGTGTCCCCCTTCTGTGGGGAAGTGCTTTCTACTTGTCAGCTTGTGGTACTGCTGAACGTATCCAGTTTTCCTTTTCTGCTTTCCTCACTAGTTGAGAATTTTTCAAAATAATTAAGGGGCAGTGAAATTAGTAGTGTTATGTATATGGACTGTAATTGTACATGTGCAATGCTTTGTTCCATGAGAGAGATGAGTTTTAATCTCGCTAGAAATCACAAAGGAGAAAAGTACTGTCTAACGTATTTTAAAATTCCCCTCACAGCTGGGAGGGACAGGGACACCAAACAAAACAGGAATGGGTTTCTCTAGGTGACTGAGGGGTTAGATGATCCTCCTTTAGAAACAGCTACAGGACACAGACGGAAGGGAAGAGCTGAGATGCCTTCTGGTGAGGATCGAGTTTGCCTGTGCCCGGGTGCGGCAGGTCCTGTGGCAGCAGCGCAGGACGCTGAGAGCGCGGACGCCTGCGGCCGCTCTCCCCTCGGAGTACGCTGCCGCACGGGGCTCAGGGGAGGCCACACGAGTTGTGGGGTGACGCCTGTTTTCCAAGGAACCTGCCGTTAGCTCCAGTCCTGCTCTTTCTCTGCTCGCTGCCTTGCATAAATCCTGAACCTTACGAAGGCTCCGAAGCCGAGAGCGAGGGGGAGAGGGGGACTCTGCGCAGCCGCAGTAACTGCCAGGAGGGACAGCCCGAATCTTGTGTGGTCCCTGCGGTATGCATCGTTCTGGGGGGAGGAGGGCACAGGTTATCTTCCTGTACACAAATCAGTATCTCGGCTGTGTAATACTGGAAAAGTAACATGAAACTAATCCAACTCCTTCCAAAATTAAAATGAGGAACTGCACAGATAGAATAAAAGCAGCGGGGATTTTCCTTTCAAAATAAACATGTTTGGTGATGCAAGTACTTCCTTCGTGGTCACTTCCACCACTGCTGCAAACTTGTTTCATTCCAGTTCCAGAATGAGTGAGTAACAGTCACATCTTCGGAAAGTGCTTAACGTAGTTTCAGCAGAACAGTTACACTTCAAAATAATAATTTCTTTAAGCTACAAGAAGTACATGAATAGCAGAGGCAGCGCAGGGCAGCTGGGAGAGTGTACCAAGCTGGGAAATAGCGACCAGAGAAAGAGTAAGAAGTACATGAAGGTGACAGTAAAATGAGTGTGTTACAAACTGCAGAGGTACTTAGCAAATGGGAAAACTTAAGATAGCAAAAGGAAAAAGGTAATAAACCATCTGAGTTGGAGCCCTCCCGAAGCAGTGTGTCCCTGTTAACCCCGTGCTTGTCTCCGACTCTCACATTCCTGAGACCAAACGGCGTACGCGGAGTCGCTCACCCGTGGCGTCGAGGGAGGTTTGTTACAGGGGACGCACAGAGTCACCGGCAGCTGAAAACCGCCCTTTATAGTGGTCACTTGATTTGCCTGCTTAATTTTAGCTGGCGCTGCTGCTCCTGCTGGAAATGACATCGCTGGTAACCTGACGAGGAACGCAGCGCTCGCTGACCCAGTGTGTGTTCTTGGTCCTCAGGATTTACATTGGAAGGCGCCTTACGACCACGGCTTCCAGCAGTACCTTCTAGAGGCACCTGGGACGTAGAAACGTAGGTTCAAAGCAAAGAAGATATTCGTCTGGGAATAGAGGAGGTGGACAGCAGAGGTCTGTGCTGGCGATGGCTCCGTGATCAGGGGGTACTCGTTCTGTAAATGTGTTCCGGGCTCAGTAAGGAGGGGAAGAGAGACACTACAGCTGCTGTATCATATATAGTCTTCTGGATCAATTCGTAGAGCATGTTTCAGACGCAGCAACACCTGTTGTATTGCTTTGTAGTGAAGTATCTTTGAAAATTAAAAGAACTTGATGTTCAAAAGCAATCCTAGCTTTAATGTAGGACTGTGATTCAGCTAGGTGTTCGGCTAAACTGCTCTTTCTTTACACTTCATAGATGTGAATACGCGTCACTGCTGCTGTAATCATGACAGTAAGGGATTAGCCCAAAACGATGTGTGGCCTTATGTATCGTATGCGGGAATTCAGAGAAGCTTTTGCCTGACTTGAGGCAGGTTCTTAGATTGTGCGTGGCGCTCCTTCTCTGGTGTGAGCTGTGCAGTGCAGAGAGCCGCAGTGAGCTGGAAGGAATCAGCGTGCGGGTGAAACCCATCCGGTTGTACTAGTTCAGAGTGTGATGCACAACAGCCTGAATTAAAACGTGGACTTCAGTGCCTAAGAAATAGCTGCTTTTGCAAAGGCATTTATTTAATTCCCCAATTATTCGAAGCTCCTTCTCTTGTATCTACGTGCAGACTATTGCTTCTCAGTCTTTTTATCTGTAAAATTATAAATTTGCATCTTCTATTTGCCTCATCCTTGTATAGATTTAAGAAAGGGTTGCTTGCTTATTTGTTTTTACTAATGGAATGCCTTTTCCTTCAGTGATTTTATCTTATTTAATGAGAAAGAAAAAAAGTTTGCCAAAATATTATGTTTTATATATTTAAATAAAAAGGTTCCTCATGGATTTGGAGTTTTCTCATTCCTTTTTCTCTACTGATTGTTGATAGCGGCTGACAAGGCTCTTTGTCTTTCAACAAGAGTTTCACACTGTTTACTTGCGTAACTAAGAAATAAGTAAGAAGTTTCTGTAGAAAGCAACATCAGTGCTTGTTCTTAAACCTGAACATGGCAAAGCTGGTGGTAGAAGTCACTCAGGGAACAGAAACTCGCTGAACGTGCAGATGCGTATTCTGCTTTGTGCGACCATCATCATTAAAAATAAATTTGCTTTCTACTTTCTTTTTACTTGTATTTACCAGTGCTGACTTTTTCTTCTGTGCCTGTAATGGAACCTGCAAAAATGGGGTTAGTGGGCACTTTGTCGTACTGCAGAGTCCTGGTCCTGCTGTCGCACGGCGCTGGGACTGGATGGGGCTGTGCCGGCCTCATCCTGCGGCCGTCAGCTGGGAGAGATGTGTGCATCATCTCCTGGGGGAGAATCCTGCTGTGGCCACAGGGAATTCTCCCTTCTGTGAACTTAATCCCATGCCTGCTACGGGAGGACCAGGATCTGTTTGGGGTTCTTACTGTATGTCTCCGTGTAATAATAAAATAGATTTATAGGATTATTTTATATTATATAATACATATATTTCCCATAGGGGACATTTGACACAGTTTTGAACCTCAGTGTTCCACCAAAATAGTATTAAAAACATCGGTGTGGGAATGAGTGTTAAGAGATTGTTGAGTCAACTGCCTCTCCTTCGGAAAAGCAAGACCCTTTTTACACCATTGCATCCAAATTTGGGCAAAAGATTCCTTGTAAATACTGCTACAGCCCCAGCAGCTCACCCAGCGCCTCACACCCAGCGGTCTCTGAATCGCAGCAGCAGAGTGGGGGGTTCCGTGAGCTGTGGTGGGTGTGCGCAGTCGCTCGTACCCGAGCAGGGTTCTTATCCTGTCCTGCCTGGTGTGAATCCCGAGTTCCTGGTGTGAATCCTCCCGGTGTGCGTTGCACAGTGTGACTGTACGACAGTACCTATGGGGAATGAAGGAGCTAGAGCTGTTTGTTGGTCTTGTTTCCTTTCTCTTTTCAAACCTAGAAGCAGAGAAATCCTGCATGGGCAGGAAGGGAATTGCTTCCCCGAAAGACGTGGGAAGGAGCCAGTTGTTAACGCTCCCACAGTAGGTGGAACTCCACTCGAGGCCGGAGCTGGACTGTGGAAGGCCACAGCGGGTGCAGCAGCAGCCGGAGCGTAGCGTCCCGCTGGCACATGGCAACACCCTCACGCCATCCTGCCAGCCCAAACTGCCGCGTTGGGCTTCTGTGTCCCATGAAACTTATCACAGATCATCGTAGTTAAATGAAAAAAACATTCTGTATATTCAAACCATGTCATTTGTGTATTCATCATTACCAACAGCTTGACAAGTGGCATATCTATTACCTGTTGCAGCTGCTGAGAAAACAGTTCTAATTTACCTTGCTGCTTCAATTTGAAATGGTTTATGTTATAGGCTCCTTTTTATATTATTATTATTATTCGTCCTGCAGCTCCAGCATCCCCTGGGCTCACGCCCGTGGGTACCCCGGGGTGTGCGTCAGCCTTCCCGTGTGGGTCCAGGCAGGGTGGGCGCCTGCCCGGTGCATCGGCACAGCGCGGGAGAGCCCCCGCTCAGTGCTGAGCCCTCACTCCAACTGTTGTGGTCAACGCAGAGCGGGTGAAATGCAGCAACTTTGAGACAGGACCAGGGAGAAGGAGGGCAGCAGGAAAGGCAGCTCAGGCTCTCCTTACACAAACTTTTGCAGACCGTCAACTTTTTTTTTCCAGATTAGGCACAATGAATGAGGATTTTAGAGGTAGTTACACATTTCATTCTTACTCATTCTTCATTTACATTGATTTTAATTAGAATTACATGCATAATTATCTCTGAGGGTCTGATCCCATGTCCTTGATCTTGCAGCGGATGGATATAGTTTCTACAGCTTTTTTTCCTAGAGCTTTGCATTTCAGCACGCTTTGCTTTACTGGTGGGATGTAATCCCCAGCAGCACCGAGCAGAGCCAGCGGCCACGCCGACGGCTCCAGGGCACACGGGATACTTTGCACAGGCTCCTTCCAGCCACAGAGGACGCCCGGAGGATGGGCAGTGTCTGGGTGAGCTCTGCGTACACGGGCCACCATCAGGAGCTGGTGAAGGTAAAGAGAGAAGCCGAGCTCTAAGACCGAACTTTCAAGGATGCTACAAGAGGGGATTTGCTGCAAACGCAGTTTCTGCTCTCTGCAGCCCCTCGCAGTCTGCCAGGGGAGCGGGTCACATCCGGGAGCCGCTGATGAACACCACTCGGTCTGGCACCGACTCCCTGTGCATCCCCGCTGCAGCACGACCACGGGGGACCATCAGCCCCAACCCCGGTAGAAGCTCAGCCCAATGCAGATGCTCATCTGCTCCAACGCGCCTGGGAAGTTCATACTCATCAAGGCTTCACGTACCTTCTTACCACCAGTTCTGTTTTTTCCATACCGCCTCAACTCTTAGGAGGCACATTTTATTTCATCACGTTGTCAAGTGTGTTTCGGCTGTCCTTCATAGAACCAGAGAATCGTTTCGGTTGTAAGTGACCTTTAAGATCATTGAGTCCAACCATCAACCCAGCACTGCCAAACCCACCACTAACCCATGTCTCCGCATGGGTCTGCCCATCTTTTAGATACCTCCAGGGACGGTGACTCCACCACATCCCTGGGCAGCCCGTGCCAGTGCTTGACAACGCTTTCGGTGAAGAAATTTTTCCTAATATCCACCCTAAACCTCTCCTGGGACAACTTGAGGCCATTCTCTCCTGTCGCATCGCCTGTTCCTTGGGAGGAGAGACCGACCTCCCCCTCGCTACGCCCTCCTGTCAGGGAGTTGCAGAGTGCCACACGCAGCACCCACTGCCCACAGGTCGGTGTCCGGAGGAGCACTGCCACCAGCGCAGGGGCAGGAGCCGACCCCAGACAGCGAGCCCAGGTCCCACTTCTCAGATCCCGCTGTGAGTCAGCGCCACCCCCCACCGAGCCCCCCGGCTGCGTCTGTACACCCCCCACGGTTCTCACTTCACCCCACCAGGGTTTTTTCTGGAGTCACTCGGCATTGCCACGAGGAAATCTGATTCTCTCAGTCAGCGTCAAATGACAACACAATTCAGTTTAATCTGAAATAAACAAATACTTAACGGGAGGATGCCAGGGGGATGGGAGCAGTCTTTTTTCAGTGGCGCCCAGTGATAGGACGAGGGGTAATGGGCATAAACTTGAACATAGGAAGTTCCATCTTAACATGAGGAGGAACTTCTTTACTTTGAGGGTAGTGGAGCACTGGCACAGGCTGCCCAGAGAGGTGGTGGAGTCCCCCCCTCTGGAGCCATCCCAAACCCGCCTGGACGCTGTCCTGTGCCACTGCTGGAGGTGCCCCTGCTCTGGCGGGGGGTTGGACTAGATGATCTCCAGAGGTCCCGTCCAACCCTGACCATTCTGTGATTCTGTGAAATCCCATTCCTGCGGTTTCCAAAGCCGCCCCGAGAGAGGCGGAGACCTTGGAGAGGTTCACCTTCTCCCAGCGCCGGCCACCAGTTTCCGCAGGTGCCTACTTTCTGCTCGCTAAAGAACAACTACACTGACAACTTGAAGCACACACACGAGTCTTGTGAAGAGAGGACTGTGTAGAAAACTCTCAGTTGTAGAGAAACTCTTAAGATATGCACTGTCCCCGTCAGCGCTGGTTACCTGGGCAGCAGGGGCTCAGCACACCAAAAAACGTGACTCTCCGACAAGTTTCCGGATCCCTTACCTCGAATTTCTAGCACAACTTGCTGTTCTTCCACTCACCTCCTGCAAACCACCCACGGCCTGAAGCTCCCCTCCGCCGGGGCGCGTGTGCCGAGCGGCGGATCCCACACCGCACGCTGCTCACCGCCTGTCGCGACCTCCCGCAGTAACGCCCGGTCCCGCCTGTGCAGCGCGAGACCCCGACCGCCCCCACACGCGGTGCCGCTGACGCGAACCGTTCGGGGTACCGTAAACGCGAGTGGGGCAACGCTCTCCAACCGGTCACAGAAGTCAAGGGGGAGTTTGGGCAACTATCTGAAAGAATTGTAGTTTTATCCAATTGACAATAAAAATCTGTTTTTAGATAAAATGAAATGATAAAGTGTCATGAATCATCAAAAACTATTTAATTGAAAGTGGTACAAGCAAATCATGTTTATATAATAGAAGATTTCATCATATCCTTTTTCTTTTTACTCATATTCCACTTACATTTGCTGAAAAAATAGATCAAAAATAGACAGCACTAATATATTCACTGCATATGAACAGACGGCTCGCCGAGTTAGAGGTCTGACCCTTCAGAAACTAACCATTTAAAATGGAAATACAAACAATCTTCAGGTTGGCTTATTCGGCCAATTATCTCACAAACGGAAGACAAACCTTTCAAAATACACAGAGCAAGTCCAGGTAAACATTTAAAATTTATTAAACTTTTTGGTCAAAATAATTGAACAAGTATGTACAATCCCATTGTATTAGCTCTATTATGTGTTTGAGGAACAAGGTCAAATCTAATGCTTTAGTGACCCAGAAGTTCCATGTTTCAAGATTTTCAAATAGTGTCACAACCAATATACAGTATAAGATTTTTTTAATTTAAACTTTATTTGTAGAACCTCAAAGATAGTTGTACTCACTAGCTTACTGTGAACAAGAGTGGCACTCTATGGACATTAATCGGGACGGTAAAAACGGAGACATTTTGCTCTTGCATATGCCGATCTGATTCAGGAATCATTATACACCTTCATTTTAAGAAAAACGGAGTGTAAACCACGCTTCTGTATATCCTCTGGGAAGCTGAAGGGGTCTCGTTTTTCAGAAGGAGCTCCTGGTTTGCAGGCACATTTCTCAGGGCGCGATCTCTAGCTACTCCATGCTACTACAACGTGCTGCAACAGCTCTGGGAACAGGTCCTCACCCAGGCTAGTCCGGGCCGGAGAGAAGGTTGATGCATTTTAGGCCTCTTCGGAGAAAGAAAAAAAAAAAAAAATAAAAAACCCCCAGAAAGTACCTAAGGCTTAAAAAAAAGTTAGCAAGAACAGAGTTCCAACCACCGCAGTGAGGAGCGGCGCGTGGCCGGGCGTCTGCCGCCATCCGGGTGTTGAAGTCAGAACGCGGTACAGGTGCCGAGCTGCGCTGCGCTTGGCGTAATCAAGACAGTTTTGGGGTTTTTGCTGGCTTGAACGGCAAGGTGAGATACAATGTATTATGCCAAATATTTAAAATAAAGTACATCTTCATGACAAATGCTAAAAAGGTTAAAAACCATAATGCACATAAGGTATGTCTCTATCTAACACTGAGAGGCATCGGATAAACTGAGTTTTGATCTTCAAAGAAGAAAATCTGTTAAGTGTTTTGCTTTCCCTTCTGTGCAAGGTGGTCGCTTTCTGTTAAGGCTGCGGATGTCTTTGTACGAACCCTTTCCATCTCCTACTTGGTACACAGACAGCATTCTACACGAAAACCAGTGCAACTGAAACTAAATGACAATTTCATGGAAACTCTAAATTTAGAATTTGAGACACTACACAAAAACGTTTGTATTAGTCTGCCAAAAATCAGTGTTTTGGAGCAAACATTTTAAAACCTGCCCATCAGAATTATTTTGCACAATCTCAGTACATGCAATAAAAAAATAAAAAGACTGAATACATACCTTCAGATTTAAAAACACTTTTTATAGCTTGTTATTTTATTAAGTGGTTTACACCAGAAGGTGTGGGTATAGATACAGTTGGTGAGTAAATATTCATGGAAACCTGTCTACGAACCCAACTCAAGACCTACCTAAGTGCTCAAAGGTAAAAACACCTAAGCCTAGATACAGGCCAGAGGAGGAATGTTTACAGGCATTAAGCACAATATATGTTTTGAAAGGCCCAAATATTACAGCAGAGAAAGAGCGCGAGAGATAGAAATTACATTTTTATGACAATTTTTCTTCTTGGGTGTTAAATTTTTGGTCTATAAACTGGAAAGGAAGGCTCAGACTTTAATAAATACATTTGTTTTGAGTATTGGCCTCATTGAGCACTGTCCATCAGTTCTGCCTCTCGAGGGGTTCTCCCAGAACACCGCGGCTGACACTCCCTACCCCCACTGAAGGCAGAACGACACCATGAACTCAAAACCCAGGCCAGATCCTCTCCTTTATCTAGAGGGAAGTAAGTGCATCAATGTTCTTCACTGGTAGGACAACAAGGCCTTCTCTTTTACAGATAAACAACTGAGCTTAACTATGCAAGACGACGACTCTGTCCTCAATAAGTCATCTTTAGTTAATCTTGTCCTGGAATATATACAAATTATTGGTGGCAGCTACAGCAATGATGTTCTCCATGGGATGCCATGCTGTATGAAGAATCTTCTTGTTGAAGTCCAGACTGTCAACGCTTATTTCATCCTTCTTTCTTTTACCACCTGTACACACTTTACGCGGCTTTAAGATGGCACGAGGTTTGCTGCTCTCCCTGGACGCCTCTAGAGTGATGTCCCGTCGCGTGTTTCGGTCAAACATTCTAAAGAAATTGTTGTACGATCCAGTCATGATAGCACTGTTTAAAAGCAGAAGAAAGGCGAATCTTACCAGGTTTCAGAAAGAGTATCCAACCCCATCTTCTCTCTCTTACACAGACGGTGACCGTCAGACCAAGCCCATGGCCAGTATGTGGCATTCCCCTCTCTGATGTATACCTTCGCTCAATTCCATTTTTGGACTTTAGCACTGCTTCCACTCCACCGCTTTCTCTTCCAGGCCTTCCCCCAGTGCCCCTCTCCAGCCCCCGGCACTCAGCAGCAGTCTTACGCTTTATTCACCTTACTGGGAGCAAGTGGTTTCCCCACTGCCACTCTACCCCTTTATATCCCTCAGCACCAAGCCGCGGTGGAAGCAAAGCCATCGTAAACCACTGCATTCCGGTGGTCCGACACAAATGAAAGTGCCTTCCTCAGCACTGTGCACACGTCGACCCCGAGCACACACAGGGATTCATGACAAAAAATTGTCTTGAATCAGCAAAAGAAACCCCTTATGTGAATGTCTGATGCAGCCCTGCAGAGACAATTCAGAGTATCTACGTAATATTAAATTTGCTTCTGAACATGGCAGAAAAAAATTGCATCTGAAAATGCTTTCATATATCTAACTTCCAATGAAGAGCTTGTTTGTAGCTCTCAAAAAATATACGCTTGAAATTGAGGCCAAGTTGTTCATTTTTTTCCTGTATTGAACACTTATCTCTGCCAGTTGAAACTGGAAAAGCTGTTTCCCACATGGCAGAAATCCCACAGATTGTTACAATCACAACCACCTCACCTGTGTCCTCTTACTGGCTGGCACACATTGTCCTCACGGCACAAGAAAATTAACGATGAGGAGGAGAATGAGATACTATTACCACTCAGACTGTGCTAGCGAATGCGCTCAATGAGGGGCTTTGGGTTTTTTTCTCCCCAAAGGGAGGTGAGCATCACTTCTTCCTCGAGAACTTACGTTCCTATGTTAAAGTGAGATGACCTTGCTTTGACTTTTTTTTACCCCTCCAAAACAGATCGACTGGAGCTGCTTGGAAAAACCCCACAGAAACAAGGCTCAGTTTCTGGCATATTAGCCTAGCGAAAAACGTGCACCACTACTTTCATGCATTTTATGTCAGATCCTGTAAATACCGTGAGCAATTTTTTTTTTGTAAGCTGACTGATACAGGGTATTTCTCCACTCACTAAAAGCCACTTGCAACCTGGGATTTCGAGTAACCAGTTTCTTCAACATCGTTTACTTCAGCAATGCGTAGCTGAGTGGCGCGCTGCGGTACACGCCATCTCAGCTCCCGCTGCCGGCGCAATGGGGGGAGGTTTCGCTTTCTTTGCTGACTCCTGTACGCAGTTTACCAGCTTTGTCTTCCCTGATCACCATCCCCATCTAAACCACGGGGTGGAATTGTCGTTCTTCAATATTTGATAGATTTAGGCCAAAGCTTGTTTCACAGGCTGATCCTGTCACCCCCAAATCAAAACTGATACCTAAACCAGCGACTTGTCTGCTACCAAATGCTGGCAAGTTGTTTAATTAAAAGGTGTTTCAGATATACTCATGTATCTTCTACAAAGGAAGTAAGAATCCCCAAGGCAAGCCAACACAAAGCATCCAGGTACAGGATCCAGATCTGCCACCATCTTATCCATGGGTCCGGAAAGCGTTTTATCAGGTAGCTGATATTACCATAGCTAGTGACAGGGAACACACACCACCTGTGCCGATACAGCGGCTTTGCTATCGCACCGTAACACTTCCGCGGCTTGCAGGCAAAACTTGTATTTCCACTGTTAGCAACAAATACGAGTAATTATCTAACGCAGTTTTATCTTCTTCCCATGTTTTCTGTGGGCTAAAGAAGATTCAATTTGCCGGACACAGAATGCATGTTTTTGTATGCACTTTGAGAACAACACTGACTCACATTTTCATGGCTTGAAATGGCCAGTCTTGACTACATAAAACTTCAACCATAATTCATATTAGAAGCAAACTGAGATGTGAAAGTTTATTCCACTTCTGCAACTGGAGGGTGGAGAATTGAAGAAGTTTTGTAACACAACTTCCCCCCCAAAACAACAAAACCTCAAACCACCCCAAACCCCCTCAGTTGACCGGAATGTAACAAAACACACCCTAAACGTTAAGCGCTGCTTATGGCTTTCAAGGCTGGAAACCAAATTCCTGAAGCTGAGGGAAAAACAAAAAAAACCCGGAACAGAACAGCAGCCCCAACTCACCTATCAGAACCATTCCAGCAGCATTCAAATTTGTCGAAGATGCAGTCATTTTCGTAAAGGGAACAAAGCTTGCTTCGAAGATACTCATGAACCTTTTTGGAACATTTAAATTGGTATCAGATACAATGAAAGAGAAGAAAAGGGGAAAGAAGGGATGTATAAGAAAACTTGAACGCCATACTTGATATGTCTCTACAGGCCTGTTTTCCATATTGAGGTCCCACACTTTAACAGAAAGGTAGTCTCTTGTCATCATGTATCGACCGCTGTGACTGAATTTTACATCAGATATCGATGATATTATTTCTGAAAAAAATGATCTGCTGCTAGGATCTTCAGGTTCTTCAAAAACTGTAGACAGAAGGCACAATTACAAATTAAACCAATACCAAGTTTTACAGCTCTGAACATTTTTTGGTACTTGGAAAATTTTAAATCAATATACTAGTTTCTTTTTCAAGAAAGTTGCTGTTAAGTATTTCTAAAAAAATAAGTTCTTTTTAAACAATGTTACAGTCTTAGTCATCAGATTGCTACATGCCTATCTCCAACATTCTCAACTGGAGCACAGCACCAGCAAACTACAATTCACAGGTCTTAGGGACGAACCAGAGGAAAAAAAAAATATTAAAAAAACAGCACGTGGGTACAATAAACATCACAACTGATCTACAAGTTGTGTTGAACAGCAGCAGACGAACACACCAGCACCCCAAACACAGTATCTTAATGCATGACCTGTGTATTTTGAGACTACTGCACAACATACTTTTCTGAATAAAAGTTGTACAACACAACCTACTGAAATGAAATACTAACATCTACACTTGAAACGCAATTGGAATGATTTTAGAAAGCAGATAAAGAAATACACTATTTAAATCAGAGTTAATCTTTGGAGTCAATATTTTATGATACAAGCTACCCAGAACTATTTATTTTGTTCTTGAATAGACCCCTTTTAACAGGATGTTATTCAGTGACAAGCAGTTAAAAAATGAAGTGTTTCTAAGTAATTTAATGGGACACTAAGTCAAACAGGTGAAGCGGCCCAGCATTCTACGTTTCCCACTGCACAAATATTTCCTTCCACCAACAAGGAAACCCCATCTGCACTACAGAAAGCTTACCTGCAGGTACCAGCCTGGTAGGTCACCCCACAGGGGCAGCGATACTAATAAGCCACAACTATTACAGCAGTGAACAAGAAATGAGTATGCGTGCAAGGCACAGGCAGTTATCCTCATGACTTCGCTAGCCAAGCTCTCCTCACCTACATAAGCTTACGTGGCTCAGCAGGCTAAAGAGCATTCACCTTTCACCCCTGGAAATTCGCTTCACACGCAGCGCATATTCCTAAGAATTAATTCTATGCTAGGAGCTGCAAATGGACACAAAGTCAATGGAGTCTGGCAGCATCAGCCCAGTTTCTAATGCACAAAGGCGAATAAACTGCCCTGAACTGGCATTTGATAAGCAGATACCTTTGAGAAGCACCAAGACTGAGTCTGGACAGAAGACAGGTCTCACTGGTGCCAAAAGCACTTGTTCCCATCAGTTTATGATGCATAAATGGGTAAACAGGAGCAGAGTCAGATCGGCAATTGTCTCATGCTACACTTCTGCTTGTTGATGGCCTAGAACAAGACAATTAAAATGTTCCATTCTACAAAACTACCACCCCTTACCTTGTATGCTCTTTACCAATAAACAGAACGTGGTACGTTTATTTATAAGCAGAACACCTATACGCTCCATCTTGCATGAAAACAAAGCAAGAAACCCCTAAACCAGAGACGCAGCCTAACTTACATTTCGAATGCCTGTCACAGAGGGCCGAGGAACGCATGTCACACAGTCGAATAGTTCCTTTGCTACTGCTGTAGACAAACACGTTACAGTGATGAGGGTGGAACTCTGCAGCAGTAATCACTTCTGTCAGCTCCTCCATGTTAGCAGGCTTAATATCTACAATATCTGGAAAGGTTTTTGTAAAGGCATGTAACATTTCACTCTCAAATCACTTCTAGCAGATAAGTACTAAAAAATGTTAAAAATACAGGTGTCCCTGTCTATGGCGGGGGGGTGGACCTCGATAATCTTCAAGGTCCTTTCCAACCTAAACCATTCTATGATTCTATGATACCATGCAGAAAACCGGGGCAAGATCTTAATTTCCACCATGGGCAAGCTACACAAAGTAAAGTGACCCGAGTAGACTAAAATAATAAAAAAAAAAAAGAGATCGTCTAGATTTTACGAATCAAATTTCACAGATGCTGGAGATAATTTCAGGCGCCTCTCAAGCCTCCTTCTTAACACGTCCTATTGAACACTGAGTGTACTTCATCTATGGACCTAAAGCTTTAAAAAACTTGTGCATAACCTATTTAATATTCAGCATTTCTGCAGCTTTTATTTTAGTGCAGATTATTTACAATTTTATTTTGCCTTTATTTTCTGCAGATACATCAATGTAGGACATTCTATTAGTTTGGATACACATGCTTGCAATAAGATTTGCAAATTATTTCTGCAGTTGATGATACCATTTGACATGGAAAACAATTAAAATTTGTTTTCTTTAGGAGAAGCGTCACTTAGACAGTTAAGAGACCTTAAACTTTGGAAAGAAGTATCTACAGTAACAAAGGATCTACTTTTCACATCTTTCAACTCTTATTTAAGTCGACTGAACTCCACAAATAAAGGATGCTCCCAAAATCTCTCAATTTCTCTTTAGAAGTCAAACTATAAAACAATTTCTACTGGCAGTTTTCCATTGAAAGAATGCTTGCACTCGAGAACGAATGAGAGCATCCCGAGGCCTGCTCTCACTGTATTAAACCTCCAGATTTTAAACCCCTATATTTTAATCCCCAGATTCAAAGGCCTACTCTAATTAGTAAAATTAAAGTGATTCTCTTAAACATACACAACTTAGATGCGCCACATCGTTTACAGAGAACAGAAAAAGGATACTAAAACTTCTATCTGTGATTTCTAAGTGCCATAGATTAATTCTTAGGTCATCTGCAGAAAGGTATGTTTCATGATCGCTATTTACTGAAATAGAGTTTATGTGATAAGTATGTGCATTTGCAAATATCCTTCTGGGACTCGCTTCTACCATTAGGTCCATGGGTTTCAATATTGGCACCTGAAACATAAAGAAGAACAGTCAATTTTGGCATAAAACGGATTTCTAATTCAGAAGATGTTAATTAAGTGCATAGCACTGATTTCTGTTTTGATTTAGTAACTAAATACTTTTCAAATCCACTGAGCAAGAAAAGTAATAAAACAGCCTATGAATGCGGCCCTTGGATACCACCAACATAAAACCTCAGACACCGACTGCTATGATTCTGTGTTACCTGTCAAATACAGCAGCTTTGTACCTCATGCCACAGCAAAACCGTGGTGTTTAACTATACCTGAAAATTATCTTCATTTGAAACAAGTGCTTAAAAATGCCCCCCATATCTTAGAGGGGTGCTTGTGAAATCGGTAAGAACAGTTTGCAAAGGAGCAGCCAGTATGATTTTTGGAAGATGCCCTGTTTCCACAACCAGCTGATCTGAAGGGTGACAGGTTTGCCAGGGTCAAGTGGACTAAGCTTCCCTCTAGCTGCTTCTCACTGACCGGCAAGTGAATAGCTTTAAGGTTGCCCAAGGACATCCTGCGCTGTTCTGGTACATACAATTCAACAGGGCACTAACTTACATCATCCAACCAAGAAAAAATTATGACAGTGTCCAAGATAATCTGTCTTCCCGGAACAAGAAACAAATTAATCCAAGAGCTCTGTAATTGCTTTCACCATGTTTGTATCTCACAGTCTGTTTACATCAAACTGTAATGATTAAAATTAATCCATTACTTTTTATTAGGCAATTTTCCTATCTCACCACATGAGTGTTCCTAGCCTGGCTGTCAAATCGAAAATGCGTTAGTGTGAATTATCAGGAATAATACTTGGAAATGCCACGGTCCCTACGCAAAGGGTGCAGCTCTGAAGTGCTGCTTCTCTTCCATGTCTACTTCTTCATAAACAAATGGGGGGATTATGTTTCTGAAACAAAATATGCAAACAAAGCCCATAAAAGCCCAAGGTACATATAGTCTAGATCTCTAAAACTTGATCATTTAAACATATGGTGGTAACTCCAGACGAGGCTTTTTCCCCTTCTAGCAATCGCTGCTCAGACTTGGTTGATGCCATCATCACTGCTCGCAAGATGCGGTGCCTGGCAAGGTCTGCAGCACAGCCCAACCTTCCTTTCCCAGAAAAGCAGCAAATTTAAAAGACTAACTTTTAAGAGAGAGGTTCTTGCTTTTTGTTGCTTCCCCCTGTTCGGGTTGATGATTCCTAAATATATTAGTGTTTGAAGAAGATGCTAACATACTGCCTTCAGCGATACAGCCACTGCCACGGAAAACCGCGAGGCCTTATTTCTGGACTCTCCATGTTCCCAGATGGGTACTCTGCTCCTACATAAGGGCAAGGCTGTAGAACCCAAAATTTCATCTGTACCTACTTCCAGCCACTGGGCTAAGGCACTGTACCACAATTTATTTCCTTGTTTTCAGATATTTTCATCAGAATACTCAATGAGATCTTGGCTCCCACACGCTGAGTAGAAAGACACTTTCAGAGGAAGTGTATATCCTTTCCCAACATGATTAGGCATTAGGCTCAGGTATACCTAAAGCTTCAGTTAAATATTCAATTTAAGCAAAAGCAAGGCAAAAAACATCAAGAAATGTTAGGAGTAGCGTTGGCTTTGAAAATAGCGAGTGCCTCAGTTCAATTCCTATTTATGGTAATAACAACACAAAAAGCCACGGAAAACCACAACCCCACAGTGCTTCATTTCTTGAGCTCCTGCTTTAAACGATCCCAAGTTTGGGGTGCTAGCCCTACCGCTGCGTCGCTATGCAAGCCGAAAAACGTCAAGACTATTCAAGTATACATTTTCCAAACGCTCATAACTTGCCTCTTACAAAGACACCTTCTACCTACCCATAGAATACTCAGCACCCCGTTTAAATTTTTAAGTCTTGTTCTTAGAAAAAAGGCCGAACAAGTTAAATATGAGCAATATTGAGGAAAAAAAAACCCAAGAATTATCAATACAATCAAAGCCAAATTCTTCTTAAAATTCCCAGTGGCACGTGCTTTCAGGCAAACAGAAGGACCCTACCGCCAGCGCTAGAGCAGCTCTCGGGGCGGATGCAAACGTTAGCCCGGGCACCTACTACTGCTTCTCGAGAGCGAGTGGCACAGGCACCACAGCACCGTGCTCTACTGACCGGGCACGGCCAGCGGGAGAAGTCAGGATGGTACGGGCCTCCGAAAGAAATGTGTTCCCTGCACTTTTCTTCATGTCGCACTAAGACATTGGACTATTTTAAGAACACAGCAGGATGAGCCCATGCTTTCTATGAACTGAGTACAGAAGTAGAGCAGCCCCAGACAGATACTCAAAAATGCTGTATTTTCAGGCTTGAATTAAAGCATTTTGTTATATTTTACAACTTGAATATACTGAGGTGGATGAAGGCTGTCTCTAATAAAATATTTTAATTACAAAAACCGGTTTAAATTTCAAATCAATTTTAAATATACTAAGATGTTCCAAGAAAAAAAAAAACCAAACAAACCAAAACCCAAACAAACCGAACTCCTGGGAAGTTAATAATCTAATATAACATAATCATGAAAGTTTGCTTCAAGTTTTCCAGAGGAACCTTATTTAATGGTTATACATACATAAAGAAGTGTCTCCATTTTTTATAAAAGTTTTAAATGACCCTGAGCAAAGCATCATTTGTAATCCACACATTTTGGTTAACAAATTTGGCAATACAAAGATATGCATGCAAAAAGATATTTAAAGTCAAAGAGCAGAAACATACCCGTAGTGCTGTGATTCTGAAAGGATCCCTAAGTCTTCCATCTTCATCTTTTAAATTATAACCTTCGGCTCTTTTATCCCTTTCACTTATTTTCCATAATTTAATAGTTTTATCTAAAACCAACAAAAATTCACATGCTTGAGAATGACTTAAATTAAAAATAAAATCACTAAATGATGAAATCAGCGGAGCGGATATTATTTATCTATCTAGGTTTCCACTGCTTGCAACAGAAAGGACCCCGAGGGAGTCCTTTAAACAACCAGGTACCACTGAGTACAGCCTGCCCTACCTACACTACAAGCACTTTGCCTTCCAGCTGTATTGTTTAGCAGAACTGATACATGAAAAACAAACACAAAATACACCAGACACATGCACTTGGAGGGCACGGATGGGAAATGCACAAAAATACCAGTGAATGGAGAGGAAAAAAAGATGGATTCCATTTTAACTCCGATGTAATGTTCAGTTTGAATAAAATACAAGTTTCTTCCTGCACAATCTGGCCCTCCGACTACCAGTCACCAAAATGACCCTTCACAAGGCAAGCGTCACACACCAATCACCCAAATTCACCAATAAGCCCTGTATGACCACCTACGTTCTTTTTAACAAATGCTAGGGAAAACCCCAACAAACCCATGAATTACACTAACTACCTTAAGAAAAACCAAATTTGTCCCAGGTGTCTGCTAAGAGACAAGCAGCGGCAGTGAGAACAGGATGTGCCCCACTATTTTAGGGTTCCATGCCCAAAGACACGTGCTTCCCAGGGCTTACTAAGGGAAGTCTTTCCAAGTGCAGAAAGTAAGTACACACCAAGGGTGAGAGCCTTAGCTAACTGGAAACAAACCTCTCCCCCCAGGCTACTGCATATCCTTAAAGCACTTAAGATGACACAGTTTAAAGATTGCTTTAAGTTTAGTAAGACTTAAAACAAAGTAAGACTATTTGAATTTCAAAGTCCAATAGACAGAAGTCATTCCCACTTTTAAAATTTCATATAGCAGACAGGATTACCAGCCCTTACATAACGTCATTTAAGGATGAGGCAAAGAGTGATTCAAACTTAGGAACAAGTGTAATCCTCTGACAATAAAAGCAAGTTTTTCCATGCACAGCTCTGCATTTACATTTACAGCTTGCTCCATCATGCATCAAAATGAAACAGATCTAATACCTAATAACCACTACTAGAATACTGGAAGAAATAATAATATATAACCCCAACAACACAGTGCATGAAAACTTGCGATTTCCAACTTGTAATTTTTGCACTGCTTTCATATATCCTAAGGTACACAGTGAAAGTGGTATAAATACACCCCTCCTAGAGTGACTGTTGTCTTTTGAACAGTTGCTTTTCAAAGCACACGTGATGCTTTGGTATTGGAAAAGCAAGACGACATTGTAACCACAGTGTTTCAATTTCAAATGCTTTTATTAAAAATTCATCTGGGATTACAAAAAAATCAATTTCAAAATTAGGATGATCAAGTCAAATTCAGACTTCTGCTACAGTTCAGCATACTGGGAACCCATTCATACAAAACCAATAAAGCAGAGTAACAGCGTATGGAAATTGATAGCACAGTCTGTTTACCCACAGAATGTAGCTCTGTAACTATGTCTATTCTGTTGCTGCTTCATTATTTTTACATCCCAAAATCAGTAATTTACAGAGTATTACAATCAAAACATATTTTGCACATAAGTAGAGAAGACATTAAAACAACCCCAAAACACTCCAGACCCACCCCATCCCCCCTTCTCCCCCCCCCAAGTGGATCACAGGTGAGATAACGTTCAAAAGTTCTTTGTGCAAAAATAAAGTGTCCTTACCATTTGTAGACAGCAGGAAATGAGCAGCATTCTGTTGTGGTAACCACCTAATTTTATTAATTTTTTCCTCAATTTCTAGACTTTTCAAGTAGTCAAATTCAGGTTCGTGACTCTGAAAGGTACTGTAAACATTATATTCTCCCCTAGAATGAGGACGGCTTTTATTCTGCAAGGAAACATAACATTTCTTGAAGCTGATGTTACTTGGTTCATTAGGAATTGTACATACGAACTAATGACTAAAAATTGTCAATAAGAAAATAAACTTTATACAACAGATCTTGATGAATTTTACATTTTTACTCTATGATACTGTATTTAGTTTAGCATCAATATAGTGCACACAGACTTCCTTTCAAAAAAATGTATCTTTATGTATAAATACGTGTGTACTCATGGAACAGAGCATATCAAAGCACTTTACAGAGGCACGCAGTCTGCAAAGGAGCTCCTGCGTTTGCCTGAAGAGGTCCAGGCTACACCACCTCTCCCAAGCGGTTTGAACAGAACTGGAGCAGAGAAGTTAACTACATCCTAAATCCTAAACCCCCAACGCCATGTTAGCTACATTCTAAATCCTAAACCACCAACGATGTGATTATTCTGCACTTCACCTAACCCCCATTCCTGTCCTCCAAAACTCATTCCTCTGATCGCCACAATATGGACATAACGTAGGGATTCCAGACGAGGAAATGTATGTTAAAGGACATAGAGTAATTATACATGTTCTTATAAAAACAAGACTGCACAAAGTCATTCTGATGAAGGGACAGCAAGATCAAGTACGAGCATTAGATCTAGCTCCTCTCCTACTCACTTTAAAACATGCTACGTCCCGGCGTGGTATCAAGGCTTATAATTAAGCTTTGACAACCTTTTTTATTATAAAAATTTGAAAGCCAGGATTACCACGTTTTCATCTAAGCCATTCTATAGCACTCATCATGATGTACCAAAGACTACAACAAATACACTAACAACTTCTCCCCTCACAGAAGTAGAGACTCCTACTTATTATCCTCATTTCGCAGAGCGGTAGCAAGGAACAGAGATCAAAGTCACAAGTATCCAGCGGTTTGCAGTATCAGATTTGAGGCAACCAGCTATCCGGCTTTCCAGTGAAGTTAATGTTAGACAGTGATTCGTCTTTGGAGAACAGCCCCACCTGTAGAGCTGCAGTGCCCAGAACTTCTGAAAGAACAACCTCCCGAACACCGCCGGGAATCACTCACTTGAGAGCAGCAAACCCCTTACTCGCAGTGGCAGGCGCGCGCGGGCGCAGGAACGGCTCTCCCGGACACCCGCGGACGGAACGCCACCTGCAGCAGCCGGCAGTGCCTCGCACCATTGAAGACTGCCTGGCCAACGTGCGGCAGCAGAGGCAACCTTTGTCCTGACACTTCCTTACGTTTCCACGCTTGACTTGGCAACTTCGATAAGGTTATTTCAGCTAGGGTTTTTTCCTGCTATCTCTCACAAGTAAGGAGTTTTAGTTAATTCTGAGACTTCACATTATTTTACTCCCTACTTGTCATTTAACTTCTAAGTATTTTGGACAGGATCCTCTCAACTAACACTATTCAATATAGTTATCTAGGGAGGAATAACCCCATGCACCAGTACAGGTTGGGGGCTGCCCTGCTGGGGAGCAGCTCTGTGGAAAGGGGACCTGGAGTCCTGGTGGACAACAGGATGACCATGAGCCAGCAATGTGCCCTGGCGGCCAAG
>NW_009650176.1:958315-967003 GCF_000708025.1 Charadrius vociferus
CCTCGGAGCTGGAGAGCCTCAACCCCAGCGCGCGGAGGGTCCTTCCCCCCCCACCACTCTGCCATCTACACTACTTACCTAGCCATCTGCATTTTGAGTGAGCTGCCTTGTCTGGCACTAGGCAGTGGTCTCACTCTTTACTCACATATTTGGTTGGAACAATCAGCTGCTTGGAACTGAAATAATGTCATGCGAGGTCAGGGCACGATGAGCAACATTTCGGCCCGCCTCCCAAATTGAAGTATATAGGAAATTTTATAACTATCCTAAGTTGTTATTAACCTAGTTCACCTTGTCTAAAATCCAAACTCATTTGGCTTGTAGTATTTTACTAAGGTTCCAGCATTAATTTAGATTATTTATTTTAACTTATAAATATAATAACTTATAAATATAATCTAACTTATTTTAGATTTTTTCCTGCAATCCAGAAATTCTGCAGTTTTGTACGTGACAAGAGAAATGACCCTTATGCTGAACTCTTCCACAGTTTACATGTGCTCCCAAGACAACAGTGGAACATTCCTGTGTGAATAGTCTGACTTGGATTTTTTTGTTTGGGTTGTTGGTGGGGTTTTTTGTTGTTGTTTTTGGTTGGGTTTTTTTTTTAACACTTTGAGGAAATGAGGTGACAGCTGGGTTTTGACTTACAGAACAACTGAGCACTAACAGCTGAAAGCCAACCAATAATAGTTCGCTCTAAACAAGCATCAAGAAAGTCAGAGATCCTGAGCAGGTGGACACTTTTGACCTTGATCTCTCTGTGCCTTAGTTAAGTCTATACAGCAGACTAAATGATAAATGAGCTATGAGCTGTCTAGGTGTAGTAGTATAACATTTCAGCAGCTTTTTTTCAGCAACAGTATTTTCATTTCACTACCTCTCAAAATCCACACAGTAAAACCAGTAAGTCACCTTTGGTAAAACGTTTTATAAGTAGTATTACAGTGAGGAAAAATGCCAGATACTGGATAGCTGTTGGTTAACTGAGCATCACTTGAACCACAGAATGACAGAAGTGGGATTCTGCTGAAACAAACCCACAGCACCTAAAGATTAGCATCCTTCAATGCACAAACAAGCTGAATTAAAATTCCATGATCAATTTCAGCATTTCTGATCCAGGAGAAGGCTCAAAACCAAAGGCTCAAGTTCTCATCAGCTCTCCAAAGGGAAGGATAAGCACGCTCTTCGGTGGCAGGGGAGAGGGCGTGGGGAATACTGCCATGTGGAATATTGACTTTTTAAGGAACACAATTCCAGATTTCTCCCAGACATGACAGGGCACGACAATTATTTTTGAGCATACCGTGCACTTTTCCAACACACACTATTTCTCTGGATATTAAAAAGCTCAGTGATGTATCTGCTCTGATGAATGGACAGAACATGTTACAGCATTACCACACCACTGAATACCATTGCAAAGAGCCTGAACTGACAACGCTCAAGTGTTTCTGGAGAAGTAGCTGCTCCCACTGTTTTTGATTCATAGGATCCTAAAACACATCAGATGCTTAATTCTATAGTTTTTGAATCATCTTATCCTGTTTGTCCTTGCAGCTTGACGTGTATCCTTTTTTATAAACTTTACTTCCATTATCTTCACAAGCATTATGATTTTTCTTAGCTCAACCTGACCAAGTGCTCAGTTTAGGAGAAAGTGCAAATGCAATACTGCAAACCGCTACTGAGCATACCAGATACGCATACGAAGAACTCATTGAATTTTTGAATTTGACTTTTTCTTTTTTTAAGGGGGGGAGGGGAACCACCACCCAATTAACCTGCCAAGTTCAGCACAAGGTAGATATTAGAAATTTGGCTAACTTAGGGTTTTCTGAGAAAACTATCCAACCATTTAAACCTCACGGCATGAAATGATGAAGTGGGACTGTGCAACACAAGAACAGTATAGTAACAGCACTTTTGTTTTTCAAGTCACTGACCTCTTGTTCCCTTTGAAATATAACCACTCTGCCACCTTTGTCTCCTGTTGCAAGAAGATCACCAGAGTAATTAAATTCAACTGTTGAAATAATATCAGCTGTAAACAGAAGAGAAATAAAATAGCACTGTAATGTGTAAAGCAAATCAAGATGTTTCAAGACTTGAACACAAAACAAAACTACAACTTTATGAATGCAACAGCACAACTTCATTTACACCATTAGTATCCAGAAGTTAAGTCATGTTTCAAAGCCTAATAAAATTTTATTTACAATCTAAAACACTTCCTCATATCTTAGTTTTTTTAAGCTTTTGAAAGCCTTCAATTCTAAAAGAAAAGGCATATAACTATAAGAATCCAAACTGTGTATTCTACCTGTTGACAGCACATGCTGTAATACGTAACGAAGATTTGCCTGCACAGAGCTTCCAAAAGTCAGAACCATATCAGAAGTGGTTCATCTGCAGTTTTACGTTGGAGCAGCACTGCAGCTTGCACCGATCAAAGGGAGGTTGAGGCACACCTGCCTTTGCCCGAGCTCAGTGTTCCTGTAGTTAGTTCAGGAACCTGAACTGAGCAACCCCCCTCTGCCAAAGGGGAAGGGAAAAAAAGAAAAAAAAAAAAAGAAAGAAAATTCTTCCAGTTGAGCTTCCTGAACCAACTCTGTGCAGAAATATCAGCATGTATACAACAAACAAGAGGCAAAGATGATTGCAGCTGAAGGAACAGGAGAGCAAAGGAAAAGGTTGCAAGTGCCCTTAGGACTGAACCCTGAAAACAACCAGTATTTATTCACCACTGCACGCCACAATTAATCTTTGGAGGTGGCAATAAAGAAATAATTGCCATTAAATAATCTCTAACCAAGGGGCAGAGAGATAAGGGGCTATAAATGTCTGTCACAGGTTTTGAGCATATGGTAACAAAACCAACAAACCACTGGGCATAAAATTTTAAGTAAACATTTATCCATACTGTTGCTTGCTAGTCATGCAAATATTTTATTGTATTATGCAGGTATAAAAATACTAAGATTTGAATTATATGACATCAGTAAATTTTAGAGTTTGCAATTGGAGACTAGATGAAAAATACTATCCTGTATTGATTTTGATGTGCTGTCTTATAAGTTCCTTTCAATAATCCCCCACTCTTATGAGGAAGGTGATTAGAAAGTCTAATAAGTTTTCCTGATACATAATTAATATTTCACCTTTTATTAACAAATGCCCTTCAAAGCTTTTTCCTAGTGTATAAAGAACATGATTTACCTCCTTTGATTAAAAAAAAAAAAAAAAATTAAAAAATTTCTTTCTACAGTTTTATCCCAGCCTTCAAAATCGCATTACTAACGTGCTTCCGGACATGTCTTTTTTTATATTCACCTTTCTCTAAAAGGTTATGAAAACATTCCACTTTGCTGAAGAACAGGATGATGGCTAATCCCAAATCCTCGCATCCAAAATGTAAGAACCAACCCCACACCCTTGCTGCATGTACGCCATACTGAAAACACCAATCTTTCCTCATTTGACCTGCTTTTTAAAACTAACTGCATTGCTACTTTCTAGCTGGTCCCTCTAGCCCTTCGCCATTCAAAGCGATCCGCACCCGCCATCGCGCTGCCCAACCGCAGCGGCCACCGCCTCGAGTTCTCAAGTCATCAACCACAGAGCTCTTTGCAAACCTGACCCTTCATTGATGACCCCCTTCCAAGTAATTAACTAAACTCTTCTGACTTTTCACTACACACACTGGCAGAGTAAGAATTAACGCCTCTATCCTCTTTGTATCAGCTCCACATTTTGTAGCCAATTTCTGGTACGTGGCCTTTGCCTCTGTTACAGACTACGTAGAAAGTACTGAAAACACAAAACCCCTCGCACAATCCTTCCCCCCTCCAAATTGCTACAATGAATTTACTGCAGTAAGTAGTTACCTACAGAAAACAACACATGGCATAAAGGTTTCATTAGTACTAAAAAATCTCTTGCTTTAGAAATTGCCTTAGAATTATGAGCTTCTAGTAGCACAACAGTGATAAAATCTTAAGAAATATTACACACACATATACACACATCCTTAAATATATGTATTTTAATATGTATTTTTATGCGTGCATATAGGTAAGAGACTTAGACTATAGAGTAGTGCAATGTGCATTCAACCCAAAAATATAAATAGGAAAGCCATTTATTTCCCCTTACCATAAAGACCCACTTTGCCAAAACCATACCTATCCACTGAGCACAGTAATAACATTTCACTGAATGCCCAAGTTTAAACAATGACAAGAGATCTGCCAACCTGCATGTCAATGGATCTCTGTTCCTCTCTCAAAAGCTAAGGAAAACTCAGATTATTGATGCACTAAAACCAGATCATCAATATTTATACCTGTCCTTCCTATACTATAAATAAATGGGACCCAAGAGATGATGGAAAAGCAGCTTAGACGGCTATAAAGGGACCGTTTTCTAGCTCACTACTTTCCCAGTGAATCCTGTTCACGCTTTTTACCCCAAGTAAGCAAAAAGGTTACCTTGTATATAATTTTAACAATTTCTTAAATATACTTTCTATCATAAATAAGAAAAAATGTCTACCCGTAACACTGATACACTATTTCACTTTTCCAAAACTCGCCACATTTCTCTGATGTAATGTCTCATACCCTGCTTAGGTCCTCAGCCAGGCAAGGCATTATTTCATACACACAAAGCGTGCAGGCTGGTCCGTGGAAAGCTTTTTGTTAATTTGGAACTTTTTTCTTTCTTAAGAAAGAAAAACTTAAACAAGTCGCTTTCATAGCAGTCTGTATAACATACGTATATGGTAATCATGGAAATGTTTTAAACCCAACTCGTTCTCCCTGCCGGACAATCACGGTGAAAACAAGATGTATGAGAATTGAGAAAAAAGAAATCTCTGGGGATGTGGCTAATATTGCTGTTGGGCTTTAATACTGATCCATGGTAATTATTTTCACAATTACATGTTTGCTTTGTGCCCAGTACAAGCCTAAGGTGCATGAATGTATAAATTACAAGCCGTTACAAATGGCTGGCTGGCCAAGAAGTTTTAAAGTTACAAATACCAAATATCATGACATAAGCAAAGAATTTTGTAGCAAAATAAGAAAGCTAGTGAACTAACTGGAGATGTAATCTTAATTAAATTCTACCCCAAGACTGACAACAGTGCTAGAATAAAAAAAGAATACTACATCCCACATCACTCAATAACACACAGGAAAAACCCCAGGCATTTCAAGAGACACCACACGAAAGTAGTAAACTAAGAAAAAAAGCAGCAAACCAATGAGGTAAGGAGTGAAGTGACTCAATAGAGTAATTTTATGATATTTCCAGTACTCTACTCAAACATTAAGTAGCCCTTGAGTTACAAAGGTTTATCCGTAGCAAAACTAATATTCCACTACCACCAAAATCTGAAAGTCTTCTAGCACAGATCGGTTTTATCCTTTGAAGCATCAGTGAACACCCTAGCAGAAATAGATGCCTCCTTAACATATGCAATTATGTCAAACAAAGACACAAAAACCACTTTTCCATTTAGTTTCAGAAGGGGAAAAAGATGTCATTCATTTCTCCCATATATACTCTCAAAGTATTGACTGAATTATTTGCTCAAAGTGCATCACGCGCCATTTTTGCTTTAACGTGCATGTGAAGTCAACGTCATTTGTCTGACACAGCTACGCTCTACCAGCACTGCTACCAAGCCAACCATAGTGTTGGGTTCCTCTACGCTAGGAGCTGTGGAAAGATGCTAAAACACAGACGCTACCCAAATTCTATAGTTTTAAACAAAATGTACAGGGAGAAGAGGGTAAACAACATGCATGGGTACAGCGATCATGCCAGTGGAGAATGCCTCTTTCCTAATTGAGTACCACCTGGAAAAAGCAGCTCGAAATTTTAAATCAGCACTGAAACAGTATGTAAAAATTTATCGCCAACATGCTATATGGAAATAAGGTAAGTGGAGGGGGCACATCAGGGCAAAAATATAGAAAATATTTGAAGAAAGTTTCTAAGTTAAAAATTTTGGAATATGACAAATAAACTTTTTTTTAACAGCACTAAGTGTTTTTTTTAATATATAAAAGTATGAATTAACAACAGTATTCCCTGTAGACATGTTTAATTGAAGCATATCAATCCCCAAGATAATTCCACCCAGTATCCTCAGCACTGTACTATCTCAAAGCAGGTAAAATAAAATAAATAAAAAGAAAAGCATTCAAGGCTAGAGGTAATCCACAAAATTTATTCCAAACCACTCATTCGGTGTTCTGCTACATTAGCTCTTTATTTCCAAGTCAGCTTAAAACTTTTAGAAAAATACAAAGCAAGTGTTTGCAGGTTCTTAATCATCACATTCACTTGGGAATTTTTAAGGCTTTTTTATTATATGTAATATCTTTTTCTTATGTGTACAAGTACCAATTTTATTTCCCAGTGGAATATTTCAGCCTTTTCTCCATACAAGCAAAGTAACTCACGGTGACATGTACAAAAGGGAGTGGAAAGACAAACTATTATGGTATTTGCTCTCTATTTGCTAATGCACTCTTCTCCTATACAAGACACCTTTGTGATTATGACTTTCCGAAACAGAGAGGTTTGCCCAGCTTTCCCTCCATGTTTGTCCCAGGGTGGCTAGGACCCTCTGTTCTGGAAGTAGCCATGTAACTTTACTCCTGTAAACTACGGAGAGTGGGGAGACTTATGGCTTTACAGTAAGATATTAGTCTGGCAATACTTGGTTCCTTCCGGACATTGAAAAAAAATAAGTGTTTAGCTTTGCTTTTGGAAAGGATTCCTAATTTAATTCTAACTTAGCTATAGTCTACATACATAGTAGGAAACTCCTAGCTGTTTTCAAAGCTAGTATGTTAAAAGGAGCATGAGGAAAAATTGCTGGCAACTAAATTATGATTCTGTAGAATCCCCAAATTTAAAAGTGCTAAGCACTTCCATGGGTAGTAAACACCCTTCCAACACATTAGAAGGCTACAAATACCCATCTTTATAATAATGTAGTGGAAATCATTCTCAGTGACTCAGGAGACTGTCCTGTAAGCCTCGATAGAAGTTTCAAAATTCAGTGTAAATGCTCTAAGTGTTTTAACATCACTGCTGAGTGTTAACCTGCCTGTATCACAAAACTCCTGTCGCAATTCTGTTAAAGTTCTACAGGCTCCAAAGCCTCCAGGGCCAGTCACACTGAGGGGTGAAGGGGGACGGGATGACAGAGACCAAAATTCGTTAGGATTTTGAGATGACAGCAAGCTTCGGCCTGCTAACTAATTTAATCCCACAAAGGATTCATACCAGGTATTTCTAACTGACACCGATATCAATGTCTGGGCTCTCTGTTTAGGTAATGGAGAATGCAAAGAGATCCAGAACACCTAAATTAGATGCCTAAAATTAGCTACCGTGAACTTTTCCTCTCTAAGCTGGCTGCACGTTGCTACGTCGGTTAAAATCCAAAACCTGAAAAAAACATGACTTCACAGCTCACCCAGCCAATTAATGAATTTGCAGCTGTAGTCCACGCTCAGGACTCGCACAAACCAGACATAAGCTGCATCAACTTCTCTCTCATTCTTCTAAGCTATTCAAAGACTTTTGTCAGCAGCCCGCCCCTCGGGCATTTAATGGTCAAGGAAATCAAACAGCCACTGTTTTCGAACATTATCTAAAAAGGGGTCTGCCCCAACTTCTAGCAGATTTTAACTTAAAATTTTCCATATATGTAATGGACAACACACCGCTTCACATTCAGTGCAGACTGACAAAAATAACACGTTGGCAAACCTATCTCTTGTCTGTCCCCTTTAAAAATATTTTTAGTACACAGTACCTTTTCCAAGACCTGTTGTAGAGATCCAAAGAATTAACTCCTTTAAAGACTGTAAAACTCTCCGAAGAGGCTGATGCTTTGAGAGGAAACGACTGGATGTGGAGCAAAGCCAGAGGGCTGGCATAAACTGTAGGGGAGATTGCCAGTGGAAACTAAACATAGAAAGAACATTTCTGTGCCTGTAATCAAGATCAAAGGTGATACACCTTTCTCTCCAACGCACTCTGTTATTCTACAGAGCGTTTTATTCTGCAGCTGGAGGAAGCTGCAGGAGACATTGTATGGTCTCCTACAGTTGATGGGAATGAAGCAGAGAGCATAGAAGGGGGTACCACGACAGCGGGTTACGTGCTCTAAATCAACTTGAAATCAGCAGTTGGGATTCTCCCTGTGACATGATGCTGAACTGTAACACATGACAGCAGAATGAACAGAAACCTCTTTTGCAAAAAGCCAGTGACAATGTACAATTCTGAGGTACAACTGGTAAAAAACACGGTCAGTCGGGGCCATACAGGGAATGGCAAGGAACCATTGTTTCAGAGCAACTACGTGAAGACTCCAAAAGAGTCAGATAAAAGAATGTAAGAGGAGCATGTAAGATTAGTGAAGGAAAAAAGATCACAGAACCACAGACTGGCAGGGCTGGAAGGGCCCTATGGAGCTCCCCCATCCCACCCCCCGCCAGAGCAGGGGCACCTCCAGCAGTGGCACAGGACGGCGTCCAGGCGGGTTTGGGATGGCTCCAGAGGGGGAGACTCCCCCACCTCTCTGGGCAGCCTGTGCCACTGCTCTGCCGCCCTCACAGCAGAGAAGGCCCTCCTCAGGTGGAGATGGAACTG
>NW_009650176.1:967325-975776 GCF_000708025.1 Charadrius vociferus
CCAGGGCACATTGCTGGCTCATGGGCATCCTGTTGGCCACCAGGACTCCCAGGTCCCTTTTCACAGAGCTGCTCTCCAGGAGGTCACCCCCAACCTGTGCTGATGCGTGGGGTTATTCCTCCCCAGATGCAGCACCCTACACTTGCCCCTGTTGAATTTCATCAGATTTCTTTCTGCCCAACTCTCCAGCCTGTCCAGATCTCGCTGTAAAGCAGCACAGCCTTCTGGCATGTCAGCCACTCCTCCCAGTTTTGTGTCATCAGCAAACTCGCTGATGGTACACTCTGTCCCTTCATCCAGGTCGTTGACGAATATATTGAACAGGACTGGGCCCAGTACTGACCCCTGAGGGACACCACTTGTCACAGACCTCCAACTAGACTCTGCACCACTAACCACAACCCTCTGAGCTCTATCTGTCAGCCAGATAGATACAGAGACCTGTTAGAGGGAATGGACAGCCAGAGAATGAAGAAATTTAGAGGCCAGCGCCTGTTAAACAGTAAATAATAGCAAAAGTGTTTCAAAAACCGAAATCGTATTTGAGCTTAACAAGTTACACAGGCACACGGGGCCTTAGAACACCTTGTTACTTGACTTACGATAATTGCAAGAGAACACTCCCTGAACATCACCAGTGGTACCTATTTGCATTATCAGGCTTCTGGGGCAGGGAGGGGGGAAGCAGCTGATGTGAAGTTTGACAGCTCTTCACATTTGGATCACTCCAGTTACCACGCCAGGCGACAGCAGAGAGCTGCTGGCAGGGACCTGACTCCTAACCAGACCTACCCTCCTCTTCTACGTGTTGGGGCAGGCAAGCACCCTCAGAGTGTCAATGACTGCAGCCTTCTGACTGCGGCGCTGACTCCCCGCCTTCGACCTCTCCCTTCTCTCCCCTCCTTTCTCTGCCTTTCCCTGGTTTGCTTCCAGGTGAACGAGGGTTCTCCACACTATGGCTGCCAGAACAGTCAATGAAAAAGACTGGTGTTACTGTGCGATTAGGATGGACCGAGACTGGCACTGCTGTTACTGTCATGTCTAAGTGCTCCTAAAATATTTCCTAAGATACTGCTTCTTAATCTAACAGTTGATAGAATTTAGATTTCTAACTCTGAATTGTACTGAAAGGTGAACTGAACTTCAAAGTTATCAAAAATCACTTGACAATAGACATATACATGGAAGTTACTCAAAATCAACTATTTTTCAGAATATGCCACTTCATATACTCTGTTTTTAGATTTCCACATTGATGATTTATTTGAAGCGTTAACAAAGAAGTGAGATGTATCAGAAGTCAGGAGAATAAACCAAAAGTGCTATAGTTTTGCTCAGACCAGATGTCTTCTAAGCACTCTGCCAACCTAAAGCATCCGTCAGGCCTAACAATTTTTTATGCCCTAATACTCAAACAACTTGTGAAATGGCTTGAACTGCCTTTAAGTACCTGGCAGAGTTTAACTTAGTCCAAAATGATTCTGCTTCTTGAAGTAATTTAAATCCTTGAACAGGCTGAAGGTCAACGCAGGGCACGGACAGGGCAGCTGGGCTGCTTCGCGAGAAGCGCAGCGGTTTGGCCAGCAGAGTACAGCTGGAGCAGCAGCAGACGCTGGGCGAAGTCGGCGCTGCCGCTGACAGGCTGTGGCAAACTACAAACAAGAGCGTTTCTCTGGGAAAGACTGCCAGCTCCTGTGTGCCCTGGATCCCGTGTGGAGCTAAGCCACTTGGCCTCTCCGAGAAGCCAGGGCGCAGAAGCCATTCTGTTCAGAGTGCTGTAACAAACCGGTAGAAAAGAAGCAACAGAAGGTGTTGAACTGTTCCCAAGAGCTGTTCCAAAGGCCAGGCTGCCCAGCACACTCCCCCAAACCAAACACTTCTCCAGCTGATTTAACAGTCGCCTCAGCCTGCACCTCATAAACGGCAAACTGCAATGAAGGAATTGCACTACTTGACTTGTCTTTTTAATGCTACCGGATTGCAATTTGATGCTGTAAATCCTTTCAATTATACTAAAAAAAAATTATCTGTCTTTGATGAGTTTAAAGTGCGTACAGTTGTCTAGATGTGTTACCACAAAGAAAGGGTAAAGCAGCAGCAAGAAAAGAGACAGTGAAGCTGAAGTTCAGTAAGACAGAAATAAATGTTACCCTCATGCTTGCCAAAGCTTGCCGTGCCTTTTCTCACAAGCAATGAGAAATTACGGAGGCTATTTATAACATCTAGGACACAATCCAGTATTCTGTATGCAAATCTATTGCCTCGGTATTATTTTTTAACCTCCGGAATAGTAATTCCAATAACCTTTCTCCTACTGGAAGTATATTTAACTAATTCATGTCATTGTTAGTTTTTTTTCTAAGTAGTTAATTCTCATGCTTTTCATTGTACTTTTATTATGAGTTAATAAGTCTTAACATGATGGGTAAATAAAATTTTTCTTCCAGTTGCAGATACCTTCTTGTCTCTTTTTCGTAAATTTAAATGAAGTGGGTTTTGTCATTTTTTATTAAGTTTTCCCCCCAGATGTTAAGATACTCAACAAACGTAATGAGAGTGCGCGTGGGAACCGTACCAAAGATTCCCTGGGTCACTAGGTAATACAGCCTGCTGCCATCACAGCCTGCCATTCTGCGGAGAGCCGAACAGCAATGCCTCTAGCTGGTCGCAGACTAACAGTACAGATGTAAAGACTTCTACTAATTTCTGTTTTCCCACAATTCAGAATGTGTTATTTTGCATTCCCACCTTACAATGCTGCAATTGATACTCACTGCTTACCCAAACTGGTTATCATTCATAAGCTATGCGTTCCTGCAGCTTCACGTTTTAATCAAAGTATCATCCAGCTACATCTAGTAATTGTCTTCTCTTGTAGCTTAGTGGTTGCTTAGTCTTTTAACTGATTTCCTTATCTATTCTTTAATATTCCACTTGCCATCTTTCCCCGGTAGTGACAGTTTTGTTTTCCCCTTAATGCCCGTAAGCCTACATCTCTGTAGTTTTCCGACAAGACTGTCCTAACTTTCTTTTATGTTATCTGTGCCAGGAAAAAGATGTTAGATACAAAAGCTATGGGTGAACTTCAAAAGCAAAATAAGGCATTTATGACCACTTCTGACCGCCCTT
Organism: Charadrius vociferus; assembly: GCF_000708025.1. Lineage (NCBI taxonomy): Eukaryota > Metazoa > Chordata > Aves > Charadriiformes > Charadriidae > Charadrius > Charadrius vociferus. The sequence continues at coordinate 970,455 of NW_009650176.1, forward strand.
AAGGTCTCCACCCGGGCTGTAAATTTCCTAGTTTACTTTACAAAAAAGGATAGTTATGGTTTTCACAATTCTCAGAACATTAAACATTTTTGTACTTGTACCCCTCCTCCTCCTCCTCCTCCTGCAGCTCCACTAACCCATCATGTGCATATGCCAGGAAAAAAAAAAAAAAAAGAATCAAAATTTGATACCATGGTAAGCATTATGGATTTAAATTCACAGTATGATAGTTGGCTTGGCAGGACAGATTATCTTCTCCACAGAAAACCATGAAATCATCACTTGACATGACCACTTTTATGAAACCTGAAGAGCAACCGGAGTTTTTTTTTCTTTAAAGCATAGCTATTCACTTGTAAATCTGTGCCTCCACCCTATGAGGAGTCATATTCTACCTATTCTGATGGAAAGAGAAACTTAAAAAAATGCACTAATAAAGCATTTCTCACAGATAAAGCCCTGTCTTAGTAGTCTCCAGAGTTACTTATACTTTAATAGACAGGAAGATAGTGCAATTTACTTTCCAGTGGCATAGCACCCTGTTTTGTTTGTTGTCTGACAGAACTGGAATTCAAAAGAACACTTATTATTAAATACTACTGTCCGAGAACAATATTTTTAGGGAAAAGCATGTTGTGGAATAAAGGGTGGTACGAAAACTCGAGGTTAAAGTGGTCAACCTGACACATTAAGACTACTTTCTCCAACAGGAAACCACTACAGAACATGTGCTCAGGTCAAAACTGTTTGCAAAATATTACTTCTGCCCACATTTAAAAAACACCAAAACATTTCCCAAAGTCAGTATTATGTCATCATATACATTATGCAGAACACTATATACAACACACATAAAGCAGGAAAGATCATGGAAACTTTCAAAATCTTAGGTACCCGCAAGAAATATTCACAGCAGTCCTTTGGGGAGTAGAGATGTGGTAAACTGTCAAAGGATCAAGGCAAAAGCACGCTACTACGTATCACCATAAACCAGGGATAAGTGCATCGTGTTTTAGGGAGGGTAAAAGAGCAGGCATCTGAAGTCCTGTTTATGGCGAAACACAGTTTTTCAAGGAAAACAACAAATGCCAGAGCTTAAAAGCCTATCTTCTGCCCCATTCCAATAATAAGTGACATCTTCGGGGATAACCAATTATTTACGATGAAAGGAAACAATACGTATGGCTTAACGATGGAGTCATTATTACCATATTTTTCAGTTCTTACAGAAAAAAATTATCTTAAAGATAGCAACCAATTCTGCCACTTCTTTTGAAATACTTTTTCTAAAAGTATGAAATCAAATCAGAATTAGCTTTAAAAACAGTGAGGATAGGCCAGTTAAATTCCTGAACAATACATGAGAATATTTTTAAACCACTGATTTGTAAAGACAATTTAACACTAAGAGTGTTTTTAAATCACCTGTATCTGGACTTGAGAACAACTGCAGGATTATAGTCCAATATATATATTTATTAGATCACGGTTTTCTTCTCTAGTTGTGTTCTGCATTCTGACTGACTTCTGAGATGGACTTACTCAGCACTGTAACAAGCCTTAAATAGAGAAGTAAAGAACTTGTTGAATTGATGATAACAAGGCATCTTTTAGTTTATCAGTGCTGTCAATCCAAATTAATAGTTGGAGAATTTAAAAAAAAAAGCAGCATTTTTCTTTGATCTTTAAATGGAGATACAAAATTTCTTAATAAGTAGAAAATCCAAGAAAAGAAGAAGTATTCTGAAAGTCAGTGACAACTTTTTCTGAAGAACAAGAGGTTTGCTTATGTGAAATATCTCACAGCATTTCATACTCAAGTTCGTGAACGCGAGCTTCCAAAGAGCTCTTGCCTACACCAAAAGGGCACCATGTACAGCATTTATTTGCAAGACTATGCTTTACACTCAGGTGCTTCAAAAAAGATTTTACATATAACACTTAAAACACTTTAAGACTTAACCTGATGAAGCTTCAAGAGGAAAGCAGTACCTGTTTCATTGAGTGGAGTAACCATACCCTTAAAGCTGCTTATATCTGAAACAGGAAGATATATCTAACCAGTGCCAAATTAAAACAGCGTTTCCAGAAGGGAACAGTTCATCACAATCCAAAACCCCATATGGACTGCTCGGGGTGGGGGGAGTGTGTGAGTGGTTAGAAACAAAACCCAACGAAATCCCCATGTCGTTTACAGGAAACCCATGATCTCCACAGCATACAGGTTCACATTCTGAAAAGGATGAGACATTCTTCTCAGAATTTCCAACTCATCACTAGCACAAATCAGTTAGGAAGATTTATAGTGCCCACTACATATATTAAAAAATATATTCTGTTAATTACATCCAGAAGTGGCCATGGATTATATGCAGACCACCTGGCCCACGGGAATTTGGACATATCTGTACATTATTAAATAAACTGTCCCATATTTTGCTTGCCAAAAAAAACCCCTGAAAACAGAACTTTTTGAACATGCAAAACAAATTAAACCTTGAAATAACAAAACTGATTAGGTTTCAGGCAGCATTACAAAGAAAAAGCCTGTATTTAGAAAGCTACTTTCTACCAAAAAAAGGTAATCCAAGAATAACAAGTTTCACAGGCAATCAGCGTGATTTACTAATCACATGGTTTTACAATAACAGCAAAATTACAACACAATTTTAAATATTTTTTTTTTTTAATTAAGCTTGTTGCCATCCTCAATATCAATTCTTTCATTCAATATCTGTCTTATCCTCCGATCCTCCTCCTTGAATCCAACTAAACTTTTCCACTTTAGAAAACTATGGTTTTCAATAACTGGTATACTTTCCTGATCTTTTTGAAATTGCCAGATTGCTCATACAAACACTGTTCTTCTATTCATTTAAAGAGAGCACTGTAGAGATTTCAAAGATTACTCAATAAAGAAAGTGAATACACAGAAAAGACAAAGTGATTTTCTATATTAATGACCTAGTCAGAAAAAATCCTGGGAATGGCGATAGCAGTCGCAAATGTAACTAGAGCAATTTGTCATAGCCATATTTGTATTACTTTAATAAAAATATTAAAGAGAAACAACTGCTGAATATAAAACGTATTCTAGAATTGCAATTCAAAAAGAAGTGACTTTTTGGTCAAGTTGTCTGACTATCAGGCTTCCAATTTCAACTACTGAGTGTACAGTCGGTAAGAACCCTTAGCAAAAAAGTCTGCATTTAATGTGTTTGACAACTACTTTATGCTGAGATTTCCACATTTCCTCTATAGAGCTTATCTTTCACAAAACAGAAAAGAGAAAAAATTTACCGAAATAGGAAGTTTTCACTATCACAAAAATTTACATGAAATTCACAGTGGTTTTATGTAATATTTGCAGCAAGGCTATTTGAAGGCAACAATGGCCCATCAAATAGATTTAGATGTGCAGTTTGGTAAAAGATGTTTTAAAAAATGGTCACGAGTAAATATTTCCATGACTGAGGCCAAAAATCTAGTACTGGAAATGCACTCTTATTGCATACTGCTGAATCAAATTCAGGCAATTATTTGTAAATTCTGTATTTTCTTTATTTAATTCCAATTTCAAGGCAAAAACTAACAGGGCAGGGAAGCCCACAAACCAAAATAAAGACAATAAGTCACAAAACCTGTAAGCAGTTCTTGAATCCCGGTAGGAAAATGGAACTCTAGTACCAATTCTGCAAAACCAGGTGCTGAATGATTACTAATATTAATTACCCTATGAAGAAAATTAAATTCCTCATATGGAGTAGTATCATGGACAATCTGCAGTCCTCCCTCCAGGAAAAGTCACATTAATAAGGTACATCTGGGAACGTCCAGGGTAAAAGCGCTCAGCATTACCATCGCTATCTCCCCTTCCCGCTCCTAGTTACCCAAAGCGGAGAGTTTTCCCCTCTCTAACCGAAGAGGTCTGCCTTGGTGATGCGTCTCATCAGTAATGTAAGTTCCTCTTTGAACAGTCCTGTTACGCACTTAAATAATTAACTGGGTTTAGGACATATTGGTGTTTCAAAAACGAGAAGCTTTCCAGCTCTACACAAATTCACGCTGCTCAGTAATTGACTGGGAAGTAAGGTGCTCATAGAAGTATATTTTTTGCAACGTGGAGAACTTTTAGTCACATAGATGATAGATGCCAAGAAAAAAGAACCACTTGGGAAACTCACAAAAGGTACTTAAATACGTTTTCATAAGAATTCTGGGAAATTCAGGACAATAGTACAAGTTATAAAATATATTTAGGTGGGAAAAAAAAAAGGAAGAAAACAACAACTGAGTCAGAGTGCTAGTTTCACAGGCAGTTTTCAAGTCTATTCCTCCCATAGCTATTATTTTAAATGGAATGCCAAACAAGTGGCATGAAAACGAAAACATTGTCAGCATAATTTCCCTGTAGTAGACAGCAGGAAAAAATATTTACTGCGTCCAGTGAAAAAAGAAATCCAAAACCCAAGACGACCACACACTGGCACTGCAAGTTGTTTCACTAAACACAGTAAATACAGCTATTTCAGTTAATGCAGTAAAAATAAAATAAACAGCATGGAATTATCTTTCACACACATACTTCACACTTTCTTTTCTAAACAGTATTGCCAGCCTGAACAGTTTGAACACAGAAAATTTAGGGAAAAAAAACCCTTTTTCATCAAAGCTAAGCAAAACTTCACATTGTTTCTACATACTACAGGGAAATGCTTTTTCCAATTAAAACATTTTCTATTTTCTATTCATTCCAAAACACGCTGTGCTTAGAAAATTTCAGAGAAATGCAAAGGTGTGCCCATTCTACCTATTTATATATCTCTATTTATAGCTTCCAAACGCTAACAAGTAGGAATGAAATCTCTTCACAGCTGCAGGAAGCCTTTAAACTCTACTTTTTAAATTAAGCACAAATGACAGACCTACACGCTCACTCTGTTGCTCTCTGCATCAGAGTGAAACCTGACAAGCCTGACAGACTCCATTTGCGGTTTATTCTCCCCTGTGCTTTATCACTGTCATTACCTTTTCACTCCAGCGATCAGAATTAAAGAACAGGAGGAAGCCACCGTGTCTTCTCCATTATGCTCTCCCCCCCAAAAAAAGCACATCGCCCTGGAAGCAGGGGCGCTAGCTTAGTCATGGCAACACACACCCCATCCTCCGAGCCTCGGGCACGGACCGGGGAGATGCCGCAGCTCAGCCATTCCCAGTCCCGGCTCCTTCAGCGCGGGTGTGACACAGATGTTCAGAGAGGAACGAAAGAAAGGTGTCGGTGCCCCTGGCCCCGGCGGCGCGGGAGCCGAAGGTCGGCAGCCA
>NW_009650176.1:976678-1007262 GCF_000708025.1 Charadrius vociferus
GGCCCGGCCTGAGGTGAGGTGAGGTGAGGTGAGCTGGCCTGGCCTGGCCTGGCCTCCCCTCCCCGGGGGTTGCAGGGGCTTATGGAGGGTCAGGGCGGTCTGGGCACGGCCTGGGGAACCTGAAGCGTGTGAGGGACAGTTCTCTTCAGGCAGACAGCCCCTGGGGCCCGTCCCCTGCCTGGGTTTGTGAAGCCCAGGTGGTGGTGTAGCTGCGATGGTTTCAGGAAATACAGCTGGTGTCTCGTAAATGGAGTATAATTGCATGCACCTGGTGCCTTAGAGCGTTTAAGCGTTTAGGTAGCATCCCTTCCTGGTGTCTCTGGAGCGCTGCAGAGATGCACACTCCTGTCTCATAAGCTGTGAATATTACTGATGCTCTGTTTTTAGTTTTGCCCTATTATGCTGATTTTTTTTTTTTTTTTTCTAAATCAGCATAGAAACTGAAAGCTGTGAAGATAGAGTTTTTACCCATAAATCCCTAAACCCAGAAAGAAATAAAAATAAATTTTGTATTTTTCTAAAACTCTTGCATAGATATATTTTTGACCTGTAAGTCCTCCAGAATCATAGAAGATTCATGGAATGGTTTAGGTTGGAAGGGACCTTGAAGACCACCCAGTGCCACCCCCTACCCCGGGCAGGGACACCTCCCCCCAGCCCAGGTTGCTCCAAGCCCCGTCCAACCTGGTCTTGAACACCTCCAGGGATGGGGCAGCCACAGCTTCTCCCATTCCCCTTTGTCCCACGGCTCCCCTCCCTGATGCAGAGTCCCCCCCAGCTCTCCTGGAGCCCCTTTAGGCACTGGAAGGGGCTCTGAGGTCTCCCCTCTTTCACCTTCTCTTCTCCAGGCTGAACAGCCCCAGCTATCTGCGAAAGGACGTAGCTTGCCTGAGTTCAGTAAGGTTCCTCTCAGAGGTGATTTCTGCTCTAGGCTCGCAGCTCCTTCCTGGTACCTTAGATACAGAAATGAATCTGACTTAAGTTTTCTTTATTTAATTTCTTGGTATGATGTTTGTGTTCATTTACAAATTGATTACTTGATTTGTATTGTTTATTCCTTATGCAGTGTATTATGTATTTAAAAATTTAAATGAAATTATTTTTACCTCAGAAAAGTATGTCTCCTTTGTAGGTATAGGAAAGTAATCTTTCAAGGGAAGTGGGTATTAGTTGCATTTTATTATCTAGTCTCTGCTCTGTCAAGAGGACTTGTGGGGCAAGTTCTGTGCTTAGCAAAACTCCTACTTATCTGTTGAAAGTTGTCCATTTTATTTTTTGATTGACTTGCGCAATCAGCCCATAGTGATTAGCCAGCTATATCCATATATAAATTCAATGTTACATGTGTGTCATGATTTTAGGGATACTTGAAACTTCTGTATCAAGATATGAAGAGTATTTCACTAATGGAAATCCAAATGGTATTAATTTTATTTTGAAAGGAACCAGTCTTGAAGTTTTTATTTTTGAAGGGTTTTTTATTGCTTTGTATTAGCAACAAAAACATTTAAATAAAAAAATTTAAATTTATGCATGCTATGAGCAGCATGGGTATAGATCAACCGCAGACTAGGCCTTGTGCCTTGAAATCTTATTTCAGCTTGAAGTAAACACTGGCTTCGTTCCGTTACTGAACTGAGAGGGGAGGTTTTATGTCACACTGTTGGCCTGAGTCTGCTTAAATCTTGATGACAGCTACTGGTCATGAATCAGGTCTATGACCTGAGCTTCTAGGAATTTTTTAACAAGAAACATCAATTTAAAAGTTAAATAAAAAAAAAATCAGTGGAAATTCAGTATTCTTACCAGCTTTCTTGCATGCGTCATGTTGCCATTATGGTGAGCTGTGTGTGTAATGGTACAACTTTAAACATAAATAAAACTTGGATATTTCTTGTGTCTGTGTTGTGGATGTCTTCAACCATCCAGGGAGTGACTGTGAGGCAGGTGGAGAACAAGTGCTGCTCAGTGGTGCACAGCCAAAGTCAATCAGTGGAAGGTGCAGCAAGGGAAGTGCAGGTTAGATGTAAGGAAAGGGCTCTTCATAGGAGGGTGCTCTGTCGCTGGAACCAGCGGCCCAGAGGGGGGGGAGGCCCCGTCCTTGGGGAAGGTCTTGACTCACTGGCCAAGGCTGTGAGCAGCCTGATCTACCTTCTAAACGTGACCCTGCTTTAACCAGGGGTTTGGGCCAGATGACCTCTGGAGGTCCCTCCCAACCGAAATGGTTGGCGTCTACGATACACATTCAGTCTTAATTCTTACTTTAGTATTTTTGTATGTGTGTAGGTTTTGGGGTTTTTTTTTCTCACTTTTTTGGTGCCCTAATGTGTGCTTTTGGAGTGAACTAGATGCCTTTATATGCCGTGAATTCATGTAAATTAATGAGTGTGTATAATCTGAGAGAGAATTCAAATGTTGACATAGGTAAATTGTTTTGAGGATATTCTACTAATTTGAAAACTGAAGTTGAAATAGCTATTAATTAAGTTAGTCTCTTGAAATGGGTGCATGCATTTGTTCAGGATCTTTTCTTAAAGTGTTGCTATATTGTTGTGAAGTGTTTTGGTTTTGTTTAATAAAAGTTAAATTCATATGCAGAATGCACCTGTTCTCATTGATTATATCCAAAGAATAGGTTAATTAAAATGAAGGAACTATTTCATTTTTACAAGCTTCCTGAAGTTTGGAGCTCAAATTCAAACGAATGCATTGATAGAAAAAGACTCAGCCCACCGTGATCTATTGGGTATTTTGTAGTTTATAAACCTCTTCACAGTTGTCCGATACTTGTGTGTGACTTTCTTTAAATATTACTCTGCTCATTTGCTTCTACCTGGAAGTTTGTGTCGGGCACTTGTATGGGATTGCTGGGAAAGTTTTCCTGTCCTCAGCTCTCCATGCCTTGGGGAACCCCAGGGGGGGTGGCCGTTGCACAAGCAGTGGGACGTGGGTGGGTGTAATACATTTGTATAATTCTCAGAATTAAAGCACGGAGTGTTTGCGGTGGCTGTTTCCAGTTTAATGGTTTAGTGTCATGTATTTAGAAGTTGCGCCTGGAATAAAGTGACGCTTTGCTCTTGCCACACTTAGCAAGAAAAGCTAGTGACAGCGATGTTTCCAAATGTTCTCTCAAAATAGTATCTTGCCCAGCCAGCTGCTTCGTGCCCCCTGACATATGCTGTGTGAAATGTTGCTGCCAACTCATCAGCAGTTGTTTCTCATCGTATTTCTCATTATCTGTTTATGATTAAATGAAGCCCTGAACTCTGCTGGTGGTTTGGTAGCGGTCTTTCACTACTATTGCTTTGAAAAAAAAGCATGCTGAAAGTGTATTTATATTTTCAAAAAACATAGTGCAAGCCATAGAAATAGCGTTTATCATAGAGAGAAATACAGCCGGTTGGCATACAGAGTCAGATTTCACTAATAGATACATAGCACATGCTAATTGACATAAAAACATACAATTATTCTTAGGTGAGAAGAACAACAGATTTTTTTCCGAAGGAATTTTTGTCAGTCTTCCAAATTTCAGAGAAAATCTGTTGGTATGGTAAGTTATTAGCCCTGTATTTAGTCTTATTACCTGTAGTTTTTTGCATTGTGTTTATCAATATGTTATATAAACATATTCTGGACTTCAGTCCTCAACCTTAGACTGGTCTTTGTTTAACAGAAGTTTGCTGCCCTCGTTGTCTTTGGCCCCTGCCACCTGGTAGGTAGATGCCGGCTCTCAGACCTGTCCCAAAGCTGGGAGCTACACACCCCGCTCTCTCTGGGATATTGTCATTTAGACTCTTGCTTTTTCTGCACCGGACAATCCTTGCATCCAAGCCCCTCAGTAGAGTAAGTCCCTTTCTTCATGTCCGGCCTAACGACCTAAAACTTGCAGTTCAGCTTGTCTCTCGGCTTCCTGCTTTTCCAAAACAGCAGTCCTCCAGGCAGCAGCGTCGCCTTCCTCGCTGCCACCAGACTGTACGTCCCGTGCAGAAATCCTGTGACGCATTGCAGCCGCCTCTGCCAGCCTGGCCCCAGCTGATCCACGGCACCGGCGAGGGGAGCTCTTCCAGGAAGAAGCAGCACAACCTTTTTTTCCTAGCGCTAGTTTGGCTGCTGCCGCACATTTCATTTCTGTGTCGTGGCTAGCTTCTGTGGATGATGGCATGTGCTTTGCTCTCTGCTTACAGCTGCAAAGACAAAGTGTGCCCTAGTTAGTCACAATGTCTTGTCCTGCTTATGTTCCAGTAGTATTGTCAGGGGTTTCACACGGTTGTTTAGAGAGGAAAGAATGTGAGGAGAAGGAAAGAACTGCAGAGACCTTTGCTGCAGCTGACAGTCATGATGAATATACCTTGGGAATGTCAGCTTTAGACAGCTGAAAGCAGTGATTTTTTTCCCGAAAATAGAAACAAAAGAAACTCTTTGATAGCTGAATCACCTCCTGACTGAAGAAAATGTCTGTTCTATTGTGTTTTTCATGCTGTGATCCAGTGATTGCTCTCTGGCATTGTAAGGAAAGATCTTGAGCTAAACAAAAACTTCAGGCAGCTTTCAGCACTCTGAACACTCTCTGAACACTTTATGTAAACCACTTTTTTAGTAATGTCACAAACATTGCTGCTGGGGGAGGATGTTGGGAATGGTTGCTTCGTGTGCCTGGTTGAGGAGCCACAAGACATTTCTACTAAATTACGTTGGTGTGGATTTGAAAATGGTTTTGCATTTTACTCAGGACCAAGCCAGGGATTACATCTTGTTTTGTGCAGTAACTCGCTGTTCCATAAAACAGGAGTTGGTAGGAGCTAAGATTAAGTTCGGAGATTACTGCCTAGTTTGGCCTCTGTGGTCCGGTCTATGTAGATCAGGAAAATGATGAGTGACTTTACCGTTGACTCTCCTGCCCTTTTCTCCTCTCGGCTACCCGTTAGCATGTTGCAGTCAGCTTTGCATCCTGGCAGGCAGGCAGGAATTTTGATCAATCTATAGCCTTCGTATTTTGGCTTGTAATTTCAGTCCACGTGGACTCACGGTTGGTAGTTGGCTTCTTTATTTAATTTTATTCTGTGTTTGCTGTAGCACTACACCACCACCGGCATGCCCTAGTCCCTCTTTCTGGCGTGTTTCTCCTGCTGCGTTGGAGCCTTCCACTGTTTGTCTGCATTACGCAGTCTCTGATGGTGCCCAGGCCGCTGAAACCCTTGTCTGAAAGCCGAACGACCCAGCTTCTCCAGGTACCGCTGTCAGCAGGGAGCAAAACTCTGCCTGTTGTCCCGGTTGTTCCAGTAGAGGTTCCTGCGGCCCTTCAGAGAACGCCATCATAGAAGCCATATTTTCAGTTTCTTTCTTCAAAAATTAAGTCCTTCCTCTATATCCTCCTTCCTGTCTCCTGCCCGTAGTACCGCTTTACAGAAGTCGTGTGGTTGATGGTAATGGGTAATAGTTGCTTTCGATTCTCCTTGAAGGTGGGTTACTTCCTCAGCAGTGATCGCTGGACATTTAGCAAAATAATCTTACAGCAATTCCATATGGTTGTGTATCTGTTTGCACTCTTTCTTCTCATTGCTTTGGCTCATACAAATGGTTTTAAGGCATAGAGAACACGAAGCATGGCAGTGGACGTGCTCTGTTTGAATGTAATGAGGCTGTAATTGCTTCGATCGGAGCCGCCCTTAATTTTTAGTTCTAAGATGAGTTCAGAGAGTATGTTCTGTGCAGATGGAAATCTGTTTCTGCATTTCAGTTTTCTTCTGTCAAAGCAGGAAAGTGCCAGCAAACCCTAGTAGTTGTTCCCTCTGCGTGTTTCCCCGCTCTCAGGTAAAGTCCTGAAAAGACCTCCCTTCCCAAGCGCAGCTTTCCTGGTTACTCAGCACTGCTGAGGGTGGTGTGGTTTATTTGCATGAAAGCTAGGAATTCTGTCTTCTTTCAAATTAGATTCATCTCAGTTAGCTTTAAGGTTATTATTTCCTTTGACATAAGTGGTTCTTTGCTTTGTCCTGCCCAGAGCCAGTCCCTGCCATCTTGCTTCAGGGCTTGCTCATCGTGGTTCCAGACATTGCAGAGGTGCTATCCATTTCTTTCTCAGCTGGAATAGCTATCAACAGGAACCAGGTGTGTCATTGTAGTCTTTCAGTTTAAAATGGGAGCTGAATGTTTGCAATCTTGTTAACGTAGTGAAAATCAAGTAAATCTCGTTTTTGTCACTTGTGGTGTTTTCTCCTAGTGGTTTAGGAGCTAGCTTCCCTGAACACATGGTGCTCTTACCTAAATAGGCTTGGGTTTGGGGATGGTTGGCATCACTTCTCTGTGATGTGCTGTACATCTAGAGATGGCCCGTTATGCTATTTTAAGACCTATGCAGCTGATGAACTATGAAGATCTTGCTAAAATATTCATTTTCAAGTTACCTCTGAAGGGAACTTTTATTATTGGGCTTGAATGGAATTGCTCATCCCTCTGCTTCTCTTGAATTAAAGCAGAAATTATCTTGATTTCACAAGTCGGAGAAGACGGATGTCAGACTCAGAAGTGACTTAGTCATATCTGTGATAGCAGGATTTCTGTTCTGTGACACTTTGCTAAACGTCAAAGTCGCATTCCCACCCAGCCCACAGCTGCTTCACTCTGTGCAACTTCAATACAAACTTCAGAATAGTTCCAAACATTTTTGGGTTTGTCCAGCCTCACCCAGATTTTAATTGCAACTTGTTCATTTTCCACTGGAGAAGAAAAGTTATAAACCTGTCACAACCAAGTGATGAGTCACTTCTTTAGCTAGGTGTGGCTGCAGATACTCCACTCCTTTGACTTTAAGAAGTCAGTCGTTACCTATGTTTTAACAGTATGGCAAATTGAGCATGGTGTAGGGCTTATTCAACGCTAAAGTATTTCTTCCTGCTTTAAACTGATGTGGATGCTTAAGGGGAGGTGAAAAGAAAAAGAAACTCTTGTCTTTGAAGAGAAAGTATTTGAATGCTACTGAAAACACTCAAGTTAGGAAAACACCTATTTACTTGAACACTGGAACAGGCTGCGAAGTGAAGCACTTCAGAGGCCTTTGTGCGGTGCTATACAGAAATGTAGGAAATGCCATTTTTTACTTGCTACAGCTTTTCTATTTTGAGTAAGGAAGGCTTGAATGAAGACTTTTTTGTTCCCCTCTTACCATGCTGATTGCAGTGTATGATTTCATGAGGAGCAAAAGACCAAAGGGCCATACGGACCAAATTCATGACTTAAAAATAAACAAGATTAACAAGCCCTTCTACGTTCATTGTTAGCTACTTCAGGAAATGCACGTTCTAGCAGCAGTGCTATAATAAACCCCTGGGGTGCTCTGCTCATGAGGCTTTGATTTGGGAAAAGCGTTAAGTGAAACTCTTAAACAATGTGGGTTTTTTTAAGAGAGGTGGGACTAAATGGATTGTTGAAGTCTTTTCCCAGCCAGGCAAGTATACTGCCTACGATTTGTCCAACAGGGTGATGTTAAGTCTGGTTGGCTTCCAGACCTATCATCCTCTTAAATTGATTGACTTTTCAGTAAGAATTAAAAGTATATTGAAAAGAACATGAGTGTTTAAGCAAAAGTGAAATAATGGAGAAAATTCAGTGCTGAAATAAGTAGCAGTAACATATGCTAGAGCTAAGTCTGGTTGGAAGGCTCAAACAGAGTGCTTGAGATGTCGCTGGATATTGGTTACAAAAGATGCGTTTCACTACAGGCTTGATATAGTGAAATTTTAAAGGATTATAAAATTCTTCTATCTTAAATCTGTCTGTCCTGTCCACCTTTTAGCATTAATGGTGTGCGAAGAGGAGTAAATTCCAAACCAGTGAAAGTTGCCACATGTATTTTGGATAGTTCTATTGCCCCACTATGCCATGTCAGGAATGTAAGTAGGGACACGAACGTTCCCGCTGGAGAGGCAGGCTGTGTGCGACGATGCGCAGCTCGGTGGGGTGCGAGGGCTGTTGCATTAAGAGTGCTTTTGTGCTCCAGCCTGCGGCAGACAGTGGGTGAGCCTAATGCCCCACAGAGAGCCGCTGTCCCCGTGCGTGAGCTGCTTCAACGCCAGCTGAAGTTATCAATGCCCTCCGCTGATGCCAGGGAGGCTCGCGTCACGTCTGTGTGCGCTCGTGTAGCCCTCAAAAGTCCCTGTTATTCAAAATACGTGTGCCACTGATGCACCAATTTGCTATGACCTTCACACACACGTTGCAGGTCTTCCAGAATGTTAAACATTAGTTTCTCTTGAAAAGGAAAAATGTTATTGCTTATGATAGTTACAATTTGACCTGTAGAACATGGCAGGAAATAGACTTGCAAGCCTTTAAGTGGGTCCTGGGCTCTAAGCACTGGGGGACCGCCATGCGTGTATTCCCGGGGTATCGCAGCGATGTCACCGTGCCACAGGCACATGCCGGGCTTCAGGAGAGGAACAGCAGTCAGAAACCTTCCCCTGGCTGGAGGGACTGGCAGCTCATCGGAAGTTCTTAGCTGCACAACAAAACATGCCAGAACACGTAGCATCACAGACAATCGAAGCAAAGCTGCAGAGCTGTCACCATGGTAGACACTGTTTTGTGTTGGCTATGGGGACTGTTGGCTGAATGTTTCTGCTCAGACGGGTCAGCTGAAGAAAGGGACGTTACCTTCTGTCCTCCAGTGCCGGGTGACGCTCTGGCTGTGTCCTCAGCAGAACTGTACGAGCTGTTACATATGGGCTTGTGCTGGGAAGGGGGCCAGGGCAAACAGCAGTCTGAAGAAAAGGAACACAGGCATTTGCTAAATATTTGTTTCTATTATTTGAACTACCCTGTATTCTTACCTCAAGCTTATAAAGTGTTTACAGACACTTCCCAATTGAGGGTTACTGACTGGAACGGAATATTCTAGCTGTATAATAATACAAGTTTTATTAGTAGTGCAAGTTGTCTCTACATTTAAACTATTTTTTTAAGTCAAAATTCCAAAATGAAGCCTTTTGCATCGCTTCATTTACATTTCTATGTCATAAAAGCTGCCAACAAAGGCATATCCATCAAAACCAAAGAAGTATTAAGGTTGTTATTTTGGTGTGTTACAAGCACTGGTTGGTGACCTGGGAAGATGCCTCCAGGGAGGTTTGCCGTGGGAGGAGTCGTTAGGTCGTTGCTGGTTTGCTTTGCTGTCACGCAGACGGACAATTTTCGCTGGATGTTCAGCACATTCTGGTGCGTCAGTACACATATGGTTAGTGCTTTTAGACTTCACTGCTTTTTGTGCAGGGTTTCCAAGGTCTAACCTTTCTCTTAATCCTCATGCCAATATTTCTGTCAAAGCTCTCCTCCCCTGACGCCTGGGCTATGGGAGCCTTGCCCTTGGCGGTGACCACCTTGACTCCTGGGGTGCCGCTCTGGTGAAAGAGCACAAGCCCGTTCACAGGTTCTCCCGCTTTCAGCACGTCACAAACAGGCATTGTACTTCTCGTTTTACAAATCTTTCATATTAAACCCTTTTGTTATCTTAAGCATGTAATAAATATTAATTCTTGAAGCATGCCAAGAAAACCCCAAATCCCTCTTGAGGGCTCCAGGCCGGCGAATGGCCAGAGGGGTGGAGGGGAGCGCAGGGCCCGTGTGCCTTCAGCCTCCCCAGACCGCGAGGACGGGAAGAAGCAGTGATAAACAGCCAGTGAAATTCTCTCAATTAAAAGGTCGTGAAAAAACGTCTTCCCATCGAGAGCTTGAAAGCACTGCCCTAAGCTGGGCGGCTGAGTGATGTTCAACGGTCCAGTTTCGTTTGGAGTTGGTCATTGCTTTTTCTCCATCCTGTATGAACCTCTCAATTACTTGTCTTGCACAGGTACTGGGTCCCCATCCCAAATTCAGCAGGGGGTTTCAGGCACTCTGACAGAAACTGGAAGAGGTGTTTTTCCTCTAATCAACGCAACGTTGTTCTCTGCAGCGATTTTAAAGACGTGGGAAGCAATAGGGAGAGTTGGGCTTGCTAATAAGCTACTGGACCAAAAGTCTCTGTGGCAGACCTTTTCTATAGGAAGTTGAACTGCTTAAAACTCGGAGAAGGGAAACTTGTTTTGAAGTATGAAGCCACATTTCAGAATAGGTGCTGACCTAGGGGGGAAGGTGCTTGTGTGGATGGCGTATAGGAACAGTCACGGCAATGAGTGCCCGTTCTCCTGCCTGTGAAATCAAAAGTAAATTGCTGTTCCTGCCAGAGGGGCAAACTGCTGGGGTTGGCACAGCTGCTGTGTCCCACCTCGGCTGCTGAAAGCTTGTTGTTTCTGCCGAACTGGACAAGTTCGGTGTCTCTTTCTGAAGCTACCTGCCTGGAAACGGCTTAGCCGCTTCTGTGGAGGTGGTTGTGTCTCCTGTCTCTGTGCTCCTCTCCAGCCCGCAGCCTTCTTGTGAAGTGCCGGCAGAAGGGTGCCGAGATGTGGAGACGGCAGAGCCGGGGAGCAAAATACCTGTCAGTTTGTCAGCAGTTTGGAGTAGCCCAAGAGATTGCCTGGGGACAACAGGTATGGGTGAGACAGCGGGGAAAGTCCGGGCACGGCGGGATGTTCAGAATTAGGCGGAGCCCTGAGAGGACGGGGGGATCAGAGGGCCGGGCTGTGGGCTGGGGAGCGGGTCGTGCTGTGGCTGTGCTGTTACTGCTGTTGAGGGCTGTGCCGATGTGGAGCTCCTGCTTGTCTGCGCAGCGCTGTGACCTTGCCCGTGTGCCTTACCCATCCTGCTGCGGGCACTGCGCTTGCGTCCTGGCTCTCCCAATTACGGGGTTATGGAGATTTATGTTTGTCCTTGTCTTGAGAATTCGGGCGGTGGGAACTATATTCAAACTGCCGTGTAAACTGGCGGTAAGGTGGATAGATGTTGCGTCCCGACACTTTTGTGCAATCAGACAGAAAATGAAGCTGGCTGCTGGGAATTAGGATGTAATGCTAATAGATTCCTCCTCAGTCGCAGCATTGTTTGGTAGTTCGTATCAATTTAATACTGTTTTGGCTAAATAAATTATGGGCGGCGTGTTCTCGAATCTTTCACTACACATTGGCAAGAACACGGTCAGCGGAATGGTGTGTCATTCACAGGTTATGTGTTTACACTGATAAGGGCAATCTGGCGAACTGCTGTGGGCTGGAAAGCTAGCACGAGGTATTATCTCCAGCTGTGGCCGTAGAGTTTTAAATATTGATTGAGGTTGAAAGGATTGTATTTTGATTTCTTTTCAACTAGTTAGTAGTCTGCAATTAAAAACGCATACAAATATGCTGCTAGCTGTCCAGCAAATTGAAACTCATGCAGTGTTTAAAACAAAGATTTTTTTCTTTGAAGTTCTACACTTTATTTTTAATATAGATGTTACTGACTGACCATTTGGCTGTGATCGCTTGGGTTCCCGTAGCAGTGTTAGGACATTGGGCAAAGCAAAGTGTCCCGTGCCCAAGCAGCTCGTCCTGCCTTCTCTGGAACCAAACGTTAGGGTAATTCTAAACACTAAATAAAGTTCCTGTGAGAAGTTTAGCCCTTAGGCTATCAAATATTCGAATATACATCATTCTCCTAAAGTGGCACCTTTTAATGTGTTGCAAATATTTATTTTTTAATGTGGCATAATCGATACTGTTGGTACTAACCTATTGCGTGTTATTAGCTCTTTTTGTACAAGAAGAAAATGGTTTGTCATGTTTGCTATTCTGCTTACCTAGTTTCTACTTGTAAGTACAAGATACTCAGAAGATGTTAGTGTTGTTTTCTGTGTGCAGTAGTGCTCTCTGCTGTCCCAGAGTTACCGCTGCAACAGGGACATTTCGGCTGCTGTTGCTGATCCTTTGCTGCTCATCCCTGAGGCTCAAGGTTTTGGGTACTCGACCGATGGTTTCGCGCCCCTCCTCTGAGGTATTGGCCATTAGTGGGTTTAACTTAATTCAAACCAACGGGATAAATGCTTTGCACTCAGACTAGTTCCTGGCTTGTCACGCGTCCCTCCGGGGTGGTGGGACGGGGTGCGAAGCCCGGCTGGGCTCCGAGGAACCCGCGGCCGCTGGGGCCACCCCAGTGAGGGGACCATCTGAGCCAGCATGGGTTTTGGCCAAGATCTGGATTATGCCAGCTTTGATTTCCCCAGAATTATAAATTGAAAATTAGGAGCAAGTAAGCGTACTCCTTCATCTTTGAGGTAGTTTGCGGATGTTACAGAAACATGTAATTTTAATTGCTAAAGCAGTAGCATTTTATGTACTTAAATCACTCAGTGTTCATAGCAGCCTCTGCTTGGGGGTAAAGACAGTTGCGTTGTCCTTGGGAAGTGGAAGGCTTTCAAGGACTAAAGGTTACTTCTGAAGCTTTTCCTGTGGTTGGGAGGCAGGGAGCATGGGGTGTAATGGGATATAATGGGATTTTCCCTGACGAACGCCTGCCTGGGAGCAGCGGCAGTCGTGCCCAGGGTCTGGGGACAGTGCGTGGCGAAATTGCTCCTGTTTTCTGTCCCTTCCCCTGAAGCCTGGGGACGTACACAGAGCGGTCTCTATCCTGGCATGAAGTCCTCTTGGGTTACGATAAGCTTTTATTTCTGGGTGCTAATATTTGGTCCTGGCTCGTCACAGGATTAAGCAGGGACAAAAGAGCTTCGTCAGCTCTAGAACAGCACTTGAAATCCGGAGCAAGAACCTGTCTCTAGTTTTCACAAAAGCAGAGAACTGAGGAGCAACAAAACAAATCCCAAAATAGTCAGAGCAAAGGTCAAGAGTATTAAACGAGAAAGCTGCAGAGGGGCACAGAATAAAACGTCCCTTGGAGCTCATGCTGGTCCACAAACCAACCCTGGGTAGCAGCCGCGGTGCCCCGGTGAGCGTGCTCATCGCCCGTCCCGCCGGACCTCGCGCAAACGGAGCTTCCCCGTGCGGAGCAGAACCCACCCGGGCAGCTCCCACTGCGTGGATGGGGAGGGAACTGGATCTCCAGACCTCCGGGGGTTAGGCGGCTGGGGGACGGTGCAGAAGGCAGCTGGTGCCTATGGAACGGTGGGATGCACAGGGACTCTACGGTGGGCTGCCTGAAGTGGGAAGACCAGGGATTTCTTTTTCTGTGTCAGCCTGAGAAAGTGATTGGGGTTTCTCTTGTATTTTCCTGTAGGTGGTGCCTTTTTATAAACAGCCAAACCTCAGATGAGAATTTGTTTTTTCTTAGTGACCTTTGTTTTCTGGGAAGGATTGTCTGCGCTTGTAGAGCACCTTCTTTCTGCTCTTTGCCAAGCAAAAGCCGAAGCACTTGCAGTTAAAATTTCCTTTCTGCTCTCTTTGCACCTCCAGCTGAATGCTAGTAAGAACATCGTCCTCGGAGTGAGACTTTATGCCCTTCCCAAATAAAGTATGGCTTGACACTCATGAGTCCGTTTGTTTCAGTTGTTTACATACAATTAATTAGTTTCAGTGCATTTGTTGTTACAAGATCCCGAGGGAAACAAGCAGTGGTTTAGGTTTCACTGTACGCTTGAATTATTTCGAGCTACTCCCACACCATGTATTTCAGCTTGATGGTGTCTTTAAATTCTGACTGCTGTCTTCCAGACTTGTGAAATTTCAGGATCTTTCCCACCCGACAGTGGGAAAGCAGTGCTAAACCACATGTATTCTACAGTTTGTGAATACCGGACACCCGGTGCCTTTCTGTTTGGGGAAAGAGAAAATGTTTGAAATGGGAAAGACTTTTCAAATACTTTTGAATTTTTACATTTCAACCTTGTGGTGCTTAAAAATATCAGTAACAGATACATAGTCTTTGAGAAACTGGGGAAAAAGGAGATGTAATGGCCTTCATTGAAATTACTATACTTGGTTTTCTCTGCTTCCATCAAAACTAGAAAGAACTGTTGATTCTGCCGTCTGCAACATGTAGCCACTTGGTGGCACTATTGGTCCTTATTATACCAGACTTTTACTAATGCATTTTCTAATAAAAACTATTTAAACTTTTGGGGTCTCTTGGAAACAGTTTCTCCACATGAATGAAAATAGGAACAAGTAGAATTTTTTTTTATAATGACTACAATATTATGGAGATTTATCATAATGGACCGGCTTCCCTGGGTCATGGTTTTTCATCTTTCTTTAAAGTGAAAAATGTGTAAAACACAGGGAAATGTCTCTGAACCCATTTCCAAGTATTCACACACTCCGAGACAATGGGTAGAATACTAATAAAGGGAAAGTGTTCTGTATGGAGATGGTCCATCACAAGTTAAAGGTTAAGGATTCATTTTTATACTCCGTAAGAATGAATGCATAATTGCTGTCTCCTAATTCAGAAAAACGAGTGATGGATTAATAACTACAGGACTAAAAGGCATGACAGAGAAGACAGGCGGCATGGTTGGTTTAAAAAAAAATAAATTCCCTAGGACATCTACCATTCATATTCTTTTTTCCTTCTTGACACATCTCATGTTTCCTTTTTACATTGTTTGTACTGAATGAGGGCGGCTCATCACCACGGAATAACCGTATATTCCGCGCCCATAAATCAGCTATAGCTGGCAGCTCCAGGCAGCAGCTTCCAGGAGACGGTCACCCGTCTGGATCACCCCAGTTTGTGTTGGAAGTTGTCTCTGAACTATAATTTGCAGTATTTTTGAGTGATGATATTCAGCCAGTTGTGAAGACATTTTCTCTTCTGGAGAAATTAAACTGCAGGTTACCACGCTATGCTGAAATGCTGCCTTGAGAAGCTGCGTTTCAAAGCATAAGCCTTCCCAATGCAGGTATGACATTAGAGAATAATGGAAGTATTGAGGGTCATTACACTGATAACGTTGTCTGTCTCTGACATCTCTACCTCAGATCATCTATGTTTTTATCTTCTGGCTTGTAACAAGGAAGAAATGCTTCTGGCTCACGCTGTAGAGGGGAGCGAAGTCCCAACCAAGGTCCAGGTCTGACCCTTTGGTGGAGCCAGCAGTTGCATCAGGTTGGTCAGACTTCTGGTGTCGGTGTCCTGCTGCCTGGGCTTGGTGCCTGCGTATCCCTCCTCTTCCTCCTCCTCCTCTCCATAGCGGTACTGCATAAGGAACCCAAAAGGGTGCTTGTGGTCAGTCACCTACTGCAGAAGCACTTTTCATTCCTTACCCTGTTCACCGGTTACGCCCACGCACATCTTCCACCTCATCTGCCCAGGGGAGGGGAGAGGAGCTCACCCTGCATTTTTTCCCCTCCTGACTTGCTCCCGTCTGCGCAGGCAGCAGCACGAAGCCTTCACCAATATGCTTCGCCAGCTGTTCTCCTCCTGGAGATGGCTTGTTTTCACTCTGGTGTCAGGATGGCAATTATCACTGAGTTGAGAACAGGTCTGTTCAGGAAATCCTCTCTTTTCTGCTTCAAATATTCCTTAAATTCCATGAAAAATAAAGTTAAGAAAGTTTTTAATTAAACCTGGAAAATTCATAGACCTCCCTGTCCCTGTCCCTGTCCCCAGTTGGATTAATGGAAATGCAGCTTTCACTGGAAAAAAAAAAAGATTAATTTTGTGAGAAACCTTTATTTTAATATTCAACAGAAATAATTTCAGGGAGTCTGTAAATGTGAAACACTGTATTTGCTCTAATCCTACAGTGCATTAGATGGGGCAACTTATTTAGGGTTTGGGGAAAAAGCAATCTCCCCGGTTGCTGTTAGATTTCTTGTTGTTGTTGGTCGGGTGCCCGCAGCACCTTCACGTCTGGTGTGGGTTGGCTGGGCGGTCTTAGGAATTCCCGTGGCAATTTTCTCTTCTAGGGCAGTCTCTTCTTACATTAAATATATTGATGAGTTAAAGCATTATTTAAAGGTACTTTAACTGGTTTCATGGCTAATACACCACTATTGAGGTGGTTTTGTCGCAAAGACTGTGTCTTCCTGCCACAATTTCTTTTCTCTCTCACTTCATGCCTAGAAAAGGTGTGCAGTTTGAAGCTTTGGGAGGAGTATATGGTTGGCGTTTTGGTGAGCTCTCAGGCGTGTGAAAGGGAAAGCACGGCAGCTTATAGCCAAGATGGGCATGTTCATGGACTGGACTTGAAAATCAGCTGATGCAGAGAAGTGAGGGTTTTCCTTTTGAGCTGGAGAGATCCCGGTGACTCTGGTGACATGCTGCTCTCGCCCCGGCACGGTGCAGTGGCATTTCACCGGGTTCATCTGTTCAGGGTCAGCACGGGAACGCGGTGTCCCTTGCACGCTGACAGCCTGTGTGGTGGCACGGGGCGCAGTCCGTGGGCTGCCCTCGCAAGTAGAGGGTTTTGCGGAGTTTTGCACCCACTTTCCTCCTCTGCAGCTTTTCCATGTGAGAGTTGGTGGCGGAGGAGACTGCCTGTGAGCGACTGGGAACAAAGGTTTTATAGCCAGGCACTGGTCTCCTGTGTTACTGAGCCACTGAGACATATACAATCCTTCACAAATCGTGCTTTTGTTAAATATATCTGAGTATGAATTCAATTAAAATAGGTAATACTTTATGAATAAATATGGCAGCAGGCGTCCTTCAATACGTAACGTTTCTCTCTCGAGCGAGCAGAACAGGATATGCATCAATGAACCCCTTTTTTCTGACCTCCAGCATTAAACTTTTGCTATTCCTAAGCGAGGTTGTGTCTGTCTTCGCAGTGCAGTGCGGTCTCCTTCACAGGAGGGGGGAGGCTGCGAGGAAGGTGCCGTTGCGTGGAGGTTTGCATGCAGACTGCAAGGGAGACGCACGTGGTGTGCGCGAGATGCTCGCCGCGGGAGGCGAGGAGCCAGGCCCCGCACGGTCTGGGGCCAGGGGCGGCTCCCAGCGTGGGGAAGGGCTTTCTCTGGGTCTCTCTGCCTAAGGAAGGGAGCAGGAGCGGGCGCTGGAGCCGCTCTGCTGCTGGCGCTGCACCGCCGTCATCGCCGCCTCTCCGCGGTGGTAGTTCACACCGTGCCGGCCTGGTGTGGGCAGTCACACATCCCATCAGGAAGGCGGCTCGCACCTTAGCCCCCGGGTTACCTCCCTGCCCCAGGGGGGAAGACGCCTTCGCTCTGCTTTGAGTCGAATGGTTTTCAACGACAAAGAGTTGGGCGACTATAGTTAGAAAAAGAGTTAATCCATTGCTTTTCATGTCTGTTCTGTTGATGCATCTTTCTTGCCTAAAACCTGATTACAATGCAGTAACTGATGAATCCTGCAGCGTTTTGTGTCCCGTGTGACTTATTTTGTCTCATTTTGAGTCTTGGTAACCCAGTGTCCCACAACAGGGGTTTACGAAAGCAGAGATTCTTTATTATCTGCACGCTGCAAAGAATCAGATTATGGTCCTGATGATATTGGTTTAAGGATTCATCACCACATTTAATCTTGGGTCTGAAGTGTCATAGCTAAGGTCGGAGCGTGTTCGGGTGCTGGGCTGCCGAGGGTGATGCTCGGGACATCGGTGAGCTGCAGCGTCACCGTTGGGTCAGCAGAACAGCACGGTTTTCTGCTTGAGCAGCCAAATTTCAGTGGTATTTTTGAAAAGCTCAAAACATTAGAAACTGAGTGAAGTGAAAACAACAACAGTTTTGAACTCTCTGTGAAATACCGGGGTTTGCTGCCATTCGAGTTGGTGAGGTGACGGGTGTGCACACCGGTGAGCAGCGCTGTTAGCAAGCTGAGCGGCGCCAGGCACTGATTTGAAAATAACAATAGCATTAACTGAGAGACGTCCGTTTGCTTTTACTGTGGGGAAGATCCAGTCCAAGATTAATTATACCTAAAAAGAGGAGGATTCGGTAAATTACAAACTTTACTGGTTTCTTTGTGCATCGATTTATTAAAAGTTTGCCAACAAACTTATAATTGAGCCTGCACGGCCACACGGTACTGGAATTACTGGAGGCAGCATACGAGCTGTGTGCTCCGACTAGGAAAACTGGGATTAGACGATAATCAAATTAGCGCAAAATGCCCCAGAATAACAACCCTAAATAGAATTATGAAGTTAAAGAACTGGCAAATTAATCACGACCAAGAAAAAATGTAATATTATGAGGGGGGAAAAAAGGTGGCTGCTAATGGAAAAGGTGAGCGAAAGTCTTGTGGGATTGCGTGGAGTGTTCAGTGAGCGGGATAGTACCGTCCCAAAGCGTTTTGTGAAGAGAAAAACAGCTTTGGGAATTCCTGCGCCTGGAAGGAAAACTGCTGAGGACCTGTTGTAGTGCCTTCGGAGGAGGGAGGCGCCGGCCGGGGCCCCCCCGCCGGGGGCCGCCTGGTGCGCCAGGCAGTGCTCCGCGTCACCCCCCGCACGGGGAGAATCGCCTGGGGCCGCTGGTGGAACAGAACCCCCACATTCAGGGGGCCCCGTTCAGAAATCGTATTTTTAAAATAGATCTCTCTGTTCTTTTACCAAGAAAAGACCCAAAGCAGTCTCCCCCAAGTCCTTGAGGGATTTCTCTGAGGGGGAACAGAGCAAAGCCTGGATCCAACGGCGGCATTACTGTTTTTAAATGAGAAAAGTATTTTCCAGTGCGCAGGCAATTGTAAAGTGATGTTTGTGGAAGAATTTCAGCGGAGTGTTGAGGAATAAAGGAGGTCTTGAGGGGACTAAGACTGCAAAACTTATTTTATGGCACACTGGGGAGCTTTAGCTTAGCCTGGAGAGCGGCTGATAATTATCCGTGCGAGGAACATTCCCGGTGTGTGCAGTCTGGGTCCCACAGCTTTCCAGGGGGCTGCAGGTGGGCTGAAGCACGTGCACTCCAGGATTGCTCGGGCTGATCTGGTTAACATACCATAAATACAATTTTTTTTTTATAAACTCATGCTTCACCTTTACAATTTCTAATCGAATTTTAGGATCGATCGGTGTCTGCGGGCAGCAGGGCGGCACGCCTGGCGACGCACGGTTGCTGTGTGTGAGGAGGTTCTGTTTCCCTTCGGCTGGCTCCTGTGGTGCAGAGCAATCGGAGGTCTTTGGCTGTCATCAAGACCGGGAACATTTATTTTACCGCTCACAGCACAGCGGGTGCTCGTGGCTCTCTGTTGCGTGGGCAGCGGTGGCAGAGCGTGCCGGCCGGGTCTGGTGCTCTGCGCCAGCGCGGGGACCGGCAGCATCCCTTGAACCGGGATGAGCAATCGTAACGAGGAATGGCAGCAAGCTTGGGCTCTCCTTCAGCGTTGTGTCTCTGGCGTGTTGTAGGAGCGTCTCCTCGTTCCCCTTGCTGCTGGGCAGCTGAGCGGTGTGTGCCGCCCTGCGTTCCCAGGGCAGCGGAGGAGGTTTGGACGAGCTGCCCGGGGACAGGGTTGGTGGCGGAGCCGAGGGCGGCCACCAATTTCTTCTCTTGGAGCCCCTCCCTGGAGAACATCTTGCTTCTCTTTGTCTGCATCGGGAGCTGGTAGGCAGCCCCACGTTAATCTTACTTAAACTGCATCGGTTTAGCGTTTTTCTCTCAAGCTGGCTGGACTAAATTGGGTACTCGCTCCCATAATTAACTATTGAATGGGAAGTGTCTGATCTGCAGAGATACAGAGGACTTGTTGCTCCTGGAGAAACTGAATGATGGGTTTAGCATTGGGCTCATTCTTAATAGAGATACGCCGTGCGCTGGTGATTGAGCCTTCAACGCTCAATATTGACCGTATGAATCAATTTGCTGTGAGCATCTCGTCCCAGCCTGTTTGTCTAGCCGGCTCCGAGGTGCTGGGGAGCCGTGTGGCACGGCGCGGAGAGAGCCGTTCCTGGGAAATTCCATTGGCGTAGCCAATGTAAGCAATAGATCTAATTGCGGAGATAGCTCGGCAGCTGCACCCCCATATTCCCTCTCCTGGTTTGCCATCTCCCTCTTTCAGAGACTCCCCCACCTCTTCAAGGACCTCAGCGCACCGCGCAGTGAGGTGCCGCGGCTGCGCGTGCCGCGGCGTTGGGTGAGCGGGGCCGGCGGGGCGGGTGCTCGAGGGGGAGTTCGCTTCTTGCGGAGGGAAAACCGCAGTGGGTGTGAGGTCGGCTGTGAGGAGCAGAGGGCGGATTTGCAGAGGTGCCCGTTGCGCGGGGTTCCCCCCTCCCCGGGCGCACGCGAGGGGCTGGGGGGCGATTTCCCCCGCGGGGCGGCGGGACAGCCCCTCTGGTGGGTCGGGGTCCCCCCCCCCCGCCCTGCAAACCTTCCTCGGGAAAAGCCGTCCGTGGAGGCGCTTCCCCGTGCCTCCTGCAGCCCGGAAGCCTCTGGCGCCCGGTGAGTATTTGACACGGTTAGGATTTAGCAGCGATTCAAGGTTTATTAATGGTTTGAGGTGGATCAAAAGGTTGAATTTTAGCAGCACTTAATCATGAACCAATTTAAGGATTAACAAGGTGATTCGGTAGAATATGTTATAATTAAAACAGCGACTTAATTACAGGTTTGAGAATGACAAGATTCACACTAACTTACTATAGGGCATCCTAAATCACAACATATATCGTAGAATCATAGAATAGGTAGGGTCGGAAGGGAAGGGACCTTAAAGATCAAAGAGGGAAAGGTGAAAGGAAGGGACCGTGAAGATATATGTGCGTGTGTATAAGCACAGAACATAGGGACACACGCCATTCAAGGAGCTGCGTACACACAGACAGACAGAAATATTGGGGTGCAGCGAAATGCATAGACCCCCCACTCCTGGAGGTGCCGTGGGTGTTCAAGCGCAGCGAGGCGGGGGGGCAGGAGAGGATGCCCTATGGGTCAGATTTCCCTCTTCTTGAACCTCCCTGTGCATTGGCGTTCATCAACGGGCGATAATTGAGTCTTGAGAAGTTTGGCTTCGCCCCGGCCTTTCGTCGGCTGTGTTGGCAGTTGGTCTTTGAGCCACCCGAGCGGTGTCCCAGCTCCGGGGAGGTGCCGGTCACAGCCCGCTGCCGTCCGGGAGAGAAAAAAGGGTCTTGCCAGGGTCGGTCTTTGTAGGGTCCGAGATAAGTGACTTTTATCAGGTACTTTCCCATTTTGGACCAACTTTCCACCAGTTGCACAAACCCAGCCCTTGCTAGGCGGTGCGGTTTGGGTGTCCCCGCTTTGGGCTGCAACCTGGGTACAGGCGTCCCCGGCTGCCGGGGGGACGGAGTGTCGTGACCCTCCCCAAGCGCTGGGAAGCAGGAGCCAGGGGGCCGGGGGCTGCCTAAATGCTCTGCTCCGCTGCCTTCCCCACCCACGCCTGACTTCTCCGGGTGGGTCTGTGGCCCAGGAGGGGGAACCGCACCGAGCGCTGAGAGACCCGGGCGATGGCGGGGGCGGGAGTTGCAGCACCATGATAACGCGAGGTCAGGCACCGCACCTCCGGGTTTCGGGAATTACCCTGGAAATGCCGTTTATGGCATTTGGGGAGAACAGGTTACTGCTCCGCGGGATGGCGTAAGGCGTAAGGGGCTGAGCGGCACCAGGCTCCCGCGCGCTGGCTGCGGTGCAGAGCTGCCCCGGGCACCCCCGGCACCGGGGTCGGTACCCGCAGGGACAGGCGACGGAGGGCAGTGCTCCGGCGCGGACGGAAACCAGCATCCCGCCTTCCCCCGCCGCCTGCGTTATCGAAAACGTATTTGTCAGATTTTTAATAAAAGAACAAAGGCTGTTTTCAATTTGTTAACTGCTTGATGATCTAGGGTATATTGCCATTTAGAAAGCTCTGCTCCAGTTAGAGTGACTGCCAGGAAGCGAGCGTGGTTTAAATATTTGTTCATCGCACTGCAAAAAGCAATAAGGAGAACAATCCAATTGAGGAAAAAACATCTCCTTAAATTATTTTTTTAATTAATAACTTAAAAAGATTTCTTATTAAAAAGTAGGAATTTAAAACTCAAACTGGCTTTAGCTTTTTAGAATGAAACGATCAAGGGGTGACTAGTCCCTCCCATGCATCTGTAATGAAATATTAATTGGATAAAAGCTTTAACATAGATTTTTAAAACGGCTTTTTGCCTTCCAGTTTAACATATTGGTACTGGAAAATGTTCTCATCTGCTTCCATGAGAGCAGATGGGAACCTGACTTTCTGCCACTGTGGCCATTTCCTACCAATTCTTCAGTCTTTATTTATAGGAAGAATTAAGAAAGAATTAGGAATGGAACAGGAGAGGAAATGCAAAAGACAGATCAGAGGAGAGAGCGAGAGGTTGGGTGTGATAAAGCAGAAGTATCAGATGCCGAACTTGGGAAGACTTTGTACCCTGCGTTCTAGACAGAAAAATGCATAAACTCACTCCTGACTTTTTTCTAGCACAGAAACACATGAGAATCCGCCTTTTGGTTCACGTACGCGTCCGGTTTCACCACTGGCTTTACCACTTGAGCTCTTCGTATCACTTAAGGTCATAAAGCATTGAGCAGCACTGGCCATGAGCTAGCAAACCCCAGAGAGGCGTATCGCGATAGTATTTTCTTAAAGGTGTAGAAGCTGATTGGGAAGAAACATCGATTGTAATATATGAGTTTTCTGGAAGGGATCTGTAGTTGAAGAATAAGAGCAGCAGAGCGTGTGGGGAGAGCGGCTTCTGCAGCCAAAGGGGGGGCCCGTGGGCCGCCTGCCGCGCGGCGACCCGCTGCAGGGCCTGCAGTTCTGCTGTCTCATTACTAATCGTTAATTAGTCTGCCTCTGAGACGGATATGGAAATAAAATAGAGCAATTAGACTTGCCCAGCAATCAAGAAAAAAAAGATGGGGACCTCCAGCTGTGGGTTTTGCTATCTGTTGCATATAGTCCTAAACAACTTGTGGGATACTGATGCCCTGAAACGGGACTGAGGGGGTCGCGGGTGCCGTGGGTGTGCGGCGCAGTGCCAGGCTTCGGCAAAGAGCCGTCGCTCACAACGGGTTGTTGTTGGGTTTTTTCCTTCCTTCCTTGGTCACTTTCTCTCTGGTGCTCTTTTCTTTATTTGTGTTTAAAACACAGTGAATGCAGTGCGCGGGGGGATTTGAAGGAAAGGGGTTAGAGCTGGGGAACCCTCATTCAATTAACGAGCCTTTTGCCTGCTCGAGCAGCACCCGCGGACCTGGGAGCAGAGCCCGTGCTCTGGCACGGCTGTTACCATGCTGCCTGCGAAGAGGAGAGCTCCCCGCGCAGCAGCTAAAAGAAATGCCAAATTACAGGTGTGCGGCACCTCAATAGGGGAAACGGGATTGATGGCGCTTCCCATAATAGACTGCATATTTAAAGTTCTGCTTTTACATCTCTTCCAGTTATTGTGTTTGCCATGGTAAACGTCAGACATACAGTTAATTACTGTGGTCGGTGATAAATATGGCTGTGTTAACTGCTTAATGCATCTGCAGATACGCACATTAGAAAGTCGTTGCCATTGACGTTCCTCAGGGTGTTTGACCAATGTGAATTTTAACTTGGACAATAGCTCGAGCTTATGGACATTAAGTACAAGTGTCTTTTAAAAAGGTATCATTAGATACCTCAAGGGAATAAAGACACTAAAAAGTGATGAATCCCTCAAATAATATAGATAGAAACTCAGGGAACCACTTCTGGATTTGACCCATAGTTTTAGTCAAAATGTGGATTTCTTCTACTGTCATTGCGGATTCTTCTAAGGTATCCAGTTCTCCCTGCGACAGCGTTCAGGGTAAGGAAATGACTATGTGTGAGTTGTGCTACGTTATGGAAAAGGCAGTGGTGGCCAAAAAGTTTAAATGAATGTGAACTTTGGATCATCAGCTAAACAAGATGGGAGTCCAGTCCTCCTCCTCTCTCAGGAATGTATTTTCTCAATAGTAAAACAAACGCTGTGAATGTTGATATGAAAAATTTGCTACAACTGAGCCAGGCAAAGGCGGGCACGATTCAGTCGTGCTCCTTGGGAGCAGCGCGGAGGTGGCTCTGACGCTGTCCCCTCAGGGTGGGCAGGCTGGCTGCCATCCTAGCCGCGCTTCTGGTCCCCGGGCTCCTTGCTTGGTCCTCGTCCTGGTCCTGGTCCTGGTCCTGGTCCTGCTGCTCTGGGGGTGGCTGGCTGGCCGGGACTATGGAGCTGGCCACCCCTCAGCCCTGGGTTTGGCACAGACCATCTTGTCCTCCCTGGTGGAGGACAAGGTTTGGCTGGTAGCAGGGCGGTGGTGGGAGAAGTGGCGGAGTGGCGGCTCTGCTCTGGGGAGGGACACGAGGCTGCTGGGGGTCCTGCTGCCCGGTGGCCCAGGGCTGTGTCACCCACCGCTCCCGTCCCCGCTGGGGGGAGATTGGCCCCACTGCGCTGTGCTCCCTCCCCATCTTTGGGGCACACACTTGGACTCCTGGAGACTTGGAACAGGCTGCCCGAGGCAGTGGTGGAGTCTCCATCCCTGGAGGGATTTAAAAGCCTGGTAGACGTGGTGCTGAGGGACATGGGTTAGTGGTGGGCTTGGCAGTGTTGGGTTGATGGTTGGACTCAATCATCTTCAAGGTCCCTTCCAAAACCTGGACGTCTATGATTCTATGAGTCTGTGTTTCTATGTCTGACCCAAAGTACATGGGATTAACACAGGGTGTCCGGGTGAAATTTAATCTGTGTTATGGAAGAGGTCAAGGTGGAAAACTTGGTTGTCTCCACTGGTCTTAAACTTCTGCTTCTTCCAAAGCTGTTGCTGTTGTTTGTTGGGTATGAAATATCTCATCGGGTAGTTTCTCACTGCAGCCAGGACGGTGGCATGCCATCTCCCAAAGGGCAGTGTTGGCATGGGCGAGGACACCGGTGTGTGCCCCCGGAGTTCACCCATGCCGAGCAGGGTAGGTCAGGCTGGACGGGGCTCTGAGCACCCGATCCAGTTGGAGATGTGCCTGCCCATGGCGGGGGGTTGGACCAGACGGCCTTTGAAGGTCCCTTCAACCCAAACCATTCTGTGATTCTATGATAATTATTTCTATTTACAGTTGCATTTAACTTGCCTTGTGGCCTGAAGCACGACAGGTCTCCCGCGCTGGGGTCCCAGGGGGTGCTGAGAAGGACGCGGTTTCGGAGCGCTTTGCAGCGGGAGGGCGAGCGGAGGCGGAGGACGAGAGGCAGTGAGCGGAGCGGGGGCTGTGCCAGGGGGGCTTCACTCACTGGCGAGAAGGGAACTTTGCACCCGGGGTCAGGGGTGCCGGGGAGCAGCACCCGGAGCGCCGGGGAGCGTTGGTCACAGCGGCGGGCGTCACCAAGGGGCTCGGTGCCACCCGGCTCGCCCGGCTCTTGGGTCTGAGTGCACAGGGGGGAGGCGAAGGTGGTCCTCGTGGACCAGCAAACTCGGCTCGGCCCCCCAGAGCAGCTTCTTGCTGCGAAATTCCCTCTTCCCCGGGGCCCCGCAGGCTCCGGCCCCGTCCTCATCCGCAGCGGGTTTTGGCGCTGTTGGTCTGCTCAGCGCTGCCGACGCACAGTCGTCTTCCCGCGACAAATTAACATCTGCACACCCTCTGAGCGTTGTTCCGTGTTTATGCCCGTTGTGTGCCTGATTAACCTTAAAGCTGTTGTTGCAGTAGATTAATTAATCCAGGAAAGTTTTTAAAATAATTTTTTGTTTTGTATTTCCAAACAGAATGAAGTGAATCAGAGTGATCAAAGCAGTGGAGGTGACGGGGGTGAGATCAGTCAAACTGGCTGTCAGGCTCAGCACCCCTGGCTGAAAAGGAGATACCAGCTTGGGTTAAAAAAGCAGCTTTTTTTAATGGAGAAATACATATAGTTCTTTTACTTGGGTACTTAATGCCCCATCTGTTATTCAGCCCTTCATCCAGGCGTTTTGGAGGAACCGGTAGAAGAAGACAGAGAATAAAGCGTTTGGTGCCTCTCCAGCGCTGGAGGTACAGAGGGCCGTGGGGAGCGCCCGCGGCGCGGAGCCCTTTCTGTCCTGCCCGCGCTCCCCAGCGCGGCGGTTCCGGCTAATGGGGGTTTGCAGACAGCCGTCTTCTGCTCCACGTGTGCCCGTCTGAGTGCAGCTCCTGCCCTTTCTGGGAAAGGGATGTGCTCAGAAATGTGATATTCCTCTATCCCTTTTTGGCTTCCTCCCAGTGACCTTCACTAACTCGGGAGGCTGCAGGATCAGATAATGATCAGCTTTTTAAACGGGCTGTTTGCAAAGAAGGAACTTTTTGTCTCCCGAGTGACTTCTGTTGAATTTCTTGTCTAATCTTTTATTAATGTCCGTTTGTTTCATGTTGAGAATTTCATCCTAACATTTGAATTTAGTTATTTTTAACTGGTGGTATTAATCTTTAACATTATCCTGATGTGCTATCACTTTCTCTTCACCGAATGTTTGTGCGATGGGGGTTTGATTTCCCGGTCAGAGGGTGAGCTCTCCCTGCACGCCGGGGCGGTGGTGCGGGGTGGCCTCGGCGGGTGCTGGGTGCTGCTGCTGGGGTCGCAGGCGTCCCGGGAACCCGGGGCGCTGAACTGCTCCTTCCCTTGCTGCCTTGCTTTTTCGCTTTCTCCTTGTTTCCAGCGTGGTGGTATTTTCCATACACGACAATTCGAGCCATGTTAGCAATCAAGATGCAGCGAGACACAATATCCAATACTATACTGCAGCTCAAATGTGTAATTTTTCTTTTTATCTCCTGACTCTGTAATGCTGTCAGGAGAGTCAATCAAGTTTCTCTAGAAAGATTTCTTTTTTTGAAATTGTTGTTTATCGTGTGCCATTATACTGCTTGCTTGATTTTTAGAGGGTTTTTTTTCCCCTTTTACAATTTTCTCCAAATGGAGCATCTCTGGCTGAAATATATCTGAGCGTGTTGCCCAAAGGGTTGTTGTTGAAAGTTGGAGCTCCTAGAGAATTTAAGCTTCCTCCAGAAAAACTGTTGAAAAATCCTCAAGAAAATAAAACATTGGCTCATTAAAACATCTTCTGCTCTGTAGCACTTTCAGCCTTTTGGGAAAGCAGAGGGGAGAGAGGGACAGGCATGTAGCCGTAACCTATATTTTCTTTCAGGAGTCGAGAGATTGTTGTATAGCTGTGACAAACGCGGGCTGCTGCTTTATATTCAGCGACTGAAACCAGAAAGTAAGAGGTGGAAATGTGCTTCTTATATTTGTTCCTAGTGAAGATATATCAAGGTGGCCTCAGTATTTCTGGGAATTATCTTTTTTTAAAATGTACATTTACCCTTAGCGAGGTCAAGAATATCAGTTCTTGTCTTCCCTGAGTTTTGATGCAGGCTACGGTGCGGGGGCGGTGGTGTCCTGGTAGTTGAACAGCACGGTGCTTACCTGCCCGACGGCGATGGGCGATGGGACCTGAAACTGCCTGGAAGCGCTGGGAAGTGTGGTTCCACTAAGTGGTATCGTTAAAACAATGGGGAAACTATTAAGATGTGGGATGGCCATGTACTGCGGGCACGCATTGACCAGCGCTCCCGATCTGCTCTCCTCTGCTGGGGAAGCAGCTGTTTTTATTGAAAATCCTACTTTTGTGGCTGAGACCCAGGTCCTTACGTGACATTTTGGGCACCCCTGCGCACGTGAAAGGCGTCTCCCGTAGCGCGTTGGGGGGCTCTGCCTGCCGCGGTGCTCCAGCTGGCTGTACGTGACGTGCCAAGGGCTGGCGTGCCCGTTCCGGCAGTGCTTCCCTGGGACGGCAGCATCCCGCGCATGGGAGACTCCCGTCACACTCCGTTGGAGTGGTTCTGCTCTCTCCTCCGGCTGCTCGGGCTCTCACACACACAGACAGACGCGCTTGGGCTGATTTGTGCCTTCCCAGAGGCTTTCCAAGGGAAAGATTAACACTAAGGACTGGTAGAGCTGAGCATCTTCCTTGGCAAGAACGACCCAGGTTTATGCCTTGCTCCACCCTTGGACTGGGCTCCGGCCGAGCCGGCCCTGTCCATGCCAACACCGCGGGTTTCTCCGTCCCCCCCTGCTGCCCGCTGCCTGGCCGGCAAACGGCCCCGTGGCTTGGTGCTGCGGGGGCTGCCGCTCTGCTGGGACCCCACGGGCGAGAAATGGGGAATTTGTACGGCTTTTTGTGTTTCGGGGAACCTCGGAAGATTTCTGCCGCCTTGACTCGCATTTCAGTACCGCGCTCGTAAAGAAGGGAGTCTCGTGTGACTGTAGTTTGAAATCGGTTTTCTTTCTGAAAGGGGGACGTGCCAGCCCCCCCGCAATTAAAGTGACTGCGGTGCTGATACCTGTCAGAGAGATGCTGTAACCGTTACCTGTGCCATACCTGTGGTTAACAGCCCTCTCGTCTCCGCCGTCTTGTCGTGCGTGAGTCTGGTCCAGCGCGGGCGGCCGCGGGAGGGGCCGGTACAGCCGGGAGCCTTCGTTTGCCGTAACATGTGCCGTAACCGTGTTGCAGCGATGGTGCTAATTGCTAGGGGATTTGGGTAAACACTGTTTACTAGTTACGAATTAACTACTGGTTAACTAATAGAGTGATATTTCATAAAATTTGTGGTGTAACCAAAGAAATATTTTTCTTTTATCTTTCAGTGTAAGATTTTTTATTCGCTTTAAGACAACAACAATCAAACCCACAAACCAACCAACCCCCAATTCTCCCCAAACCCAGATATTTCTTAAGACCTCCTCAGAGTTCAGGAAGAGAAAGGTCTCACCAGATCTTCCATTCTCACATGTTTTTCATGTATTGTCATTTCCATGAAGTCACAAAAACTTAGAGTTGATGATTGTTTTCCACTCTGGTCTTCTGGTATTTCTTCCTGTAAATCAGGTCTAAGACAATTAGATACATGCGTTTATTTTTTGGTTCAAGCGGATATAGATACTTGATTCCTTGTCCTTACTGGGGTTAGATTACCAAGGGGAACATACAAGGAGACTGCTGTTGTCTGTGTAGCAATCTGCTGTTTTCCAAATAGTTCTATTTTGTTTCCTGATGTACAGATTTTGGTGGGGTTTTTTTTCATGGTTTTTTCCTTTCTGTGTGCTGAACTTGGATGTTTTGCCAGAAACCTTCCATTTTTGGTCTTGTGCATGAAGAGCTTTCTGGGTTTTATTTATTAAGAAGCTCTGTAAGGCTTGCTGGTTGGCTGGCGGTATTTCTTCCCCTGCCTGGCATGCAGTAGCTTTCGAAAGCTTTGGCTGACCCCGTTCCAGTGTTGAACATTTCTGGAAGCCTCTCGTTTCCAGTACATTTTGTTTGCAGTGTGGGTACAGCGGGCGCTGGGGGTTTTCCCCGCCGGGGCTGTCCTGCCCCCTGCTCAGCACCGCCTCTGGTGCGGCACAGGGCTCCCGCGAGCACGCAGAGAGCCCGCAGAGGGTGGAGGCGTTAAGGACCTCAGGGAGCTGCCGAAGGAGGGGTTGGGTGGGAATTTCTTCTGCTTGAAGGCAAAGGCTCTTCTTTGGCAGGTCGGGCTCAGTTATACAGAAGAAGGAGACACTGAGGGAAACAAACCTGAAAGTCTCACGCGAGTTTAGAGCCCATGAGAGCTCAGCAGATGCCGGGCAGACCATGGC
Source organism: Charadrius vociferus (assembly GCF_000708025.1). Classification (NCBI taxonomy): domain Eukaryota; kingdom Metazoa; phylum Chordata; class Aves; order Charadriiformes; family Charadriidae; genus Charadrius; species Charadrius vociferus. The sequence continues at coordinate 1,006,029 of NW_009650176.1, forward strand.
AGCAGCCGCTGTGCCACGGCTCAGCCGTCCCCGGTGCTGCCCCACAGCCTGGCTGCCTGTGCCGGGGACAGTGGGGCCGGCGCTGCCGAGCGCACCCACCAAACAGAGTGAACCTCCAAAGCGGGAGGGGGGATGATGCTGGAAGAGTGCAATGATGTCATGTCATAGAATCAGAGAAATGCTTAGGTTGGAAAAGACCTTTAAGATCATCGAGTCCAACCATTAACCCAACACTGCCAAGTCCACCACCAAACCATGTCCCTCAGCACCACATCTACACGTCTTTTAAATACCTCCAGGGATGGTGACTCCACCACTGCCTCAGGCAGTCTGTTCCAATCCTGGAAAACCCTTTTGGGGAAGAAATTTTTCCTAACATCCACCCTAAACCTCCCCTGGTGCAACTTGAGGCCGTTCCCTCCTGTCCCATCGCCTGTTCCATGGGAGCAGAGACCGACCCCCCCTCGCTACACCCTCCTGTCAGGGAGCTGTCGAGAGCGAGAAGGTCTCCCCTCAGCTCCTCTTCTCCAGGCTGAACACCCCCAGGGCCCTCAGCCGCTCCTCACCAGACGGGTGCTCCAGACCCCTCACCAGCTCTGCTGCCCTTCTCTGGACACGCTCCAGCTCCTCAATGTCTGTCTTGTGGTGAGGGGCCCAAAACTGAACACAGCACTCGAGGTGGGACCTCACCAGTGCCCAGTACAGGGGACCATCACTGCCCCGGTCCTGCTGGCCACGCTGTTCCTGATACAGGCCAGGATGCCATTGGCCATCTCGGCCACCTGGGCACACTGCGGGCTCATGTTCAGCTGCTGTTGCCCAACACCCCCAGGGTCTTCTCCACTGGGCAACTCTCCAGCCACGCTGCCCCAGGCCTGTAGCGTCCCTGGGGTTGGTGTGACCCAAGGGCAGGACCCGGCACTTGGCCTGGTTGACCCTCACACCATTGGCATTGGCCCATCCATCCAGCCCACCCACACCCCTCTGTAGGGCCATCCTACCCTCCAGCAGATCCACACTCCCACCCAACTTGGTGTCCTCTGCAAACTGACTGAGGGTGCACCTGATCCCCTCGTCCAGGTTGTTGATAAAGATACTAAACAGAACCGGCCCCCGTACCAAGCCCTGGGGAACACCACTGGTGACCAGATGCCAACTGGATTGAACCCCATCCACCACAGTGCCTCTGCAGGGCAGACAGCCGCGTTGTCCCAGCCAGGCGGTGGCTGTGGGT
>NW_009650176.1:1007317-1060565 GCF_000708025.1 Charadrius vociferus
GGCACCCCGGCGGTGCGGCGGCAGCCTGGGCTGTGAATGGCAAATGCAGCGCAGCGACACATTTAACCAGCCCTAATAGTTTTCTGGGGCTAAAATTCAGTTATTTCCTCCAATTCAGGGAGGACCGTGAAAATGTTTGGAGGCACTTATGTTTGAGACTGAATGGACTGAAGCTTCCACTTGTATTGACGGCGTTTTCTTGGCACAGAGCTCGGTTGCCCAATTCAGCGCGATACGCTGGTTTGCTGCATTATTAAGCCAGTGTAAATTGGTGCTGCCTTTTTGCAGCCATATGCTCCGTCACAAGATGTGGGCTTCATCCTCCTCGGTCTGTTTAAATATGCTTTCCACTAGTGCTTTTGCCTTCTGCAAAAGCACTTTAATATTTCTGTTTACTCTTTTGGAGACAAAATCAATATTTGTTAGATGCAATTATGAAGAATGATGGATGTGCTGTCAGTGGTATGAGAGTAGGAAAAACACTATTATGGCACAGGCCTGCTCTTAATAAAAGCAGAGAGGAGATACAAACAATCTGGCCTGAAAAATCCCATCCCAAATCACGAGTTCTGTAATAAACAGGAAGCTTTTCAAGTGTTGGTTTAAATTGGAGTTGATTGCCTGCTTCGGGGCACTGATGGACAATTTGCTTAAGTAAGGGTTGGATTTGCTCGGGCTGTGTTTGTGCCCCTTTGGGTTTGTTTTGGTGACCGTCCTGTGCGTGTCACACGTGGCTCTGCAGATGTGCCGCGTCTGTCCTGCACAGCACAAGACGTCGGTGCCCGCTGGAGAGCTGCCGCAGCCCACCTGTCCCAATTCTTTTGTTTTCCTTCGATTTTAGCCTTGGCTTAATTCTAGATGAGTGGGAGGCTTATGGCACTGTCTCAGCGAGACAGGCAGTGCTTCCCAGACTCCTTCCCCGGCCCTTCGGGGCTTCTACCTGTCAGATCCCTGAGCCGCCCGATGCCAACGCTCTGCTCTCAGCCTGGTTGGTGATGCCCACTCGTGGGGATGAGAGCCGATCATCTTTCCATCCCTCACTCATAGGAAGGATGTAAGAAGCTACAATTACTAGATATGAGGAAGAAGTTCTTTCCCATGCGGCTGATGAGCCCCTGGGGCAGGTTGCCCCGAGGAGCTGTGGCTGCCCCATCCCTGGAGGTGTTCAAGGCCAGGTTGGACGGGGCTTGGAGCAACCTGGGCTGGGGGGAGGTGGCCCTGCCCGGGGCAGGGGGTGGCACTGGGTGGGCTTTAGGGTCCCTTCCAACCCAAACCATTCTGCGATTCTATGATTCTATGATATTAGCAATTCCTCTTTTTCAGCTGTTGTATATATTAGTTGCATTTTCTGCTGATTTCCATAATTAACCACACGTGCCTGGAGGTGGGCTCACGTTGCCCCTCCCCGGCTGTGAGTCCGCGGGCAGCTGCCTTGCAAAGGCAGGGAGTCTCTCCCAGGTGATGGGGAGGAAAACGTGCGACGGGAGACAGCAGAATTTAAGGGTCTGTTTCTCAGTCGATGCGCACGCTGGCGGCGAGGGCTCGCGGCGGTGCCCGGGCGGGAGGAGGGGAGGAGGGCTGGGGGCAGCGCCGGGGCAGAGGGGCAGCAAACAGCCCCTCACACGGCTGCCCTCGGCAGTGCTCAGGGCCAGGGCTGTGCCGTCAGCCCCCAAACAGGGCACAGAGGTGGGGCGTAAACACCGACCGGGGAGTGTTCTGCTCTCTAGCTCTACGTCACGCCTCGGAGAGTTCTATGTAAGAATTGATGGGCTAATGTGGGCGGCTGAACGGCGATAAAGGACGGGGACAGAGCTCTGATGGGGTCACAATCTAACAGGAGGCTGGCGCCCAGAGATTCAGATTTATGAAGCTGCTGGTTTTGCCTAATAGGTAATTTTTTCTCCTTATTCCTCTACAGCTTCAGAAGTCTTACCAAGAAGTGCATCTCAAAACGTGATTTCCCGAAGTAAATGAAAGTAGCGAAGAACCAATGTCCCAGGAGTGGGAAGGACTCAAGGTATTGGTTTTTCTGACTCGTAACAGTGAATGCAAGCGATGAGGGAAGGGACTAAATACTGTTGAATGTTTGCATTATGTAGGCGCTGCCTCAAGTGGCAGCAAAACCGCACCGTCCTGGGGCGCCTATGCTGCCTGGAGCCCTCCTGTGCTGCGGGGCTGGGGGTCCCGCTGGAGGGGACAGAGGAGTCTCACCCCAGCTGTGTCTTTGCAGGACCTGAATACTTCATAGTGCCAGTTTTGTCAATGCGCGTGTATGTTTGGGTCTGTCCCCCCTCTTTTTTTTTTTCCTTCTCTGTGTTCAAGGTTAAACTTTCCACTGCAGAGAATTAGTTGGTAAAAGACAAAGGCCACTGATCAGTAGGGGTGGGAGAAGATACATTTTACAAAAGATTTTCAGCTGCAGTACCTGAAGATAGATCAATATTTTCTATTTGCCTTAGCACTAAGCTTATTTTCCTTCATCACTGAAGAGATACTCACTTGTGCCTTCTACCAAAACATTAAACTGTTCTCTCCTGATAAATGGTAAGGCAAACAATAGCGCTTCCCAGGAGCTGCTTTATCGCGCAGAAATACATCAGTCCTTGTGATAAACAGAAAAACCCACATCTCTGTCTCAGCTTCGAGAATCCATGCTGGATCCAAGCATCGCTGGCATCCTGCTGGTTGAAAAACCCAAATTTAGACTACTTCTGGGAGACTGTCAGTCTTGCGTGCCCGCACGCTGCTCTGCCCTGCTTGCCAGCGCCCGCTCGTGTGAAACCGTCCCTGGGAACACGGCTTTTGTGTGCCCTGTCGCTCTGCCTCTGCGCACGTGGCCAGAGGAATACGGGCTGAGTCTTCCTTACAGGTGTTTACTCGTTCCCGCTGTTGATCGATGTTGGTGTGGGCTGTGGCTGGGAACCAGGTACAAAACAGCGTACTAAAACAATTTACGAGAGCTGGAATTAAGCCTTATACATGTTGACAAATGTAGGAGCTTAAGGCTAACTGAAAGACAAGGAGAGCTCATAATTACCGATTCCCCTCTGCTCTCTAACACATTTTGGTGTCTGAACTCATAAATGAATTATTAGTACATAAACTGTAACAAGCATTAAGAAAACCCAGCGAAGCAGAAGCAGCCCATTTGGTGCCGTGTTGGGTGACGTGCTGCTCTGTGTCCCCAGGATGGGACCGAGAGGCCATGGTTGTCTCAGTGGATGGTGCTGGGGTCCAGCGGACTGCAGTGGGCTGAGTCGGGGGGCTGCGGGCGCTCGCACCCCTCGTGGCTCCTGCTGGGGCTCCCGCAGCTCCCTGGCTTCAATTAAAATACCCCCGTGGCTGCAAGCTGCCATCTGCCGGGGGATTTGCGGCCGTTGATCTGCCTGGATCATCCTGGAGAGCGACTGGGCAGAGCGGAGCGAAGGGGTTCCCAGGCAGTGACCTGTTGTGAGCGGCGATGGATGTGAGTTTTCCTGGTCAGGGCTCTGGTGAAGGTGTGGGAAGGCAAAGGGAGCGCCCGGAGCTGTGTCCTGGGCTGCGCTATGGTTTGAAGAACCAACAAGTTATTGTTGTTTAGACAATTACTGTGTCACCCGGTGACCCCTCCCCAGCCAGGAAGGGGAATCGGGAAAAAACAAGGAAACCCGAAGGTTGAAATATAAACAAATTTAATAGAATAATACTAAATAACTAACATTAATGGTATGAAAGAACCAACATCGATCCCTTTAGCAATATAAAATAGATGAGGATTATGCTCAGGCAGTTCTATCAGTAGGCAGCTGTGCACTCCCAGCAGTGGCAGAACCTTGGGAAACCTTATTGAAGTTCACGTATGAAGGAGCTGGTTGGGTAGGTGGCTTTGTCCATCTTGTGTAGCAGAGGATGACTTCTACAGACCAGAAATCAAATGAACAGTGTTTAGAGATCGGCTTAGGGAGCAGAGAAGCCATTGCTTTGGCCGCACGGGGTGCAGGTGTCGGAACAAACACGCCTGAGAATTTACTGACACCTTGCCCCGTTTCTCCTGGCTGGGGGCACAGCTGCTTATTTGCGCACTACTGGGAGCAAATAGTGGTCCTGGGGTGTGTTGTCCTTGTCCTGGTTTTAGAGAGGTGGCCCAGAGTTTAGCAAGACGGCAGGGGATAACTTCTGCTGTTCCTAAACTGATGCTGGTTCCTCTAACTGGACGGCGACTGGGTCTGATTTTAAACAGGGGCTGATGGAGCAACATGAAGGAAAAACACCGTGAAATATTGGTTCCTACGTAGTTCACTGTAAGACAGTCGCCATTTTAGTGCTAGCACAATGGTAAGGTAATAAAGAGACTGCCGTAAGTTGGGAAGGATACTTATATTCTGGTGTTCACCAAATTGCTGGATTTTACTAAATAAAGCCACGGAAGAGCCCCAGGGAGCCCCGCAGCGGTGCCCGCAGTGGGACGGGGCCGCCCCGGCTGTGCCCTGGCAGCTCTTTAACCCCTCTGGGTCAGCAGAGAGGGGAGCGGAGCCATAAAGCAAGACAAGCAAATCGGCTGAATTAAGTGAGGCCTTTAGAGCCTCAGCATAGGTAGGCCTTGCAGAATGTTATTTAAAAGTTTTGCAAAATAATTGTTTTTTTTTCTTGGAGAATGGCTTCTACCAAACAAGGGAACGGGTTTAATATTTTCAATAATCTTTGGCTCTTTAAACTCAATTTCAAAATGGAATTCTAGATGGGCTTCAGGTGCAAAAGTGTTCGCGTTGGGTGAAACACGATGAAAGGGCAGGACTGCGTTAATGGCTCATTTCCGAAGCTGCAGACAATTTGAAGGAATATGGCAGTGCTTTTTCAGCTGTGTATAAATAGTGACATATTTGTTGTCTCCTCATAAAACTTCATATATTCATAATTACAGCATCGATTCATCATAGTTATCATTGTCATCCATCTTTGCCAGTACCAGCTGATGCAGACAATTGCTTGCAAGGGTTTTTTTGTGGTTTTAGTCTGGAGCTTTCACACACCTAAGTGCAGTTCCACCAATATTATTTCTTTTTCGCCGTTCTTCAGACTTTGGAGGCTTGCCATGCCTGTCTGCTCTGGGCCAAGCCGTGGCTGTTGTGTCTGGTCACACTGTACTTTACCAAAAGTAGCGGAGGAAGCCCAACCTTGTTCTGGTGGGCACGGCTGCGGAGGAGGTCTGGTGAGGAATGGGGTGGTGTGTGGTGGCCCTGGCCAGTCGTTCCAACGAGCACTGGGAGCAGGCCCTCGCGTTTGATCACCAGTTGACAGCATGTCTCAGCCTGGTGGAAGGAGACTGCTGACGTCTTATTTCACAGAATCACAGAATCACAGAATGGTCAGGGTTGGACGGGACCTCTGGAGATCATCTAGTCCAACCCCCCCGCCAGGTCACCTACAACAGGTTGCACAGGACAGCGTCCAGGCGGGTTTGGAATGTCTCCAGAGTGGGAGACTCCACCACCTCTCTGGGCAGCCTGTGCCAGTGCTCCACTACCCTCAAAGTAAAGAAGTTCCTTCTCATGTTAAGATGGAACTTCCTATGTTCAAATTTATGCCCATTACCCCTCGTCCTATCACTGGGCGCCACTGAAAAAAGACTGCTCCCATCCCCCTGGCATCCTCCCGTTAAGTATTCGTAAGTATTAATAAGATCCCCCCTCAATCTTCTTTTCTCTAGACTAAAGAGACCCGAGTCCCTCAGCCTTTCTCCATTTTTACTTTAATTACATTACTACATTTTACTTACATTTACTACATTGTTTTGCACTGATGTGTGTTATTGCATTCACTTGAAAATTTAGTCTTTTATTTAATGATAAAACTTTCAGTATTTTGAGAAGAAAAAGTCTTTTGTTTTGTTGTATTCGTTAGAGCCAAAGTATACTGATGTGTCTTTACAGCAAGCAGTGTACTATAAAAAGGTTATTTCAGCATACCTTGGTAATCTAAAAGGAAGAAAGAGCTAAAATATGCTGGTTTGAGCAATTTGCAACACCCCTCCACGTGACACAGTAGGTTTGTTCAGTGAACCCCCAGGTACTATCACCATTCTGACCAGTGACTGACCTTAATATTATGTTCTCTTACGTGGCAATGTATAAACATTACTGTGCACAGAGATACGGTTGGACGGGATGGGGTAAACGTGATGTAGACACAGATGTAAATGAATCTGCTTCTGGTGGACTCACTCGCGTCTGGGGTAACGTATTTCCTTCTCTCCTTATCTCATTTTGAGTATCTTCAAACTGTGGACAACAATATTTAATTTTGCTATATATGAAGACTGTTTGGAAAGTGGCATGTGCTGTAGCCTCTCATCTTAACAACAGTAAAGAACAGACTCTGCAAGAGAACTGAGGGCACCTACAGGTGCACTCGTTGGCTTTACCCACAGGGACAAGTCGTTAGCAGTATTACAGCCTGGCTTGACTTTGAAAGACCAGTGTTTGAATGATGTTTTTTGAAATGTTCAAAATTGCCTTGATATAAAAATAATTTTTACATACTGTCATTGAAAATAAGAATGGTATATAAATGTGCTGTGAGGCCTCTATTTTAATTTTTCTTTTAAGAATAATTTCAAAATTATCAGAGCAATCCTTCTCCAATAACAATCTAGGCACAATTTCCCTTGCTAATACCCGACCGAAGTAGTGAACTACAGCATTAGTCACTGATTTGATTACTATGAAGCTTTCTCTTATGCTGTTCCATCGATAATGAAGAACCTAATTGGTTTCTGAGGGCTAATATGCCTTGTGTGACAACTGCTCCTTGAGTTAGATGTGCCTTCCAGACAAGGGTAGGTCACGATCGAGGACTGTGTGCTTGCCGAAGCGGACGCCTTGTGCTGCTGCTGCCGAGGGGGTGGGATGGCGCTGGTAGTGCCGAAGACCCGCAGGGTCGGGGTTTGCTGATCCCATGGGGTCTCCACAGCAGGAAGGGAAGTGTTGCCCGGCCGCAAAAACTGCACGTCCGAAGGTGTGTGTCCCAAGGACAAAGCAGTGCCTGGCGTGGCAAAGTCCTGCTTCATCTGGCCACTGCTTTCATCGCCCCAAAAATGCCATTCTCCTTCGCTGTGCTGCCGGTCCCCTGTGTGCAAACACTGCACCATTTGCCAGTGAAGTGTTCCATAAAAGAGCGAGGTATTACTGTCTTCTCTTCCTGTGGGCATGGGTAATATATGGGCTAGTGTCTTCATTAATTTGACTAAATTAATCACTGTTGCCAGTCAGCTGGACCTCTGAAGTCTTCAGTAAACTTCAGTCTTTTCACAGGAACGGGAAGACCACATAGCAGAAACCGTCTCTCTCAGAGAAGTTTTGTTGCCAGAAATGACGCAGGCAGGTCTGCGGTGCTGGGTCTCATTTCTTCAGCTTTCTGCTTGAGCTCAGCCTCTCCACTTGTGTGCATCTGTTACAAAACTCATGGATATAAGTTATGACAGAAAGTATTAGCCACCGTGAGCTCTGAAGTCAACGATGCTGAGGCCATCATCTGAAAGTCTCTTTGCTACGGAATGGTTACAGTGGCCATAGGGCGCCTACAGCTTCATCTGAGATGTGATCTGTAGTGGCCTTTAGGGACTTTGGCCTTGTCAGCCACCTTCAGAAGACAGAAACCACTTTTCTGCTACCTCTGGTTAGCTTTAAAACCCTCCATCATAGTCAATGTGATTAGGCCTGAGGTGATTAACCAACCTTGGTACCTTGGTACTGCTGTCTTAAGATGAGCAAATAGTCATGATGAAATCTGCCTCTGGGTTTTGAAGGGAATTTGCCCTCGGCTGTGTGAAAATTGGTCGATGTGGGCAAAGTGTCTGCTCGGTAGCTGGAAGTGCCCCATTGCAAGACCTCTCTTGCCCTCTCAGGCCGCCCGAGGCCTCCACCAGTGTGGGTTAGGGGCGGGGAGGGCACGGCCGTGGGCACAGCTACGGGCATGGGCACCGGCTGGACACCGCTGAACTGCTTCCATCAGGATGTGCCCTGGGATGTGTCCCTGAGCTCAGCCTGCTGTCAGGATGGAAGACACGGGCATCTTGGGCACGTTTCACCTCCTGCATAAATCGGGGAGGCAGCACATGCAAGAAACACGAATTTCAGGAGCTCTGTATTGTGCTGTCTCCCGTGCGCAGGGTCCTCTTCTTCAGAGTAAAGAGAGGAGAGGTGGTTATGATGTAATAATGGTTTCTTTTAAATTCAAAGAGTGCTTGATGCCAGTACTGCCGTAGGAACCGAGGTCTCCATGAGACAGCTGAGCGCCACACCATGAAATACTGTGTTTTGTAGAACTGGTGGAGTTGAGTACAAACTACAACAGAAAGAGCAAACTGAATAATGAAAACAGAAAGATGGCATTTCCCCACAGGGACTGGAAAACAGATGGAGTTTACACGGCTCAGGAAAACAGAAATATGCACACTTTGAGCTTGATCCAGATTCACTGAAGTCAGTGAGAGTTTTCATTTGACTTCAAAGAGTGGTGGATCAGGTACTTTCAAGGCTTCTTGTGTTTGTTTTGATTTAGAAGAAAATATCGCCTCTCTGTATTATTCTTAGAGATACTGAGCACTCACAAGTGTCTCTGTATATGATGTATAAACTATGCCCAGGTAGATTTTTCTCTTTTATGTGGTGGGTTTTTTTGATTTGGTTTTGTTTTGGTTTGTGGTTTGGTTTTTTTTTTAAGGTAGTGATCACAATTTTAGGACTTAAAATACCTTTGGATTCTGAGACAATCTGTATTTTAGTGATGCAAAGCGTTGTGCAGAGGCCTCCGCTCTAAACTCTTCCAAAAGGAGAAAAAAAGTGTAACTCATCCTGTAGTGTAAAACTGCGACGCAGTGTCATGGAAAATTAAGGAGTGTACAAATACAGTATTTTTGGATAAAAATGCTCACTTTTATAATCTGTTATGATTAGAGCCATGCCAACATCCTGCCAGCTGAACAATGTAGTGCTGGGCAGGACATCAACGACCCAAACACGTGTATTTTGGATATGGGCCAGATCAGTGGACAAAGCATCGCAAGGATGGACCAGTCCACCCATTAATCTCTTCTGGCATGACCGGTTGAGGACATTGTTTTGTGGGCAGTGGCCAGTGAGAGCATTACTGCTTCAGCCCCTGTGCCTTCTGCGCCGGGGTGTTGCAGCATGCCCGACGACATTGCCCTGTGCACCAATGCTTCAGAACACCGGGGAAAACGTCTCAAGGAGCCTGATGATGACCTGAGTGTGCTCATTCTCAGGGCTGCAGATAGGAGTGTCTGTGGCTGCTGTCATTCATCAAGAAGTCCTCAAGCAGAGACACAGCCTGCCGTGCAGCGGGGCGTAGCAGGAGGAGCTGCGTCCCGGCTCTTCAGGTGCTCTAGGCAGCTTAGCCAGGAGTAGCAAGGTCTGGCTCAGGATCTTTTCAGTCAAAATGTGTTGTTTGTCCAGTTTTGCGGCTCCAGAGTATGCAGGACCTTACCTGGGAGCTGCAGCAGACATGAGCTTTTCTCACTGGAGGGCAGCAGGACGTGGGGTCTGAGCAAAGTGACATTTTAGACACTGGTTGAGGGCAGGATGTTGCCTCACAGACATTTTCAGGCTGCCAGTGCCCTCTCTGAACCACTGAAATCGAGAAATCCTTTACTTAACCATCGCTTCCAGCCTTTGAATTACGCCGGGGCAGCTTGGCTGGTCTCCAGGCTCCAGGCAGAGTTTTAATTGACATTTGAAACCTCTGCTGCTGCTTCACAACTGGGGTGAAAGCACGTAAGTGCTTTAATTACACTTTTCAGATGGCACTGTGTAACAAAAGTTCAGATTTGGAAGAAATGCGCATTTTCCTTCTCTGAGGAGCTTTGCATCATCTGTCATTAAAATCGTTAATAAAGTAATGAGTGTGAAAGGCGAGTTGGCCGTGACACGGGTGGAAGTGACAGCTCCAGAGGGACCTGAAGACGTGGGCGTACGTGGGCGTACGCGCAGAGCACAGCCAGCTCGGGTACGTCCCCGCCGGCGATGTCCTGCAGCCTCACGCGCGGCCCCTGGGGGTGTCCAGGGAAAACCTGTCCTGAATATATTTGAATCCTTGGAGAGGGGAACACAAACCAAAAGCTCGGAGCTGTTGTCGGGCCTGGCTGTTTGTTACCTGCCTGTTAAGGATGCTGAGCAGTACCTTGGTTTTATACCTTGGTGGAAGGAGGTGGCAGTAGGTCACATCTGTCCCTCTGCTGCGCTCTGCTCTGGGGAGACCCCCCTCAGTGCTGCCTCCAGCTCGGGGGGTCCCACCAGCAGAAGGAGACGGAGCTGTTGGAGCGGGGCCAGAGGAGGGCACGGAGATGCTGGGAGGGCTGGAGCCCCTCTGCTGGGAGGACAGGCTGGGAGAGGTGGGGGGGTTCAGCCTGGAGAAGAGAAGGCCAAAAAGGGGAGACCTCAGAGCCCCTTCCATTGATGGAAGTGGGGCAGGTTTAGATGAGATATTAGGAGGAAATTCTTTCCTGTGAGGGTGGTGATCCCCTGGGGCAGGATGCCCCGAGAAGCTGTGGCTGCCCCATCCCTGGAGGTGTTCAAGGCCAGGTTGGACGGGGCTCTGAGCAACCTGGGCTGGGGGGAGGTGGCCCTGCCCGGGGTTGGGGTGCAACTGGATGGTCTTTAAGGTCCCTTCCAACCCAACCCATGCTGTGATTCTATGGTGGGTCAGGGGATGGAAGCTGCACAGAAGAGGTGTGAGGTGCCCGCTCGAGCTGAATCCCCGCGAGAGGCGGTCAGAGCAGGGGCGACAGTGAGCCCGGCACACGGCAGGGTGCAGCAGCACCCAACAGCAACAGCCAGAGCTCTGCGAAATGAAGGGCCCACTTGGTTTTGAAGTAAAAAAGTCACCCATAGCATGGTAAAGAAATGTCCAAAATTACAGGGACTGGCTAAAACCAAGAAAGTTGAGAAAAAATATTACATATTGTGTAATTACATGTGTAATAGAGATGAGGAATAAGTGAGCAGAGAACGGAGGAGTGGCTGAAATTAAAAACTCCACCTGAGGTTGAGGGGTGGAGGATGAGGGCTCAGGGCTGTTGGAAGATGGTGGGCATAAGCCGGAGAACTTCTTTTCTGAGCCCCTTTGCCTTTCTTTTTCCCCCCTTTTCCTTTCCTGGCTTGCTTCCTTGCTTTCTCTCTCTTCCTCTTTTTTATATCTTTTTCTCTCTTTCTTTCCAAAAAGCACATTTGGTTGCAGTTATCATTTTCCTCATCCTCGCTGCGCCTTTCCAGTGCTCTTCCCCGCATGCAGCCAGCGGTTTAGAACGTAGTTTCACAGTGAGTAGTATTTACCCTTTCTTCTTTCGAAGCTCGTTCCTGGAATACGCTGGTGCGCTGAGGCTCCTGACCCCGCTCAGTGGAATCAAATAAATATTGATTGCACTTAACCTTACAGATCCCCCAGACCGATAGTTTTAATGGTTAATCAACAATTGTTAATTGTTTTAGTTGTGAAAAGACGTTTTTATTCTTTTACAGGTATTCCCGAGCCCGTGGTGTGTGTGCCCCGTCCCGGGGTGGTGGCAGGGCCGTATTTCGGCGCAGCCCCACCACCTGCCCCCACCGCCCGCGTCCTTTAACCGCTGTTCTGGCAAAACCAGGGAACAGATCCCTTCCGAGCTATTTTCACAGCGGATAGCAGGAATTCCCCTCTCTCTGGGGTACTTCCCCATCCACTGACCTTTTTTCCCATCTTGTTAATCATCACATTCGTTTCGCATTCACCCAGTGCCATCTGCTTTCTGACTTGCCAAGTCATTGTTTGTAGCCTTTGCTGTCACCTTCTGCGAAGTGGTGTCTGAAACGTGGGGCTTGTGCTCTCGTCAGGAGCCAGCGGCAGGATTCGCTAATTTGGTAACAGCTTTCCTTGCCCGAGGTGGGGCTGCAGTTTCGGTAGCCGAAGCCCAACGGTAGCGCGAGGACAAGGCTTGTAGGGGAGAAAAATGCAGTTCTGCTCAGTTCTAGGCTGCTGCCAACTTTGTGTGGTACAGAGCAAGTCATATAACCTCCCTCTGCCTGTATTTTAGGAGGTACAAAGAGAAATAATACCTTTTTCCACTTTAGAAAGTGATACAAATAAAGAAATAAATATATAAATGCTAAGCTCCTGTTATTACATTCAGACTATTTGCTTCAAAGGAGTTACTCTGTATAGGAAAGTTATTTTTAAACACTATTTATTTCAGTCGTTGTTGCAAATGTTCTCTTGCGCATCCAATTAAAAACCATGTTTTGTGTAATTTATAACTTAAAAATCAATTTCATCTGCAAGTCTTTCATGTTTAGTATTTTAGTATTAGGTATGAGACTCCGAAAGTGAGCCACGGGTAAACCGTAAAATTAGTAATTGTAGTTTCTGAGGGGTTGTGGAGTTTTTCCGTGATCCACAGAGAAAGCCTCAGCAAACTTGGAGAGGAATGGCTTTGCAAGTGCACCCGATGCGAGGCAGAATATAATTAAAAATGAACAGATGTGATAGTACTGTATCTGCAGGAAATACCTCTGAGTTCCTACTCTCAGTGATTAATGTAAATTGTGGTACAGTTTGAAGTGAGAGGAAACAGATAAATAAATAAAGTTTGAGAGTGCCTTGAGCGGAACCAAACAAGCAACAGCCCGCGGTGGGGTCCCGTCCAGCCCCGGGGCCTTCGTCCCCATTGTCACCTGCTTCATCGGAGCGTCTGTAAGACACCCAGAGGTGATGGGTGCGGGCAGGGGCTGAGTCACCTCCCAGGGCCGGCGAAGGGAATCAGAAATAGATTCCTTAGCTGAAATAAGGGATTTACATTGCCACAAAGGTGGCGCAGGTTCAGCGTCAGCACCAGGTTCACGGTCGTTGGTGCTGTTCCAGTCTGTCTTCCGCCAGGCACCATGCGGCTTGCGCCCTGCCGGGGAAACTTCACCCACCTCCGCGGACGGTTCCTTAGAGGGAGGAGTCTCTCACGGGTTGGAAAACCGCTTCCGCTGAATGCATTCTTCTCTGTGCACCATCATCTGGCGAATTATGGGCAGCTCAGGCGGAGAGTGTCTCAGATGCACGCCGAGTTAGCCCTGCCAAGCCTGGCCGATTGATAAAAATACCCAGAGCAGTGTCTAAATCCCAAACCCTGAGGATACCCGGGGGGTTGTGGCTCCCTCAGGACCCCTGGGCTCAAGCCCTCGTGCAGAACCCCAGCTCCGGGTACGGTCGCTGCCGAGCCGCTCCGCTCCGTTCCCGCCTGGGCTCGCACACGCCTTCCCACACGGGGACAGGAGGCAGTCACCGAGTGACAGAAGTGACACAGTGCAGAGGTGAGGCCATCCCACACTGCTTCTGAAGTGTCTGAGGAGCTGAACCAGCGTTCCCCCGTGTTTCAAGCCCAATACAACGCGCCGTTGGCCCAGGGCTCCGGAGGGGTCCCAAAGTGCCAAAGAGATGGACAAAGCGCTCTCCGGCACATGACCCAAATACTGCAGGTAGAAAGCAAAAATGTAATATAGCACCACTGCGAAGCACTAATGTCCTCATCTTTCACCGTTTCAAGACATCTTAAAATCTGCTGTCAGTCAAGACCAGCTTGCCAGGGTTCCTGGTTTTAACATCACACAAATATTTTTGTCACCTCTTCCATCAACTTAACAAAAAAAAATCACAAGACTTTCAGTTTATCCTTTCCTGCCTGATCTTTTTCCAGGCTAAACAAAGAATATGTCTCATCTAGATGCCAGGCTGTACTTCATTTTGACTTTATCTCTCTCAGTGCAGAGCCTTCTCCTCCCCCTGCAATCCCCAGTTCAGCAGTGCCGCCGAAATGACAGCTCCATCTTTCTCTTTCCCCATCTTCTATTCATTGCAGGAGCTGCAGAGACCTCTGTCACATGGCGGGGAAAGGGAAAAAGGTAATTGTGAGGGGAACACAAAGTATTTTTCTCCTTGGTTTGAGCACTCACTTTTTTTTTTTCCTTGTTTGTATAAATAATACCTCCTTTTCCATCCACTTTGCACCGCCAGTGCTGCCTCTACATCCTGATGGTAAAAATAGCGGACTCACTCTGGCTGATAAGGGATCTGAAAAAAGCGTGTCAGTGGGAGTGTGACTGCCCTATTTTTTTTGGTTAATTAAAATGTGAATGTTTCCTCCATCTCAAGCCCTCTGTGATTTTCTTTCTTTTCTTCCCAAATACTGAACTTGCGCTTGTCTTGGAATGGGGACCCCCGGCCACGCAAGACGCAGTGTCCCTGCTCCCCGAGGGCAGGGCTGGAGGAGCTGCGGTGGCCCTGTCCCACTGCCTCCCGGGAGGTGGCTCCGGGACCTGTCCGGGGGGGTGAGCATCTCCAAGGATGGAGCCCCACAGCCTCCCCGGGCGGCCTGCCCCAGTGCCCGACCATCTGCATGGTAAAAAGGTGGGGTTTTGTGTTCAGGCAGACTTTTCTGTATTTAATTCATGCTGTGCAGAGTGGTGCCTTACTCACCATGTAGCCCCTCTGTTTTATGGGGAGTGGGACGCTTCTCAGTGCTAGTCCAGCTGGCCAAAAATGTTCTGTAGACATAATACTGACATCAAAAATGAGACCTGGGGTCTGGTCCCAAATCAGCTCACCTCCCTAGTCAGCGCAGCAGCTGGGCAGCCCCAGTTAAACATGTCCAGCACTTGATGGTCCATTGTAAAAACCATTACAGGTTTGCTGTCATGTTAGCTAACTCCAGTTTTCATTTCCAGCATCTTGTGATGCAGATGGTCTTTCAACTCTGGCTGCATCCAAGCGGGACCGCAGGTGGCCGAGGCTCAGCGCGGCTCCCAGGGAGGCTTTGAGCCCGACAGCATCCTGGCGACCTCCCCATGCCTTGGGCTGCCCTGGGACTGTGTCAGCGGGGGCAGATTTGAGACTCGTACACGTGTGCACTGTCACTGTTTCAGCAGCCTTTAATAGGTCTGGACCAATCTGGCATTTCTGAGGGTCTTTTTTTCCTGAAAGTAAACAAAAAATTAAAAAAAAAGAAGGAAGGTCTTGCTTAATAAGTGATAGTCCTTTTGGTAAAATGAAAAGTGAATGGTAAAAAGTAGCACCGGGAACTCGGGCAGACCTGTGAAGCTGGAAGTACGTGTTCATTTAAGGCCCAGACCCGGCATATCACAGGTCAGACTTCAGCAGGTTTCAGTAATGGGATAGACATTTACGTGGACAATACAAATGTTCAGCCACAGAGAGACTAATAACAAAGCGATAAGAAGAAATAAAGTCTAAGACTTTCAAAAGGAATTGAAAAATCTGTGTTGCAACTGAGAAACCCATTTCTGGATAACAGGATTGTAAAGAAGATTTTTAAAGTTTGGTTTTTTTCTTAGATTATTCTCCATCTGTATCCGCACGTTCCTCCGAAGCACCAGGCATCAGACTTGCCGGGGGCAGGTTAGGTTAGAAAAGATTCCCAGCCAGAAATGCAGCTTCTGCTATCTGCAGTTTTAGACGTCCAGAGGCACAAGTGGTTTACGGATCGTTTGGGCAGAGGCAACACCTTCCCCTTGGTGTCCCCTTGGTTTGCGCGTTCCCACCCCGGCGCCTACGAGTGTGGGCAGCTTGAGCCCAGTTCGGCAGAAGGAGATGTGTCCTTCTGCTCACGTGGGTGTGCGGCTTTTGTCTTCTGTGTCCGTTCAGGCGGCGGCAGCCTCAGAGCAGTCGTCGTCTTCCAGCAAGCTGCAACGCTGGCAACAACTTTTTGTAAAGTATAAGAGGAGTCGTTGGTCTTCACAGTTCCTGGGGAGGAGGAAAATGAATCTTATTTTCACTTATGGGACAACACAAGGAAGCATCTTCTGAGACTGGAAATTACAGGACTGCAAAGCGTCGGTGTTAGGGCAACATTACAGTGCAGACTTTCACACGGGGCTTTAATGACGGCGTCAATCCAAGCATCGCTGTTAAACAACACGATCAAGTCCCTTAGGCAAGTCTTCCTGTGGAAAATTGCAAGTTTTAACTGGGAGACTAACAGAAAAAAATTATTATCTTAACTGGAAATCTCGAAAATGTACAATGTGAACAGGTTTGAAGAAATGCTGTGAAATGTTTGAAAATGTGTGGTTTTATCAGGAGAAAAAACCTTTGTCTTTCATTTACATCTCAGAGCAGAAGTGAAATTTTTGGGTCTTGGGCTTTCGGGGTGGCACACGCGGGTTCAGCTGGCGGCTGGCTCTGCGGTCTGGAAGAAATGTGGTTGTGGTATAATAGGGTGACCCGGAGAGGCTTTGTCTCGTGCTCTGGTGGACAGCCAGTGTAGTTCTTGACTTGGGGCTGTAGCCCAGGTGACCTGCTGGAGCAACCCCTCCTGGCCTTCAGCAGATGTCTGTTGAAAACCCCTCTTTTCTTTTACCGTTACTTCCTTTAAGCTTTTCTATTTCAGGTTTTATCTTCCAAAAAAGAGTAAGAAATTTCAAACTTGAGAAGGATTTGAAAGGTAGAGGTGTCTGTCATCGTAGTGTTCACCACTCATGTACATGAAGGTCTCGCTGAGATGATGGACAGGAGGGCCCTGGGCGGGTGGTTACAGTGGAGAAGCCAAAACACCCAGAGGATGGAAGGCAGCTGTGGCTGAGAGTGAGAGTGAAGCGGAATAACACACTGCGTATTTCTCGTTGGAAGTAGTCAGAAGAATCCTTTTATATACTGATACTCTCTTCCGCCTGCTGTGAAGGGGTCCCCTGGCACAGCGCCTCAAATCCCGCCAAAGGAAAAGAATGAAAGAATGTCAAAGTGTGCTTGGAAAACTTGAGGAAATGCTAAATACCAACTAATTAGAAAAAACAACCTCTCTCGTGGAACTGAGTTCAGTGCCTTCTTCCTTTATGGTGTTTGGAAAGGTGGTTTTGCTCTTTTATTTAGAGAAGTTTGGTTGATTAGACATTTTCCTACAGAGTATAAAAATTATGCAAAAAAATGCATAGTACCTATGTTTAACTTGATGTCATTTTCTTTTGCATATGTTCAGTTTTTAATTTCTTTCATATTCTAAAACTAAATATTTTGAAAGAAAATAACAACTCTATAGAAAGAAGATAACACTGAGCACCCTTCTAGCAAGATGTGCTAAATCAGAATTTAAAAAATTGTCTTTATTCACCAATTTGTTATAAGACAAAACCGTCTCTTTGCTGCTGTCTCAGGGGAACAGACATTCATTCAAGTAAGGTTTTATTCCTAGTGGCTCCAGATCAATATATTATAAGAATTCTTAGAATAATGAGGAAAGACTCTTACATTCTCGGAAAAAAACAATATAGTGGTGAAAAAATAACCATAGAAAATTTGTCAGAAGGGCAATTTCCAGCTAAGGAGAACATATATTAATCTCTGCCCTACAAGTCAAGTGTTCTTGTTGCTGCCTGCTTATTGTTCAGGATTGCATGTCCTTAGCTTGCCATCCATTTCAGTCCCATGCATTTGAGAAACTAAAGAGAAACCAAGTAAGTTTATAAATGTCAGGAATTTAGAGTCAAGAAACGGGTAAGTCCAATTATTCCTATTCTTACATCTCCCCCATATGCACACGGACATTTTTCGGAGTAAGGACATGGCTTTAAAAGAGACCCAACTAATTTACAACAGAGACAAAACTCAGGTCTGCGGAACGCTTCGCAGCCGGCTGTGCGTCCTCTGGGCGATCCACGTGTAGAAGCCGGTTATTACGGATATTTGTTTGTACCTCGGTAGCACTTGTTCAGATTTTGGGACTGTCAACTTCCAGGTGCTTCACGAACACGGAAGAGAAATGGTGTTTTGAGCAAAATCGTTCAAAAGTTGTTGCGGTTCTCTTTTGGAAGCCTGCTCATTTTAATAATCTGTGTATTTACCCATAAGGGGTTTCTCTCTAGTGAAGAAAAGCAAGCACCAAGTGAAACGATGACTGCACAGGAGGAAAACTCCTCCTTTCTCCTTCTCCTTTACCTCAGTGGTTTATCCAGACCCCCCCAATCACTGTTTCGTAAGACTCAGCCTCTCACGTGGTACGTAACAGCACCACAATATAATCTTATACTTAAGAGGGACCGAATCTGTTTATTCAAATTTTAAACTCATTCCTCTCATAAGCAAGGAACATTTGGACAAAAACTCATTCCTAGAAATAATTTGCTATGAGAAAGTGCTCGTTTAAACCCAGAGACTTAACAAGCCAAGCATGGTTATGACTGATGTGGACTAATGTTAGTTTTCGAAGCTGAGAAGCATTTTGAGACTAATCCTCATAGTATTTACTCTGCATCTCATAAGACCGTTTACCCTGGGGAGGACTTAACCCGGCAAGAATTTGTGGAATACTATGAGAATAATTCTCCTTTTCACACTTTCCTTAATAACCCAGGCAGTGATGCAGAAGAGTAGGATTATTCTAGACAGTTCCCAAGAAATGCCTGTACATGCTAATGAGGAGGAAACGCAAGCACCAGCGCGGCTCAGGCTGGAGACAAGAATCCCAAGGAGAGACATGAGAAGTCTTTAATTATGTAAAAGCATATTGCAAAGAACAAAGCATTAAGCCGTTACCCGTGTCCACTCAGGGCAGAGCGAAAACGGAGAGTCTTAAATTACAGCGAAGGAGGATTCTTTAGTTACTAATAAATGTTTTCTGCCGTATTTAAGAGCACCGGGGCACTGGGCGCCCGCGGAGGCTGTGGGTTTGCATTCTTGCTCTGAGAGGGGGGTGGAAAACATCTCGGGGGAACGGTTCAGATCTGTACGATCCCACTGAGGGTATGGGTGATTTAAGGGATTTAGAGCCCCTTGTCCTACTCATATCTGACTTTTATTTCTCCTATATTTTAGTAACATGTTCAGTAATTAAACGTGGCCTGAGAATAAAAGACCCTTAGGTCGAGTAAGTATTAACTAATGACGATGCGGGGCAATCCTGCGAGGCCGCTGTTCCCATTTTACAGATGGGGAAACTAAATAAGGCAGATGAAGTGCTCGGTGATGCGCACGGAGGCTGCGGTTTCAGCCGAGCCCAGGAGTGCTGACTCCTCTGCTTTCCCCTTCCCTACAGCCAGACACATTTATTTTCCTGTTACTACCTCTGCAAAGCACTCCCCTACGTGCTGTCAGGAAGGGCTTTCTCCTCTTTAGAGTGATAAAGTAGAGTGATCTGAAAGCTGGGCAGAGCTCATCTCCGAAGCAAAGGAGTAAATGAATCTGGTGGGACAAAGGGGGCTCAGCACGTAGGGGAGCAACGGGTAATTTCCTGTGAAACACAGCAAAAGGAGAAAACTGATGAATAGAGCAGAAAAAAGGCAGCATCACTGTTGTTAGCAGGGTGTCCTTTTAAGTATGGTCCTCCTGTGTCTTAGAAAATTTGTGTAATTTTTCAAACATGGTAACAGCCTATCAAGAGCAGTAATAAGATATTAACTTTTTCATGTATGTATGCATTCTCCTGGCTTTAACTCACATTTTTCAGTGAGTTGCCTTCTTTCTTGAAAGTATTTCCGTGAGGTAAATCAGTGTTTTATATCTCCCTGGGAACAACCACCTCAGAAGTCAACAAACTTTTTCTGCTTGATGTTTGAGCCACGCATGAAAATAATAACAATAATAATATAAAAAAAACCACTGTGAGGGGAGTTAGTTGGTAAAATGCCTTGTTTCAGTCAGATTAAGATGAATTTTTCATTGGTCATCGGTCTTCTCTGTCACCCAGCTTCCTCACCTTCAGGAAACCTGCACCAAGGGTATGTGCACAGAGCTTTTCACTGATTCTCTGGTCTTTCAGAGCTGAAGTCAGCTCTGGTTACTCCATGTGATTGTTCAGTCCTCTTAGTAAACCTCTTGATCGTATTTGGTGTATAGGTAAATGGTAAGATTTAAGCCCCGAATCTTAAAAATTTGGTGAGGACATTAAGTTCTGAGGTCATAACAACAACATTTGGCCATAGCAAGTGCCTGCTGGCTTCTGTCCCCTCTCTTCTTCTTCAGATCATTTTATGCATCGAAGATAAGTCACGACACCTCATACAGCCGCTCGGAGAAGGTAATCCCTCCGTCTCCAAGGGGAAGCTCCACCATTGCATTTCCACGTCCCTGAAGGGGGTCTGTGCCAGATCCCACCTCTGGTGCCATTTCCAGACTCCACAGATGGAAAATGTTCTTCCGCCGTGCCTGAATCAAGAGAAGAGCTGTCATAAATACAGCTTATGAAAATCTGGCCGGCTAATTAAAAGAAAATGGAGCATTTGAATCTAAACGCCCAAATCGCAGACAAAGCAATTTGCAGGTTGTGGAGTGGCTGAGCTGGGAAGGCGCCGGGGCTCTCACTGCTCCGTGATCCTTATTTCTCGTTTGCCCAGCCCTGGGTTGAAAAGCCAGCTAAGCAAAACCGCCTGTTCATAATGTCTTTCTTCCAGTTTTCATGATACGGTGATTTCCTCAGCTGATGCTAAATGGCCATCGCTTCGAGTGCACAATTTCTTACACTTCCCAGCAGAGCTGGGAGTAAGGAAGTAGAAAACCAACAGTAAAAGACATCAGTGCGCAAGGCTTATCGCGACGGCTTGTTTTGGGAGCTCAGTAGAGCAGAATCTCAGTTAATGCAGCAGGAAAACTTCTTAGAGGAAAAGAAATCATTTCAGTATGTTTTAGCTAGCTGTTGGAGGGAATGGACTTGAAAAGTAAATGGAAAATAAAAGTGGAAAAATAAATCCGCAGCTTTTACCAATATGCTCTTTCAGAAGGAAAAAGCACACTAAATGGGCTGAGACATGAAACGGCAGTGGATTCTGTTTCTTACGTTCCAGTTTGGAGTAACAGAAACTCAGAGTTTCAAATAGTGACATCAATGAGTAAAGAGAAAAAGTTTCTTTTGGGGGAAATCGCTGTGTTCTCAGATCTGAAGATGGGTCTGTCATATCACGGGCAAAACACGTTCCTGATGCATTTGAGCAAAGCATTAAGAATCCCGCGGCAGCGGCAGCGAGAGCCTTGGCTGGCTGCGACTGCAGGGGCGGGCAGGGAGGGTGAGGACACAGCCCTCAGGCTGCCGTGTAAGTCTGGGGGACAGGTACGTTCAGGGGCTGCGGGAGATGGGAAAGGATTGGCCATTTATTATCAAAATGTCCTGTGGAACAGGTGATTATGCTTTCCCTCAAGCACTACGAACTATTAAAACTGTGCACTGTGACCACAGATGGTTTCAGATTATCTCTTCTACCCATAGGTGTATTTGCAACCCAGCATTAAGAAACTCCATTATTAGCACTTGTCAGTAATTGATTTTATGGCTGCACGGGGCAGGGGGACCCTCTTCTTCAGCCGTCGCCAGAGTTCCATCAGCAATGGATCACACGCTTTCCAGTCAAAGGTTGCCGTCACGGCTGCTTTTTGTTAGTGCTTTGGGGCTCCCAAAGGGTCTCCCAGAAAGGAGTAATAACACGTTCAGCTGGTGTCACGGTAGGATGACAAAGGCGCTACCCTGCATGGAAAGGAGCTACCGGCACTCCTACGGGAGCATTTACGGGACCCGAAACCTTGTTCTCCTTGAACGGTCTCGAAAGGGGCATTAGCGGACGCTGGTGAGTGCCAGGATGGATGAAAGGGCCGTGTTACACTCCTCGCCAATTATTATAAATGACAAAATAAAACAGGGAAATTGTTGAGTGGGCAAATAAAGAGAAAGTCAAGTGACTAATGAGATTGCCACATCCCTCCAGGTAATTACTTCTGATTTCTGTGAAATAAATGGTGTAATAAAGGATTTCACCACCCCTTCTTCTCCAGGGAGCGAAGCTGACGGCACCGGGCTTCCCTCCAGGGGTGCGGGAAGTATTTATATCCCCAACGTAAGATGTTGTTCACAAAGGAGGGAAAAAGAGAGTCATACGAGATGTCAGTATCTGACAAGTGCTGATAAATGCTACAGCACAATTCGTTCTCTACATACAAAGCTGTTGTTAAGTAATGGAATGTTTTTTACCTCTTTATACCTAAGTTTCCACTTGTGGGAGAGGGAGATCAGCAATTTGCCTGTAATGCAAATGTAATGTATCCCATGTGCTTCAGAAAATTTTAGATTCTTGGAAGATCAGAGCCATATAAATATATAAGCATGTAAATTATGCAGGTCGGAGGGCACGCCTGATAAGTATTCCTTGGAATCCTCCATCTCTTTTCACAAATGACGTGCTCATTTTTCCCCCACTATTAGAAAAGAGCGAGTTTTGCTTCTTTTTTGGTCTCGCATGTGAGCTCATTACCTGGTTAATCAACCGGCCCAAACAGCTTAACGTGTGCCATGTGCTGGGGTTAGATCAGGGCCACGGAAAGTGGTATTTCATTTTTCCTAGAGGCTCTGTTATCCCATTCTCTGTAATAGTTCTCGGCTGTCATCTTGCTTCTAAGTTAAAGGTTAATCGGTAAAGAAAGAAGGTGATGTCATTGTCACTGTTTGATGGTAATTACCGCCTAAACAGGTCTATCTTTGAATGGCAACGGCCGCACTAAGCTGTTGTTAGCAGGAGGGCAAATTACAAAGATTTCCATTTAAACTATGCCGCATGCTTTTGCAAAGGTTTTGAAAATTACACGGCTATTTCCCTGCACTATAAATTCAAATCAATATCTTAAACAAGATTTCTCTTAATCCTCTGCCCCGAGATGCTGTGTTAGTCACAGCCGTGCCCTGCCTGGATGCCCTTGGCTTTTGGAGACGGACACTGGGCACTTCGGGGCGCCTGTTGCTCCATGACCCTCCCTGGCCCTGGCGATGCCGGTGGGATGGATGTCCCACCCTTTGGGAACGGTGCCTGCTGCCCTTCTCCCGTGAAAAGCCCCGGCACGGTGCCCGGGAGCTCCTCCTGCCCTGGCACGTTGAACGTCAGCCAAGGGAGCAAAGGGCAGCACCTGGAAATTGTCCTTTCCCAGACTGCCATCCCTCTCCATCTCTTTCTGAAGGAAAGAGAAAACCATTCATTCGCTGTTTGACCTTAAGGGCTCAACTCTGCAAGAAGCAGCTCAGGGCTGGGAGAGGCTCCGCTGCTGCCCGGTGGCTCGGTGCTGTCTCTCTCCTGCACAGACCTTAACCTCTCTTTTCTTCCAGGAACGCTTTTCTTCTCCTTTTAAACCAAATCTTGAGTCTGTGTGAGGGGCCCGGAGCGGGGGTTGGCCTGTCTGCAGCCTTCCCAGGAGCTCCAGGAGGCGAAGAGGCGGTGGCACAGCAGAGGAGAGCTGGGTTGCCTTCTGCCCGCCACCTCAGCCGCCAGCCCCGTCTCCGGGGTCGGGAGGAACGGCTCCGCGGCCCCTTCCAGACCCCGCAGCAACGTAAGCAAGACGAAAGGGCGCAGTTGGCGCACGTGCATCTAAACAACCTTGAAAACTGCTGAATTCGGTGGATTAATTGGACGTGCTCTAGCAGTCACAGATCACAACGGAGGGAACGTGCATGACGCCGTTTATGCAGAAACTCCTTTAACTGGACTCAGCAAAAGCCTTTGGTCGGTGCCGCAGAGACCCGGTTACAAACAAGGCTGCAGCTGTATCGAGCTGAACCCTGTGGCTTCTCCCCAAATCGCCCTCTTTCACACACCGTCCCACACTTGTTGACTCTAAGTTGAATACACAGCTTGAGAGTTAATTCATAGTTGTGTAACGTTATCTCTGAGATCCCATTGAGATGTCGATGTCACGAGGGGCATGCACTGGGAGACACACGTGAGTTAATGGGACCTCCGTTCAGACAATATTGTGTTTCTACACCCACGTGAAGAGGCCTGAACAGACCGCTCGGTTGCGTTTCCCCCATCCTCGCCTCTCTGACTCGCCAGTCAGCCAAACTGGAAATCAATCCACGCTCTTTACGTATTAAAAGCAAGATGATAGCAGTGCCGTGTATCAAAGTCATAACCTGCCACAACACCTCTAGGAACGCCAACGTGTGTGATGGGATGATCCGATGTTATTGGAAAATTAATTTTATTTTATTAAAATAAGAATTAATTATATCAGATCAATTTGTCAAAGTGCTTAGACTGTACTGAAGTGGTTGTCTGTACTGAAGTATTTGGATCTTAATTTCATATTTCATTCCCTACTTCAGACAGGAATATTACTAGTGGGAAATATTATGAGTAAAGATAAATTTGTAATAAACCATGGTACCTACTTAAAACCTCATTATCCCTATGCCGTTCTTCTTCTGAAAAGCTGCGTAAGAGTTTTGTTGCTTGTAGGCAGAGAAGAAAACGCCGTTTCTCTCATCTCTGTACCTTGAACATCCCCGTTGGTACTCCAGCTCCGGGGTGAGGAACGATCAGTGAAATGCAATTTGGAAACACATTTAAGGACGAACATCCAGCGGAGCGTGATGATGCTCTTTACGAGGAGACGTGGAGGGTAGGAACCCCCGGGCCAGCATGGGGAACCGGGACCAGAGCGGCCTCTCCCAACATCCGCTCATGGCTTCGAAGGGGGCTCTGCAGCGGAGCCGCGGGCTCGGCACACCGCCGTCCCCCGCGCGGGCTGGGGCGGGCACGGCCCACGGCTCACACCTCCCACACCTTCTGCTATTTTCGACTTTTCCGCTTTTTGGCTAAGGCTTTCCCCTGCGCCCCCCCCTGCCACTAGATTTTAAATATAGCTTTTCCATTTCTTGCTGACAGCGTTGTGAACCATGATTCATTGCTGGCATTACTTTAACAGGTACAGGACTAATGATATTGCCGCCCCTCCGCAGCTCAGTTTTCTCTTCTTTTCCCTCTTTCTGGCACACGCAGAGTCCTGCCCACCCCAAACCCTCCCCACAAAACCTTTGGGGAAGGTGATGCAGCCTCGGGGCTGCTGGCGTGGAGCATTTTAGGGTTGTCCCTTTGTGCCCGGTCAGAAGCTGCTTTTCTGCTCCACCTCAGATTTATGAGATCCTCCTTTGACAATCTGTGAAACGGAGCTGAGGAAAGCAGACTCGTGAAGCATCCAGGCGCTGTCACACGGTGAGAAACGGGGAACTTTCTGGCACCTTTTAAAATCAGGCTATTCCTAGAAATTTGAAATCATAGCACACAGCGCCGTGGTGTGAAAACAAGTGGAAACCACATAGCTGGTATGGAAAATAGGAGCAATTTGCTTACATATGCCATAGAGCAGGCATGGAGCTATATTGCCAGGTTCAGGCGAGGCAGTGTTCTCTCACCTAGATTCAGAGGGGGTTTGGTTACAGTTAGAAGTAATTACTGGTGCGCTCTTTGGAGTTAATCATAGAGTCACAGAATGGTTTAGGTTGGAAAGGACCTTGAAGATCATCGAGTTCCAACCCCCCTGCCCTGAGCAGGGACAATTTAACATACTTTTTTTTGGTATAGGTCCATGAACAAGTAAGTTAAAAATTTCTTGATATGCCCTTCACCTGTGCTGCTGATACGCTGTCAGTCATACTCCGCAAATCTGGTTATTGTCCCAGTGCGAGAGCTAGTCCAGGTCTGGAAATCCCTCAGGCTAAACGCCTTGCTCCAGCTGAATTGTATTTGGAGCAAAATTCAAGGAGCGGAGCAGAGGTGGGGTTAGGCTGTAAGGAGACTTCATTGCTCCCAGGGGGGCTTTACTCAGCCCTGCCCTCGGGTGCAGCCTACAAGTAAGTGAGGGTCAGGCTGTGGCCGGGGCCGTTGGGTTGATACAGGGCAGCGGGGAGAGTTGGCAGAAAGCAGCCTTGCTTGTTCTGGGTTAGGTCTGGAATCAGATGGAGCTGAAGGCCCTTTGCTCAGCGATGCTCAGGCGATGGGGCAGTGCGATGGGGCGTGCGCGTGGGGACCCAGGCAGGAGCCCTTTCCTTCAGGCGTGTACTCGTCGCTGGGAGTCTCGCTGGGTGCTGTGAGTATCGAAGTCATTTTTGCTTCTGAAAACAGGGAGTCTGGGCTACTGCTGTCTCTTGTTTCCTGACCGATGACTGCTGAGCTTAATGCGATGATGAATGTGGAGATACGGAAGTCTCTCTAGGGAGCGGATTTTAAACAAGGCAAGCTTTGTTTCTTTAAAACCCTCTTCCTTTTTGCGTTCAGCAGCACTCACGTACCACAGCAGCACGCAAGTATCTAAAAACACCACAGAGCTTGAACTTATTTAAAGAGAACCTGTCTAGTGAGGTTTGCACTGAAATTGCAGTCTTCTACCTCACAGCGAGATTGGCGGCTGTCAGGGAATGTGATGCATCAGCCTGATATGTGCCTCGTAAATACGACGATAATTGTGAAAGGCTCTGCCCGGCTCCCCCCTCCCTCGGCCGTGCCGTGCCTGCGAGCGGCCCCCGCCGAGCCCGGCCAGCGGCACTCTGAGCCGCACCAGAGGCTGCTCTCCTGGAACTAGATTGGGCTCTTCCTATTCAGTAGAGCTCGGGAGGGCCCAGGGAAGCAGCAGTATGTGGGTTGCCGTTTACGGGACCTGCTTGACCCAGGATGCTCTTCCAGAATGTTATTTGAAAACTGGTAACAGATGGAGAAAAACTTCCAGTGCGGTTGGTGAATATGTGTCCTCCATAACTTTGTGTGGAGTTAGTGGAGATTTTGTTCTGTTTAAAGTACAAATCTGAAGGGAGGTATTTTGCATCTTTCCTGGACAAAGGTTTTTTTTGAAAAATGGGCTTTTGGAGATAGAAAAATGCCAGAATAAATACTTTTCTTCATAACTTATTTGTACTTAAAATCGCAGAGTCTTTATCTGTATTGAATCTGATATTTCTGTACATCGGTTCCCCAACAAGTAAATTCCTCTGACTTTGCGCAATGGCTGTAGTTAGTTATGGGCACGGTGCAGCTTGTTCCACCTGCGACTTGCACGCTCCTCGGCCTCGCTCGCTGCTTCTCAGTTTACCCTTCCAGTATTTGTGCTTTCGTTCGTGTTCCACAGCTTTGATGCTTTTTACTGTATTGAATGACACTTGCTTGCCTCTTGTAAAATGTGCTTCAAATATGTCATGCCAGGATTAAACTGATAAAAACTTGAGTACGAAATGTCGCCATCAGGCAACAGTGGCGTAGCACAGTGTGCAAAATATCTGAGGTCCCCGTCTGCCGCTCGGGCAGCAATTTCTGCTGAGGAATTTCTTTTCCCACGGGCACTTGGAAACTTTATGCTTTAAGGCTTCTTTATTCCCTGCCAGGATAACTGGTGTGAGGTCTACACGGGTGTGGAGGGCGAGGGAGCTGTGTAATTGTTCAGCAAGAATACCTTAAGCTCAGGAATGAAAGCCTTATCTACCTTCAGCTGTATTTAAGGGCTTGCATTTCATCTTATCTTCAAGCCCAATTAAATCACAACACAAGAAATCGAGCAAGCTGGTATGCATTTAGTGCAGTTGTACCTCAGGAAACACCTGAGCCATTGGAAGCAGTCTAAAGGAAGACTTTTGAAGGATGATTCCTTCCCCTTCTTCTCCCTATGATGGGTTATTTTAATATTGGGAGCTGAAGCGCTGAACGCAGAGCGCTGATCTGCCTCTTGTCCCACGGATGTCCCAGACTGAAGTTCAAACAGCGTTAATTTGAACGGGCTGGATTTCAGCAAGACACTGCTATTGACTGTTACCCCCTGGAAACAATACATTTTAGGTGATGGGGAACTTTGTCCGGTGTTTGCTTTGAAAAACATGTTGAATATTCCAGCGATTTAAATGCACTCCACTGTCACACAGAGCTCCTTTCTGTTAACGCCCAATGAAGTCAACTGAGAAACTCCCACTGCTGTGACTCTCGATGGACAGCTTTCTTCTGGGAGGAGAGGGAGGTCTAGACAGATTTGTCTGAATTCTACCACCAATACTAACTGTAGTTGTGGGGTAAAAGGAGAAACCCTGCAATTGGCATGTAAGCCGCTGTGATTAACAGCGTCGCACTCCAGGGCCGCGCGAGGAGCAGGTACACCCCGCCGACATCCCCTCCCTCCTGGAAGCTAGAAGGCATCGCTCTTCTGTTGCTCCGACTAGAAGCATATGCTGATGCAGATAATACGAAGTGCAAGGTTTGCTCAGCTTCAGCAGTGATTAAAAGACTGAAGTGAGAACAATAACATTATTTAACGAAACCGAGGGTAATCCTTGAAATGAGGCATTTTACATGCAGAGAAATAAAGTCTGTGCTTGTCGGTGAGGCTGTACGGAATCAGCCAAGGATTTGGTGCTCTGTTTCTGGGGATTCTTTCAAAAAGAGTTTTAATTTTCAGTCTGTTCATCCACTAATTGATTTATTTTTGTCTTGGGCAGATAAATGATCACCCTGTTAAGTCAGACAATTTGAAAAATTCTGGCATTTATCAGTGTGCAGGAAACACTCCAGTTACTTAGCAGCACAGTAGTGTTTTGTTATCGCCCATCTACTCCTCAGGCATTTTTTTTTTTCACCTGAAAAGCTCTGTTTTTATCAGTAGCAGTGCTGCAGTTTGTTTCAGCAGTTCCAGGAGATGAGGCAGAATCCGGAGCAGCAGCACCACATCTGGGTGCTGTTTGAACACTCTATTGGAAATAGTTTCCGATGGACTGCGTAGAAGAACAAATCTGTCGGCTTTTCAGAAGACGATTCAAACCTAAATAGAGTATTCCCTTTCAAACCTTTCGTGGGTCTCAGCTGCCTTCAGGGGCTGTACCTTAGTTTGATCCCCCAGGAGCACCTCAGCTTTGTGAGGCTCTTGATTCCTTCTTTACTTTAGTAACAGGCAGGAGCACCCACACATCCCCCAGAGTGGGTAAAACTGTGGCCTCTTCTGAAGAAATGGTGTTACTTGTGCTTCAGGGAGAGGTCTTGTGAAGATGAGAGCGCTATCGAGGACAAGGAGGCTCCTAAGGCCGTGTCTGCAGCACCCCTCCTCCTTCCCCCCATCCCTCCCTCGCCTTCACCAGGTTTGTGCTGGGGAAACTTTTGGGTGGATCTAAAACTGCAGCGCGATGCTTAAACTGCAAGAGGACTTCAGGCAGCTGGGCTGCGCTGGTGGGGCTGGGACCTGCCCAGGGGCTTCTGCGTTGATTAAATACCAGAGCATCTGATGGTGCTCTGCAGCAGCGCCTGTGTAACCTCCTCTGATTGTTGTTCTTATAATGAAGTGAATAGAAACTATCGGCTTGTAAAACTCTGAAAAAGAAAACAGATGGGTCTAATTATGCAGAACTTCTGGAAAATATCGAACAATATAGATTCTGTGGACTGGGTTATGCTGTATAGCAATTGAAGATCAGCTCAGTGTAGCTGAACCAAAAATGATTATTATTATTATGGATTGGAAAAGGGAGCAGTCCTTTATTCTGCTGGCAAAAGGAGAAAGACTAATTCAACCGTTTTCACAAAGGGCACTTTTAAATGGTTTTCATCCAAGATCATCCTAATTGGAATTACTAGCCAACAAATAACTTTTGAATTGTAAGTGGTGATGGGCAAATATGAATTCAGGGTGTATATTAATGAGGTGACTCCTCTTACATGATATGAAAGGACAAACCTGTTGTCTTTGTTTTGGTTTCGCAAGGACAAAGACATTTTCATCTCAGGGCTTTCTTTGTGGCTGTGCAAGACGTGACAAAAGTGTGACCTCTTCATCATTTTGTATTCTCCATGAATGCCTTAGTCTCTCCCTCATTCTCAAGGTAGAGCCTTCAGGTGT
This sequence comes from Charadrius vociferus, assembly GCF_000708025.1. Lineage (NCBI taxonomy): Eukaryota > Metazoa > Chordata > Aves > Charadriiformes > Charadriidae > Charadrius > Charadrius vociferus. The sequence goes on from NW_009650176.1 coordinate 1,036,943, forward strand.
TGGGAAATTAAATGGTCTGTAGACACTGAGCAATGCAAAGTCAGAAGTAGCATATTTATAACTTGTTTCGCCTGAAATTTACTTCATCCGTATTGAAGACTGAGCACCAGATTGAAGCAACAAGAACCAGAATACAGTGTTGTATTAATGAAGGCTCCAGAGAGAATCGCAACACCTCCAAGCACTTGAGAAGATCGAGTTATGAAAAAATAAGAAGAAAAGCTTCAAGAACAGTGAACAGAAATGTGAGAAAGTGAGAGACACTTGTGGGGAGGATCAGTGGGAGACTGGATAAATTTGATCCATAGTCAAAACCCCCAGTTTGAGCATCTCTGATGTGAAACTGGGCAATGTGCCTGCTAAGATAAAAGGTCCCTTGCCCAGATGAAGACCCCGGTCCTCTGGCTTTGATACCCCCAGACCGGCAGCTGCTCGCTGAGAAGCGAGCTCACCTCCCGCCTTAGCTCTTAGTTAAGGGATGAAGCCTTGGTCTGGTGGCAGCGCACGCTCTCGTGGGGTCACGGCTTGCGAAGGGGGTGACGCTGCATGGACCAGGGCTAGCTGCTGGGGGGAACTGGGAGCTTGGTCCATCCTGGGGAGCTGCTGGTGAGGAGTGATGGGCAGAACCTTTTTGGCACCCCAGCCTGGGGCACGAGCGCTGGGAGAAAGCGAAGTTACCCCTGTCTGTGCTGGTGCTGCTGCCGTAAAACCTACTGCAGAAGGGAAACGCTGCGCAGCCCTGTTGTGAGCCTCCGCCTGGCTGCCAGCCTTCTACAAAGCCGTGGTGTACTTCAGAAATAGTCCTGCGTGTGTTTTGGCACCAGGAGCAGTATCTCATTGATGTCGCTTAGCTGCTGGCGGTGGCTTCTCCGCTCCTTGCCCGCTGCCTCCCGGGCAGGTATCCTCTCAAGCCTGATTTTGTACCCGACTAAGTTCACTCCGCTCCTTGAGGCGTGTCTGTCTGAAAGCGCTTAGGGCAGGTTTGCCCTGTGTAGTGACTGCAGAACTACATTATTTCAGGAATTAAAACCAAAACAGTTTGATAAAATAGCATTTTTTTTTTTTTTTTTGCTTAGAGACAAAACTTTTATTGCAGCAAATGGAAATAAAATCAATATACATGGAAATGACTTGCATTTTGGGACCCTGGGTATTGTTGATTTAATACTATTTATTTAACAGCTTGGCAAGTGTGTGGTTTGTCTGTCTCAATAGATTTTGAAGAAAAGGGTAATGTTTTATAGTAAACAGTATAAAATTCAAGTGAAGGCATCTTAATCACTCCTATAAAAATTAAATGAGCGATTGAACATGTCATAAGCTGAAGTCATATTTTATCATGCTAGTCATATTAATGCTGTATCTTCTTTTGTGATGGCTTCATTAATATTCAAGAGGGTTTTAGTGCAGAAGTGTGCCATTCTTCTTGGGGTTTCCTCATTCCTTGTCTCCATCCAAAATTCAAACCTTCTCCAGCCCTGTAGAAAAAGTAGGTTATTTTCAAAGCTTCTCTTTAATGTATGCATGTGTTACATCCATATGGTCCTGAATTTCAGTGTTATCCTGGATGCTTCCTTTACACTTCTGCTGTAGTTTATTATAAAATTACTGATATATCTCAATATTTGGGAAGGACTTGGATGAATCAATGCAGTACGTAACGCCACCTGAGGCTGTGGCTGCCTGGCTGTGTTTGGGTACAGACCTACTTTAGGAGGCATTTAAGTTGGTGAAAAAAGCTATTCAATAGGGGCAGCTCACCTGGCGGTTTGCAGGACACGTCCTTCCCCTGCGGGTTAAGAGCCTCCTCTGAGAGCACGGTTTGGAGCAGTGGGGTTCAAAAGGCAGCGAGCTGGGGTTTGCTCGAATAAGCAAGTCTCTAGACCTGATGGCCTTTCAGATCAGAGCAAGGAGCACTTGTGAGGATGTCCCTGCGTTGTGGAAAGGGTCCTTACGGCATCTGCTGTCTGGCAATACTCTGAAAAGCAACTTTTAAAGGATTGCCGGAAATTAAGGTTTAGTTCCTCTTTAGAACGAGGAGGCAGACTGGTAGCTCATACCTTCTCAGGGTACGGATGTCTTCCCACTAAACATAAAACAAAGCTGAATAGTATCTTATTTTTTAAAAGCCAAAAAAAATGTACTGCAAGATCAAGTAGCTGTCTTTGGTGAAGAAGTACCTGAAAAGAAATGTGTAGATGAATGTTTCTTTAGCTTCTGTAGCGGTGGTAATACAGTGAATGACAACTAATGAATCTGAATGAATAAATTTGCATTCATATTTATTGAAGGCAATCTTGAAATATGCCCAAGCAAGAGAGGTTTGTCTTGTGAGAAAGAGAAATTAAGGTGACATTGGTAATCAAAGCAGTGACTTCCTTATGAGAAGTGTCAAGTGCTGGGGGCAAACCCAAGAGTTGTGGTACAGCGTTTCTGTGCAAAGAATACAGCGAGTGCCAGGTCGCCAAGTGTCCCGCTCCATCGCTGGGGACAGTTATGATGTCTGCTTCTATTAATGCTGGTGTTGGTGTGAGTCATCTCAGCTGGAGAGAATCTTGCTCATCATTCCTTTGCAGTGATATTTGCAAAGGTGTTTTTCCCAACTGGCCAAACCTAACTTGCTGTTCAGTTCAAGCTTGGAGATCTCTCATTTGTGGTTTTTCCCCTTTTCTCACAGGCCAGTATTTAACTGTTCAGCACAATACTTTCTTTGTCTTCTCATCACTGTTTCTTCTGCAGCAATAAGTGGTCTCCTGCATTTGTGTGGGATTTCTTGCAGACCTGGGTTCCTGGCTGAGTACCCCTTGGAAGTGGAAGGTGGGCAAGACTTCCCAGTGAGGATGTGGCTTTATTAGGACCAACGTTCACAGCTGCTCTGGTAACAGGAGGGAGGAGGGTGGTCCCTGGTGCTAAGAAACAAATACCAGGTTGCCTGATGCTCCTTTCCCAAGTGTGGTCTTCAAAGTTGAAACTCTTAAATAATTGACTATTTAAAAATGTTTTAATGAAAAGTCCCCAAAGTTGGTGACAGATGGTCAATCACACCGTGATGAGAGATGATTGTTGTAGGAGCCAAAAAAGATCTCTGAATAATGCTTTTCCCACTGACTCCTGTGTTGCCTATTTGGGTCATGCTGAAAATAGTCTTAGCTAAAAGGTATGGGAAAGCATCTGCCAAATCTTGTAATCTGTCTGTCTCAGCTCTCCTAAATAAATACACTTGAACATTGAGATGAGAAAGAAGGAGGATGAAAGCAAATGTTCAGAGTCAGATCTCTGTTTGTAGGAGTGAAATTTTTTTTTCTTTTTTAAACTCTCCCCTCTTGAATCTCTTTACTCTTTAGCGGAAAAAAGAAAACCAAACCAACAAACTATGGGCAACTTCTAAAACTCTTCTTTACCTCTACTGCAGAAGAACTTTCAATGCCTCCTTGCCTGCAAATGACTGGGGGGAAGTTTACTTTCGGGATTTTGTTTTTGTTAATGGTGTATCATGAGGTGATGTTGATGGTCCAGTTGTCAAAGGCACTAAAACAGACTACAGGTAGTAAAAAGAGGATGTAAAATTCTGTAGTAAAGAGAGGATGTAAAATTCATTTACCGTACCAACGCGAATTGTAACTCTCCTCAGACCCATGAGCTGTGAGGTTAGAAGTGCTGAATTCCCTCTGTATCCCGATTTCATTTGTAAACCCTCTCTTTTGATGTGATTTGCCAAAACCCTGAAGACAGCCTATTCATTAACTCTTTTAAATAGGATATTAAAATGTCAAAGTCAATCATAAAGCTGACAGTTGCAAAGACAACCATGTCCTTATAAAAGACACCCATAAAGGACCGATTCATGCAGCCTCCGATCAGTCCTGCCCGTGCTGGGAGTCCTCCGCCCCCTCTGCACGCTGGGGGTTACTAGTTCACTAGTTTTCATTTATGCCTGACAGAGGATGGAGTGAGTTATAAACTGGTCCCCAGTTTTGGTGGTGTGTTTTTTTTTGGTGTGGTGTGTCTTTTGTTTTCTTTCTTTCCAAAAATCGTGTTCAAAGACCAAAGTAGATCTTTGCAGTGGTGTAAAATTCTGGGGTTTCTGGAACGTGATGCTGCCCGGAGACGCAGTCCCTTTCCAGGCTGTAGCTATACTCATGTCACTAAAGCACGTGTGGAGGCGATGCTTGAGTTGCATACCCTTGAGATACATTCATTTAAACTGCTTTACCACGTCGGTGACATGAAGGGCTCCTTTTGCCACGCATCCGTAGCCCCTGGACTCTTCCAATATTACCAGAGAGATCAGTGGTTTTGCGAAGCAGGTGCATATCTAAAATCTGCCTTTTTGAGCAATTTGGAAGAGAAATTTCCTCTGCTGTAACTTCCGTTCATGTCTCTGCTCGTTTCCCCTCATGTTTATGGCTCTGCTGTCAACACAAGGACAGGCAACGCTCGGTTCAACGCAGGCACATGCAGACAAAGTTCCAGCGGCCTTTTGGGTTCAGAAACTCCCTTTCTGGTTCGCTGGGGCGTGTTGTGTGTTTTGCGAGGCTGCTCTGCCCGGGGGCTCGGTGGCAGTGGGGCGGCCGGGCGCAGTGCCTGTCCCCGTGGGCGCCGATGGGGCGAGCAAGGCCAGCGCCTTCCTGGGGCTGCAGGGCAAAGCCCACCGGTGCCGATGTGCCTCTGCATCCCTTAAAACTGGAAACTCGCAAGTGCTGCTGTCTGCTTATCACCAGTTATTTTTGGTTCCAGCTAGGAGTTTTTGAGCAGAGTCTGAATTTTAAATTCAATCCTTGCTTGTTTTTTGTGTGCTCTCTCATGTGCCCTGTTGTTCGGGTCAGCTGAGGCTGCAGCAGGAGACGGTAGGCTCCTTAACACCAAACCTCAAACCCTGAGTGACACTGTTTTGTTGTACTTGCCGCAGGAGGTGGTTGAATTTCCAAGACTGAAATGAGAGACAAAGGTAATAGCATCCCTGTTTCTTGAAACGACCGAGTCAGCTCCTATCAGTCTGAAGAGCGCATCGACTGCATCATTTCCCCTGTTTTTGCTGTTACTCAGCTGTCTTTGTCAGGGATAATTTTTGTTGAGTGGTTCAGTTTTTTTTTATACCCTACCACATGCTATCCTGTAATTCCTGTTCTTAGGAGAACCTGAGCTAAATTATGTATAAACACCCCCATGAGCTGTGTAGCAGCCAGCACTACTGTTTCAGTTGCACAGAGAGAGGTTCTGTGAATGAAATTTTGGGGGGTGAATTCTGGTGTGTTTAACTGGCATTTAACAGAAATTGCCTTTACAACCCCGTACTAGTCAATCAAGTGGATATAAACCCCTGTCCATTTCTAATAACTCATGCAGTGAATGACATCAAGCGGGCAGGAATTGCACGTGGCAGCTCTAAATTAGCATGTCCCTTCTACTTCTGCTTTGCTTTTATTACCTTCTGTATTTGCCTTTTTATTGCCTCAGCCCAAACTTCAGCGCTGTGGGGAAGGAACGGACAGTGTATGACAGCCCTTAGTTGAGCTTCTTAATGAGTAAGTTTTCAGATGGTGGCAGTATAAGACATTAAATAGAATGTCCTCTTTTGCTGGGAGATCCCTGCCTCTCCTCACCGGCCTCTCCAAGCCACGCAGAAGGATTTCTCCGACTCCTTGCTCTTCAAACCAGGCGGTGTGACCTGCTGGGGACAGCGCAGTGCTGGCTTGGGGCTGCACCCCCAGGAACCGGTAACACGTCGTTGCGTTATTTGTGGCAGGAGAAACCTGCAGGTGAAGGTGGCTCTAACTTAATTCAACTCTGTTACTCCAGAAACCCATAGTTTGCGCCCCGCTGTCGCTAGCAGCAGCTCGGTGCTGATGTTGGGAGGAGTTGCGTGGGGCGGCACGCAGGTACGAGTCTGGAGGTCAGCTGTCACTCACATCCTCGAGTGTTTTCTGTGGTGGGGAGGAGGATACAAGCGCACGGGTTTCCATCCCTCCTGCAAGGCCGGAGTTACCTGAGCGCGGGGTAAGGACAGCTGTGAGAATGGGTAAGGGCAGGATCGTGTCTGTAGCAAGAAAATAGGGTTTAATATACTTAAATTGTGGGATTAGTGCTATGTATTCCTGAATGCAAATCAGAGTCTGTGTTATGGCTTTATTTCTGTGCTACTCTTATGAAGCATAGTTAAGTATTTTCCTTAACCCCCCCCTTATTTCAATTTTTAATTTACAAGTTATTAAGCATTTACCTCTTTGTGTTTATTCATCGGACACAAAAGACTTGTTCATTTGAACATTGGCACATAGAAGTTCACAGCATCCCCCCTCACCTCCATGGAATATTGTCCAGGTTCACAAGATGGGATGGGGAATCGCAGCCGGACAGTGGGCAGCCCAACCAGGCGGTGCCAAACCTTGCACGGTGCAGAGGAGGAGCTGGGGGTGTCTGAAGGTGAAGCACGAAACTCAGTCTCCGAAGGGCAGGGGAAAGTGTGAAACCCTGCTTTGCTGGAAGTGGCAGGCAGCTCTCTGCCGAGAGGATATGGGTATTTCCAAAGGATGCTCATTCCGGTCTCATTAAGGTGACCTACATTGGGCACTTCTCGGCATCGTCCTCGGGCTCTTTTTCTGAGTGCTGGAAGATCTTGCCCATGGTATGGAGGACCCTGGATCCAAAGTAGGTTTTTCTTGAGGAAAGACCTGCAGAAGGGCAATAACCACCAGGCTGTGTCTCACGGTGAGATGGTTTAGACACCTCTTGCAGAAGCCCTTTTGCTTTAAGAAGCCTTATTATATACTCCCGGGGGCAAAGGGAGGGACTGTGTGACACTGCCTCTTCAAGCTTGGGTGACAGGCTGGTGGGGAATCGGGATCCTGAGCCAAAAAAGCATGTCACAAATTTAGCAGTGAGCTGCTCTCTGGGGAATGAGAACGTGGACCCGGGGAGTCAGGACCCCCCCAACCCCTGGGACGCGGGGCCCAGCGCTTTTGCTCTGTACACAACGGACGCATCACTTGGAGTGGAACAACTTCAAGTAGAATTGATGTTATTGGTTTAAGTGTTCTGTAGAGCGGATACACTAAAGCAAACCTTGGTTTCTCCCCCGCCGGGCACCAGATGCCAACAGGGAGCGCTGGCTTTCTCCTCTCTCACCCTTAGTGAAAACCGAAGCAGCAGCGGGTGGTTTCTTGGTCCAGTTTTCTGAATCAGTCTTAAATTGCTTTCATGTGTGTCAAACGTGTGACTTGATGTACTTTTTTATATATGTTTAGCTACTGAATTAATCCAGTGTACCGGGCATACCATACAGACCACAGCCCGTGAAACTGCTACAAAAGTGCCGCTGTGAGTCTGTGCCTGTAAAATGAGCAGGTCCTGAGCCCCCCCAGTGAGAGTTCCCCCTTCAAATCGGGGCGTACCGAGGGACCAGGCCACGTGCTAACCATTTGCAGGAGGATACTTAAACACTGCTTTTTTATGTGAATATGTAGTGTGAATGCACAGCAGGAGTGACAGCCCAGGCTTGCTGTCCCCAGCGGGAGCTGCCATCAGCCCGGGGAGGGGGATGCTCTGCCCGGCCTTCTGCAGGTCCGGTGCCGGCTGCTGAAACTGCCGCTGGTCTTGCAGGCAGTAACCTGGTACCAGCTGTACTTCGGAGAAATGGGCTGCTCAGGAGCAGTTATTTCTCCTTTCTCTTATTAAATCATGAGAGTGACGTGGGCATGTCAAAGGCGCAGTCTCTGGGTACAACGCTCACTGTGTTTTGGGCACCTTCTAAAGCTCTGGACCTGAGCGTGGCTAACTTCAGTGTCCCAACTGGTCCCCCTGAAACGGATGGCACAGCTTGAGAGTCAGAAACCACCGTGTGTGAAAATACTTTCAGGATGGGGAAGTAATGGCCCTATTATTTTTTTTTCCCCCCAAATTATGGCAGTCCTGGTATATTGCAGTGAGGCTAAAGGAGCAGATATATGTGGTCATAACAAAAAATGAGTAAGGAGTTAAGTGAGCATAAAGGGAAAACCTCTGGGTTACTTAGCAGAAGTTTTCAGCAAATCAATGCAGTCCTTGTTACGCTGCAGTGAAGCACCACGGTGACCTTCAGGGCTGCGCTCCCATTGCGAGCTGGAAACTTCTGAGTGATCGCCCATGTTGCCTGCTCGCTGCTGGAGTATTTTTGGCTTTTAGTTTTGTCTCAATCACTGAAAGGTCAATAAACCACTCATTTATTTTAAGAGCGAACGGTTCACTGAGCTGACAAATCTTGCATCTCAGTGCTGCAACGTAATAGGACTTCATCTGCTCTGATATCTCGGGTACTCGTGCAGATCTGGATTTGTAGCGCTACAAGTAAAACCGATACAAGCTAATAACCTGTTAAGGGTAGTTTAACCATTTTCCCCTTAATTTCCTTCTTTTTTTCCAAATTGGCATGTTTCTAGACCTCCAGTAGCTGTCCTGTCTCAGTCAAACTCTGTAACTCTTTCAGATGTCAATAGAGTTGATTCACAACCACTTCTTCAAAACTTTATCTTTTATGGCTGTCAGGTGAGCAAAACTGAACTGTTACATTCAGGCTGTTCAGGCTGAAGAATGGGATAGTGCTAATTTGGGGTAGAGTGGATTCAAGACATGCCAGGGAGGTTTAGATTGGATATTAGGAAACGTTTTTTTCATGGAAAGGGTTATTAGACATTGGAAGAGGCTGCCCAGGGAGGGGGTGGATTCGCCATCCCTGGAGGTGTTTATAAAAAGGGCAGATGTGATACTTGGGGACATGGTTTAGGGGTGGTTTTGTCAGGGTAGGTCGATGGTTGCACTGGATGATCTTAAAGGTCCCTTCCAACCTCAGCGATTCTATGAATTTACAAAAAAAAAAAAAGGCAAATATGTCCCTTATCTTAGAGTCCTGCCTCAATAAGGCAATGGCCCTGGAGTTTCTGCAGGTCATTAGGGATTCACTTCGGGGGGGTGGGGTGGGTGCGGAGCAGACGGGGACAAAACCCACAAGATTCAACCAATGCAGTATGAAGCATGAATAAGGGGGGACAGTGAAGAAGCCCTTCCCGCCCAAGCATGTTGAGGTAGTGTCCTGGCTCAGGGGGATGAAGGATACACACGGGCCACACTTTGGGTACCAGTTGACCTAAGCAGGGTTGCATCATTTGTTTAAAACTGGATTTATCTCAAATTGCCTGGTTTGTCATAGAAAGGGAATATCATAGGGTATCTACTTACATGTTTTGCAGAATCCAAGCACAACTGATGGACCTCTTGGCTCTGACCAGTTATTGAACCGCCAGTGTGGCTGCTGTTTTAAAAACAAAAGCCCTCAAAGCCAGATGGTCAGGGCTGCCTAATTTAAAGCACATCTGATTTTCCCGCTGGCTTTTTGGAGTTTAAATGCCAGTGAACATATTGAGAATTGTGGAGACATAAAAAAAAAAGTCTTTAAGTTTGCAGCAAAAATAATTTGCAGAGAAACATTACTAAATATCATTAATTCAGTAAAAGAGATCTAGAACTGAGTTTTCAGCTTTGCACAGTGAAAAAATAAGAGTAAAAAGTGGTCAGGAGTACCACAATAGCTGTGGAGGGAGCTGTTACCTGATAAGGGTGGGAGATTAACTGGAAGACAGCCTTGGATGTTCTGTTATGGCTTTTAAAAATGGATTTCTGCCCAACTGGCTGATCAATTTCCCAGGTGAGGTAGAAACTCAGTGCCCTTACCTTCATTCTAGATAACGGGATTGATTTAAGAAAAAAGTTAGAATGCTTTAGTTAAGATGCTTCATTTATGGGTTAAAAGCACCAAAGCAGCAAGAGTTAACAGGAGAGAGTTACACAAAGAATGTCTTTTTAAAGGTTTAACTTAATATACTTCAGAGCAAACTCTGAGGACCAGAAAGTATATGGAAAACAAATCTAATTTTAAAACAGCAAAGATAAACCAATAAAGCTGATCGTATCAAACAATTTCAATTGTGGAATAAAATGCAGAGCTAGTTGAACTGATGTAGTTAACACATGAAAAAAGCATATTGATTAAATATATAATCAGCACGGGATCAGATAGCAGTCGAATGGGTGGAATTTCTCATAACCTTCAAGAATTCATCCTTAAGGAATTTCAGGAATATTTTTTGAAGGAGACGGAAGGGCAGAACCCCACATCTGGAGTACAGCCTGCCTCAAAGTCCGGAACAGCTTTCTTGCTGTGCGGGTGACCCAGCGGTGGCACAGGCTGCCCGGGGACCTTGGGCATCCATCTGACCATCTGTGGAGATGCTCCGAAGCCCTCTGGACAGTGCCCTGGACAGGCGGCTCCGGGTGGCCCCGCTTGGGCAGGGAGCGGGACCAGATGGACCCCGGAGCTCCTGTCCAGCCTCAACCAGTCTGTGAGTCTGTTGGTCTTATTGGTTTCAGTTACAGGCAATCAGTACCGCCTTTATTGATGTCTGATGCTTCTCTGAAGATCCGAGAAAAGCAATACATCCTTTTAAGAAGGAAACTGCGTAAGACAAGTCCCATATGAAGCCCCTTTCCAGCTAGGAAATTGATCATGGGGATGGATGGTATTAATGAAAACTTCTTCTGCAACTTCTGAGGCGTGCCTTTGAGCTCTGCTACTTGTCCTTGATGCTCTTCACTGTCAATAGTGCCAGTCTGTAGGCATGAGGACGTGCCTGTGGCACTGCCAGAGCTCCCTCCTGTTCCCCCCCTGTGCTGTGGCACTGTGGTGTACCCACAGCTCCTCTTCTGGTTTTTTTCCAGATGGGACACTGCGTGGGGGCTCGGGACATGCTGTACGGTTTGCATGATGCCATGTCTTCCTGTGGTGGCAGGTGTGCCCCAGGGGAAAAACGTCTTCCCCTATACTTTAGATTAGTTTATTAAAATGTTCCTGGTCTTTTTTTTTGTGTGGCAGTCATGGATGAGTACAACTGTGAAGACCAAATACTCAAATACTGTTGTAGTGTGGCATAAACTAAAATAAAAGATGCACAGCTCCAAGTTTAATAGCTCTCACCTGAGTGAGAGTATCTAAATATAAAGATTTTCTACTGGAATGCAAATGAAATGGAGCTAAATACCCCACCTCCAATTCCATAAGCAGCAAAAGAGAGATATAATTTATTTTTTTCCTCAGCGTTTTAATAAATATTCTTGGAGAAAAATAATTGAATACGGCTTTGTATCAAGTGGTGTTTCACTACAGAGGTTCTCGTGACTGCCTCCTGGCCGGAGAGCGTGGCCTCTGACCTGCCCTCAAGGTGAGCCCACCCCGGCAGTCGAGGATGTGCTGACGGGTGGTGAGTCTTCAGGTGAGTTTGTGCACAAGAAAAGGAAAAAAATGAAATGAATAGTCAGCTACGAATAGTTCAGAAGCTACAAACATCCTTAAGGTGTGTATCTGGTATCGGCACCATTATGAGAAAAACATATCCTTAGGAAAATATATAAGCACATTTTAAACTGCGTTGCACATTTTCAACTGTTTTTCTAATAGGGATGACTTTAAGTGTACTCCAAGTGATGCTCTGGATTTAGGCACGTGCTCCTAGCTCTAAACGACGGCGTGTGCTTCCTGCCGTGTTTTCCATGGGGAACCGTCAGCTGTTTGTATTCCGGGTTCCTTCAGTAGTTATGGGAAGAAAACATAAGAGAGAGGAGAGAAAGATTGTACTTGTGCAGCGTCTTTCCCAGCCCGTCCCTACCCGTCCCTCACAGCTGCCCGGGCAGTTGCGCGTACACAGTCATGTTAATCAGCCAGGCAAAAGGGAGATTTTAAATCTGATACAGGTTTTTTCTTGAATTAAGCTCGTTTGGTTCTTGCATTCGTAAGGTATGTAAACAGAGATTATTACAGGATTTAATTATTTCTGCATAGTAGGTGTCTCCAAAGGAACATAATTTCTCAGTTTTGTTTCACAATATGGAATACTGTGGATTTGAGGAAGCCATAGGAGGAAAAAATGGCCCGAGGGGCTCATGTCAATTGACTTTTTTTAAGGCAACCTAAAAATCCTCCTTCATCAGGCTGTATTTAGAGTGGATCGTATCTGATTATGTACACTTTGAATAGAAAGGAGTTCATTTTCCATATTTTAATTCTTGAAATAGATTTTCGGTGCAGTCTCTGCTGTTGCAGTACCCGGGTTTTTGCAGGGTGCGCGTTTGTCCCGGGTCAGAGCACACGGAGTGCGCGCTCTTCCCGGCATGCTTCATCTCAGCACAAAGTATTGCCTTCCCCCGTAGCTCTTTATTAGGATTCTGCTTTATATTCATCGCAGTATATTAATTTTTAACATATTTCCACTTTTTCCCCTAACAAGACCTTTATTAGGTGCACAAATAGTGAAGGGTGAAGATCACCAAGCTATCCCCCCCCGCTAGCCCGGGGCAGGTCCTGAGCCCCTCTCCCGGATTTGTGACCTCTCCAGACGGTTTGCGAGCGGCGCGCCGTGGGCACACGCGAGGCACTGCTGCGAGGGGCCGTACCCGTATCGAGGGAAATGCGCTGCTTCGCAATACTGAAATCAGATGAATAGTTATGAAGGTCAGAAGAGGCGGGAAGGCGTAGAGGGGTGTTTATAGCGAGTGAGGTGAAGCCAATAACGCAGAAACTTAACAGGTCTGGGCCGAGGCTGCTATTAATTAATCACTGCCTGCTGACTTGCTGGCGGGCTGTGCAGCTGAATGCTCTCTAAAGGCTGCGAAGGACGCATCGCCCAGCTCTGCACCCGTCTTATATTTAGGTACCGGTAAAGCTGTTGAGGTCAAGAGCGCTGAGATCAGCTGGAGCGCAGCCGTGCCAGGTCCTTTGGTGGGGATGGCCACTGCTGGGCAGCGTTCAGTGTCGGTTTGGCATCCGCGTTTGGCTCTCGCTGCAGCCCCGTGGGCGCCGCCGGGGAGCGCGGGGTCGGCTCTGTTGCTGTACGCTCATATGGAAAAGGTGCTTTCGGGTACTCGTGCCGCTGTAGTTAACATTTGCTCCTCTCGGCAGCTGTTTTCTCTAACCTGAGCACTCGCTGGAGGTCCAACTCTGCAGCCCCTTTCGTGTGCCGGGCAAAGCCAAGAAGAAAAGCGAGAGACAGGGCTGCAGGAGGGCAGCAAGTCCCGGCACTGGGAGAAACGCGGGGAAAAAACCTGTAGCCAATTTGGTTGTGTTCCTGTTCTCTGGATGTTATTAAATCTGCAACTTGAAACAACGCCAAACACGTTTTGTGACACCAATTGCCCTCTTTTTAGTAACGACTTGTGGAAAACCTGATTCTTAAGCTCTCATAGTTGGTGTTAAACTGCTGAATGGAGAAAAGATTTTCTTGGTTTAAAATAAAAAAAAAAAAAAAGAGTTCACTGTTTGCCTTTGGAAGGTGATGCTCACAGCGAGAGCAGCAATTTCCTCACTCCACCACGCTCACCGCTCTTGCAAAACTTGCCCTTTTCAAAATCCATCTAAATCTTGTATTTTTCTAGGTTTACCTTAAGTACCAATTCTAACCTTGGTATAGCCATGCTGTGTTTGTTTTGCTCGTGTGAACTAAGTGCTACTTTTACAGTTGTGGGTTTTTTTATAGATGCGTTGTGTCCTTTGTATCTAGGCACAATCCAGTCTTAAGCTTTTATACAAGTCCTTAAAAATACAAAAAGTCAGATTGAAGAATAAGCCAAGAACTGATCAATCTGTTATGCCACTTAGAGATGTGCTTTTCTGAAGAAAATAACCTACCCGTACTAACCTATTTTACAGAGCCTGGAGAATTATTAGCATGAAAAACAAAGGATCATTATTTAACAAATGGAACTAATTTGACAAGGTAGGATTAGGACCCAATTGCTGTACAGCGTTCAAATGACTTCCACTGCCGACAGATGTGCCGGCAGGAGCAGGGGTTGCTATTGCTTTAGTGCCGGGGGATTTTGAGGCCGGTGGGAGCCGTGAACAGATGTTCAGGGCCGAACTTTCCTTTTGTGTGGAGATGGAGGGGGGGGTGTGTGGCACGGGGCATCCCCGCAGGGAGGCGTTCAGATCTGCAAGGTTAGCACAGCGCGTTGGTGCTAAAACCACTGCTTTCTGCAGCACGTGGCGTAGGGTATGTGAGTGTAAGTGTAGGTTATGTGAGTGTTGGTAAAGAACAAAAGGAGGGGTAAAAGGTGGTGGGTTTGAGGAGTGGTAAAAGGGTTGATGGCATCACCCTGAGGAGAAACAAGTGAGGAGAAACTGTTGGAGCAGGGCCAGAGGAGGTCCCGGAGATGCTGGGAGGGCTGGAGCCCCTCTGCTGGGAGGACAGGCTGGGAGAGTTGGGGGGGTTCAGCCTGGAGAAGAGAAGGCCAAAAAGGGGAGAGCTCAGAGCCCCTTCCAGTATCTGAAAGGTGCCTAAAGGAGAGCTGGGGGGGGACTTTTTACATGGGCATGGGGTGAGAGGATGAGGGGTAATGGCTTCAAACTGGAAGAGGGCGGGTTTAGATGAGATCTGAGGAAGAAATTCTTTCCTGTGCGGGTGGTGATCCCCTGGGGCAGGTTGCCCCGAGAAGCTGTGGCTGCCCCATCCCTGGAGGTGTTCAAGGCCAGGTTGGACGGGGCTTGGAGCAACCTGGGCTGGGGGGAGGTGTCCCTGCCCAGGGCAGGGGGTGCAACTGGATGGTCTTTAAGGTCCCTTCCAACCTGAACCATTGTGTGATTCTGGGTTCAGGGCCAGGCTGGACGTGGTCTTGGGCAACCGGGTCTAGTGGGAGGTGACCCTGCCTATGGCAGGGAGGTTGGAACTCGATGATCTTTAAGGTCTCTTCTAACCTAATCCGTTCTGTGAAAACAACGTGAGTGGAAGGAGCAGGACTGGAAAGAGATGGAGCTCACACTGAGGAGAAGGAAATGAAGACACTGAACAGACTGGAAATAAGGAGAGATTGAGAATTAAAGGTTCCCGGTGGAGGTAATACTGATTTTTTTTTTTGGTAGGGAGGGAAGCGGTGCAGTCTGGGTTTCTGTTCTGAAGGCTGTGCGCTTGCATCAGGCACAGTTATGTGGGCTGGGAAATGGGCTGCGGGTCCTCGTGCTGGGGCGATGGGGACTGGGTGCTTCTGGCCAGTGACGTTTCCCTTTTGCGGGAGGGAGATAAGTCTTTATCTGAGCTGAGGGAAAAAGATATAGAACTGTACTTAAAAATTTCTAATTATAAGAAGCTAAGGCCATAATAAAGAGGTTTGGAGGATAAATTGGAAGATAAGTATTCATGAAAATTAGGTTAAAATATTAAGGAGCAGGAGGAGTTAGTTTTGTGTTTCCAAGCCGGAGTGTTTATCTGGCCTGCCTTGCACTGCAGCAGCTACGGGATGCTCTGCTCCCCAACGCGGGGACAACTTCAGGGCACACTGTGCCCTGGAGAAGTGACATGTCCCCGTCTCCTCTGCAAGATGCCCTTCAGGCCGAAGGGGCAGAAGGCTCTTTCCTCACTGAAGGCACTGCTGATGTCCACCTTCCTGCAGGATTCAGACCCTTTCTGCTGCTGGAGCAGAAAAGAGAGCTGTGTTTTATTGCAGAAGTGGATGAAGGAGCACCACACCACGCAGGACCGAGAATTCGTAGCTCTTGCAGTGTTAGTGCCAGCTGCCACTAGAAGACCATCAAAAGCAAGAGAGAGGACACTTCAGAAAGTAGTTCAGCCTTTAAGTAGGTTTCTCTTTCAACCCACGCCCGAAGGGCTTTGCTGGGGCAAGCTGCGATGAACAAACCCCTCAGGGCTGGTTGAAGGGCAGGTGAAGCACTCTTACTGCCTAACCTCTGCTCTTTCGAGTTGTCTTATGTGTAGGAAAATAGTCAGGTTGCAAATGAAAAATAAGGTTTTTATCAGGCTAGGTACTTAAAAACCAAGATTTAATTTTTTTTTTTTTGTTCTCAGATCAGAAAGGAGGCAATTCCTTCAAACAGAAAATAACCTCATGAATAAAACCAAAAATCAGAAGATGCCCTAGGTTATGGCAGAAACGTTGGGCATAGATGAAGAGCTAATACATAATTTACCATTGCCCGTTCATTGATACTATGATTTTTTTCCAGTACCTTGTCTAATTTCGAGTCCAGATTGACTAAGGCTTTTTATGTCCCCCCCTTCCCTCCTAACTTGATTTTTGAAAAAACATTCCCACAATTTAGGCACATGTGAGGGCACGTGCCATCGCTGGGGCAAGGATGCTGGCGGTAGCACCAGTGGCCTCACTGGTGTTCCCTGGGGTGCGTGTGCATGGCGCATGACGGTGCGTTTGAAGCAAAGCCCCTGTTGCTGCTGTGGGTCACTTCTGGAGCTGAGTCCGTGCTGCAGCGCAGCGCTGGGCAGCTCGAGCTGCGTGCCCTTTGGCTGAAGCTTGTCCAGAAGATGTTCTCTAAGCGCTGATGGGTGTTCAGCCCCTGGGAGTGGGTCAGGGCTGGAGAGGTGTGGTGGGACACTGGTGCTCCTTGTTGGCTCAGCAGACCCCTCCTGCTGTGCCGTGCCACCTCCGAACATAGACCTCGCCGCTGCTCTTCCCCACACCTCCCTTCCCCGAAAGGGCTGTGTGAATACGTATTCTGCATCACTGGATAAATGATGAAGACTGCACTTTGGACCAAAAAGGACCCGATATTTCCTTTGTTTCTGGCTGTATTTCTTTTCTGTCTCTATGGAAACAGGAGGATTGGCAAGTCCCAGCCCTTGCTGTTTCACAGCGCTGGCTTTGTTTTTGCTGATGTGATGTTTGTTTCTGTAGGACCTCACCAGCAAGGTACAGCTGCTGGCGGGAGCTGGGAGGGCCGTTTAGCAGACGTTGGGATCCAGCCTGCCCTGGGAAGGTTCTGCGCAGAGCTTTTTGGGTTCGGCTGTGGTGGGCTACAGCTCTGGGTCTGGGACATCACCGAGCTCCAGAGTCCCCTATGGCTTTGGTGGTGTGGTAACAGGATTGGAAAATACACTGTCAGAGCTCTGGAAAAATGCCCTTTTTAGACAAGAGCTGTCCTCTTGCAGGGCTGAATGTTGCTAAACTGGTGGTGGTAGTTTAATGCAACAGGTCTTCTACTTTAGCTTTCAAATGACACTGTCTCCGTTTGTACCCCAGTCTGTTCACATAAATGTCCTTTACCCACCAGTTTGGCAATTCTAAGTGGAAATGGAAGTTTAAAAATGCCGCTGTTTATTGTAATACACATTTTTTTCGAACACTGACGAGTTGGATGACCGGGTCAGCTGTCCATGACAGAGTTCACATCCAATCTCCTTACAGCTTAGGTAGAGACTGAGTCATACACAGGACTGAAATAATCCTGTCAGTTGTATGACCCTTCTCTTTGCAACTTGCTAGAAGCTGTTGTTGAGAAACAGAGAAAGCACCATAATAGCTAGCTTTTCAGTAACATTCATGTTACTCCTTTGCACAATATAACTTCCTTTAAAACTAAGGATTCCCCCCCCAAATATATTCACAAAATCTACGTCCATGAAAAGACAGTGATAGTGCAGCCAAAGAACTTCACAACTGCTCATTTCTGTGGAACGGGGACTAGCGGCTTTGCTTAATGAAAGAAACTACAGCAGTGTGAAGTAGCCGCTCTGCTGCGTGCACTGCCTGAGAGCGTGAGCTGCAGGGGTAGTTGGTACCCAAAAGCAGCTGGAAGAACAAACACCATGACTGACCTCAAGTGTGCGAAACAAAACCAACCAAACAAAAAGCTTTGCAGCATACATGATGTTTGGATTTGCTAGAACAAATGAGTTTCAGTAGACTTGTGTTTGAATTGCTGATTGATTGGAAGATGGGTGGCTGACATACCCGATATAAATACAATATTTTAAAGAGTTTCTTCCAAAGCGCTTGAATTCTTTGGGAGGCTGTTTTATGCCAGGCGTATCGGGTGTAATGCATGAGTCTCATGATATTCCCTGTATTCCAAGAGGCCAGCTGACCTTTACTCCCTTTCTCCTTAGTATGTGATGGAATTAATTGTCTTAAATCAGTTGATAGTTCGTTTGAAGTTTCCAAGCGCATTCAGAATTCGGGTGTACGGAGGCAGACAGATGAAGCCAGTAAAACCAAGTTCTGCAGAAAAGATAAGTTTATTTGTGCGATTAAACTTTCTTTCTGAGCACAGTTAACATGTAATAAATGATTTGGTTTTGTAAATTTAGATGTCAGATGATCTGTTTTTCCCTCTGCATTTTTCCCTCGCTAAGCATGCGTTTCAGCTCTTTCTGCAGTCTGAGGGAGCCTCACTCGTTCTTGGCTGTCAGATGTGCCCCTGCGGTGGAGACCTCTGATGGTGCTCTCACGCTCTGCCTGTGGCTCAGCCCTCTGTCCCGGGTATCATAGAATCGTAGACTCATAGAATGGTTTGGGTTGGAAAGGACCTTGAAGATCATCGAGTTCCAACCCCCCTGCCATGGGCAGGGACACCTCCCACCAGCCCAGGTTGCCCAAGGCCACCTCCAGCCTGGCCTTGAACACCTCCAGGGATGGGGCCTCAACAACCTCTCTAGGCAACCTGTTCCAGTGCCTCACCACCCTCAAAGTGAAAAACTTCTTCCTAATGTTTAATCTAAACCTGCCCTCCTCCAGTCTAAAGCCATTCCCCCTCGTCCTATCACTCCATGCCCCAGTAAAAAGTCCCTCCCCAGCTCTCCTGGAGCCCCTTTAGGGACTGGAAGGCCGCAATAAGGTCTCCCCGGAGCCTTCTCTTCTCCAGGCTGAACAGCCCCAACTCTCTCAGCCTCTCCTCATAGGAGAGGTGCTCCAGCCCTTGGGTCATCCTTGTGGCTCTCCTCTGGACACGCTCCGGCAGGTCCATGTCCTTCTTACGTTGGGGCCTGCAGAGCTGGAGGCAGTACTCCAGGTGAGGTCTCACCAGAGTGGAGTAGAGGGGCAGGATCCCCTCCCTTGACCTGCTGGCCACGCTTCTTTTGATGCAGCCCGGGATGTCTCTCCCCACGCGGTGCTGTGCCCCGTGGCTGGGCGGAGGTGCCGGTGGTGACCCTGTGTCTCTGTGCCACCCACCGCCCGCTCCTGGCGGGGCCTTGACCGCCACAGCCTCCCTGAGAGCTGCCAAACAGATCTTACAGGTACGTGTGCCAGCTCAGCGAGGCACCGGGGAACTGCGGATTCAGCAGAACTCTGCTCACTCTCCCATCTGCTGTGGCAGCTCTGGGAGCCACATACACATCTGTACATCCTCTGGGAGCCGTGTTCACATCTGTACATCTCTCTCCCTGGTTCTTGTGCCTGCGTCCTCCAGTATGGCTCTGCCGCGCTCGGGACACCTTACTGCTGAGCGCCTCGAAATCCTCGCCCTGGGGCTCGGGGTCTACGACGGCAAAACCTGTTAATTGTAGTACAGGATAAAGTACCGTAACCTCTCTTGTGGTTGACTCAAACAATTCTAACAAATGAAGATTTTACACCTCTATTAGCAGAGGAATGTTTTTAAACCATGCAATTAAACCATAGGTGCCAGGCAATCAGAAAGGCGCTCCTGTGAAGAGCTGCTTTGGTATTAAGACACAGAAATAAAGGAATAAAAACATCTGCTTAGATTTTTTTATTATTATTGGATCTGTTGTTTGGATTATTTATTCTTCTTAATAACTGCTACTTTGATTACAAAGGTTTCTTGGTACTTTGGCTCAGTAATGCACTGGTGGATGGCACTTAAGAGGGTATAAATTAGCTACAGTAATATCCTCTTTTCTAGTGAGTCTAGGGGGTTGTGTTTGGGGGGTGTGTGTGTTTGTTTGGTTTTAAAATAGATTTCTTTCTTGTTTATTCTTTAGTGAGTAAGGTTGAAATTGGAAACCTTCGCTCCTGGTGTCAATGTGCAGCTGTCGGTTGAAATCCGCCGGTTCTGAATACAAATGGTCAGTAACCACTTAGTCATCGATTTGCATGTGCAAACATTGATTTCCATATTAATGTAATGTTGATGTACTAGAGTAAGCTATGGATTTTTGATGATTGATTTAAGTTGTAATTATTCAGAGCAAGAGACAGGGTGTGTGGCTAGAAAACGCAGATTGGTTTTTTGCATGTAATTTCTTGACTGGTATCGTCAGGTGCTTTTATGAAGATACTCTCAGGAAATGAGTCAAATACAAAGATAAGCTGTACTTAGGGAATGCCTAATTAATAACTGTAATCATAATATTTTGGTCTAAATATTAAAGGAAGCCTCATTAAAGGAATGCAGAGGCTGCTTTTTAGGGTAGTTTGACTTCAGGAAAGCTGAATCTGTCAGAACAAAAGTTTTCTAAAAGAGCTTTAATGGTACTTCTGAAGTATTTAAAAGCAAAATAGTGGTTGTGCACGAGCTAAACGGATGCTTATGTCACCAAAACGGCAAACGGTTCAACTTGCGGCACGTACCAGGCGTGTGAAGGTGCCCTAACACTGCTGTCAAGCGGGGCGGTGAGATCTCCCTTCTGACTCGAACTTCTGAACCAGTGTTGTCCAGAACAGCGGCTGACCCAGCTTTCATTGCTGCTGTTACTGCCGCTCCAGCTCCCACCGCACGGGGGTAAAACTGAAAACACGTGTGCTTTGCGCATCCTCTGCTGACAGCAAGGGGCCACTGGCTCCTGCCCGCTCCCCCGACCAGCCGGGTCCATCGTGGTGGGATATGGGGGCTCTATGCTTTTCAGTTCCCTCTGCAGTTTCCATTTTTAGCTTTACCTCTGAGATTATTAGGAAAATACTCTTTATTGCATGTTTGTTCGGTGCCAGGAGAAACAGGATTCACATCCCGATGAGCATTTCAAAAATGCTTCCAGTGCTTCTGTAAAACAAATCCTTTTATTGCTGCTCATAATATCCCTCAAAAGACCTGGTTGTAGACAATATTTGTTCCTTCAAAGTAATAACACAATTTTGGTTGTAGCTTTTTAAGACAAAGCAATCTTTGCGGAATATCTGCTTAAAGCAGCTGCAGCCATCCCACGCTGAAGCACCGTCCTATTCCCTTTCCTACAACATCTCCGGGGAGTGTTTTGGGTTCCTTGCCTTGGTAGGGTTTTTCTTCCTAAGAGTGGAAGAACAAGATCTGAATTTTGAGTTGGTTTTAACCAACCTGGCGTAATGAAAATGAAGGGTGGTTACACGTCATAGACACTTCCTAAACAGACATCTTCGAATGGGTTTTGTTCTCTGAGCCCCTGTGCGCAAACTCGCCGGGAGGGCCCCGTTGCTGGTTCAGGGGAGGATGCTCCCAGGAGGGATGTGCGTTGGTGGGCCCTGGACGCTGCTCTGGCTGACCACCTTGGTTCGAAGGCATCCCCAAAACTCGGGATTTCATGGGGTTCATCGCTGGCTGATTGCTTGACTGTGACCTCAATCTGCAGTGCACCGCCCAGCCACATCCGAAGCCCTTTTTCATCTGTTTGGTCCGTGGAAGTACAGTGTGAGGAGGTCATGCCTGGCAGATTCGGAGAGCATTTGTGTGCATTGGAAAACATTTTATATACTTTTGGTGATTACACAATATCCTACTTAGAAAAAAAACAAACCACTTCATTTTCTACTCTGAATGTTTATGGTTGTTTTATAAAATCCAGGAGCTCTTGATATTTATAACCTACTTGACTGAAAATTCACTACTACTTCATGCGCGGTCCCTCACTGGTGAATAAACCGTTTATCTGCAGGAGAGACCTGGAAATTCCTCCTCCATCCCACCAGACTGCTGCAGCAGAACGTACCCGGGCACAGAGAGGTGCTGTACAGGATGTACTTTAATTACAAGAGCATTTAATTAAGGGCTTAAGATGTTCTCCACAGAACTCTGAACAACCGGTATGCAAAGTGTTTTTTCTGGGGACAGTTGTTAGTGATTGTCATGGGCTTCAGATAGAGAAGATAATTATATTAGGATAATGTATTGGTTTCCTTGCTAATCACAGGCAATTTGCCATGGTTTTAATAACTATGACTCGTCATTTCAGACCCAGTGAAGTAACGCAGAGGAACAGATAAGAACTTTATCTAGTAATTCAATGTATCCTATGCCTATTATCTCCTTTGTGGCAAGATTTGTGTAATGTGAAGCATTACAGCTTGAACAGAAGATTCCATGAAGCTATTAGAATTAATTTCCATAAACAGCTTTGTACTGAGCTTTTTTGGGGGAAAAAATTTCTGGTTCAGATTTCAGCCAACATTTCGGAGTAGTCCAATAATAATAATTTTCTACTTCCACTGGTGGCTTCTGTAAAGAGGGCTGTACGCATTTACATGGGACACAACTGCTGCGTGTTCTGTTGATGTCGCGGGCAATAGCTCACAAACACGGAGGGAGAGACAAAACTTCTCCTGGATAAGTCCTAACATGGCTCGTCTGCAGTAAGATGGATGATGAAAAAGCGAGGAAGTGACGAGAAGAAATAAGAATTATTTAGAAATTATAGTCCTGAGGCATGGTGGTAAATGAGATCACTTTACTCAGCACTAAATCTACTTAAAAGCCTAAACCTGGTTTTTAAATGCCATTGGATAGCAGCTAAAAGAGACCAAAAATGAAAATATAGCTTCCTGTTGATGTTATTTTCCTTTTTAAAAAAACCCTATAATATGCTAAATGATTTAGTGTTAATTATGATACAAGGGTCATTCGCCATTCAAGACTATCAGATTTTGGAAACAGTCAAATGAAACTTTGAGCTTTTTCTTCATAAGCTCAATAGAGAGAGGGAATGTAGAATGCCAGTTTCTACTAGTATTAAAAAAATAAAATAATTCCTAATTCCTGAGATGTCTGCAATGTATGTACGTGATGTGTCTGTCTGCAGTCAAAAATCCTCAAGGGTGGGGAGATCTTGCTCAGACTGCGTAATTCTGGCCAACAAACACCCCAAGGAATAAGGAACAACACACTGTATTGAAACAACCTGGTGCAATTAAAAAAAAAAAAAATCTATTGTTTTATGTAGACAATCAGTGTTTTATGGATTAAGACCTGATGAAAAATGGAGAAACCTTGGTTTTATGTGAAACTTCTTTCCAGCTTCTAATACAATGCTTAAAAGTACCCAGTTTGGGGGGTGGGAAGCCATTTAGCACATCTCCTCAAAAGAGCCGTCAATTCCTCAGCCTCTTTGGAGTCTGTAACTGCCCTTCCCGGGGCTCACGGGCGGCGGGTGGGGATGGGAATTGCGGAGCAGCGTCCGTCGGGCGCAGGCTCTGCTCCGGGCGGGCAGAGGGTGGCACCGGCCGCGGGGCCCATCGCGTCTCTGGGGTTAACGGAGGGTCGCGCTCGCCGCCCACCCGGCGGGTTCCCCCATACCACGGCCTAAACCGCTGTTTGCTGTAAGGGGTTTGAATGTCCGACCACGAGATCGAAGGGTAATTTTGCTTTCTCAAACAGCATAGATGCTCTCACACCGGCCCTTACTTTCTCTTTATCTGCAGTGCAGAAATGATGTTCAATACAGACAAAATGCAGTAAATAAAATACGTATATAACTGTTCTGCAGGTGCTAACTCAAAATAAATCACAGGTCATTTTCTTTCCCTGTAGAGTTGCAATAGTCTTAACAGCCCTGCAACATATTATTGTTAGCCCGTTACTCTGTTCGCTCTCGTAATTACCCTGAGCTTTTTTTGTTGATGCTTGTGAGAATGCTTTCCCCCCACCTTTGCTTTC
>NW_009650176.1:1060583-1070862 GCF_000708025.1 Charadrius vociferus
TGCAGCGTGAGAGGGGCCGTTTCCTGGATATTTTTCACGTTGTTGTCTTCTTGCAATGTGGTGTGTACGAGCTCAGCCCAGCGCAAGCCCCCGCGCTCTGTGCCAGCTGACAGGGGGTGACCTGCGCGGGCACCGCAGACGGCGCGTTGCCCGGCTTTGGCCAAACCCCCATCGCGGGGACGTTTCCCACCCCGGGAGTTAATAAATGCTCCTCCCCGACTGTCCCGAGGAAAGCGGGGGAGGGAGGGCTGCGCGCTCTGTGCAGGAGGCGCTTTCGTGCCTTTTTGGTGACACAATGTGTAAAATATTCCATTTTGGGAGCGCAGGTTCGGGTGCTGGACCGGCTCCTCCGGTAGCGCTGGCTGATGCCGCCGGTGCGGGGAGTGCACCGGCGCCTCCGGGATGGACGGTGGTGGGGTCCCCGCGCCTCGGTGACCCGGCGCGCAGAATCCTACGGTGTGCGGGACAGCGGGTGGGAAAATCTGCTGTTTGCTTTGCTGTATGCGGCACCGATGGGATCGTAGATTTTGAGCTCATAGAAAGCCGTGCCTTTCCGAAACGGATTGAATATGGAAAACGGGGGCAAAGTTAATTGAAAAGGAATGTGACAAATGAGCTTTATAATGAATCAGAAAGGTTTCCTCACTTCCTACAAACAGAAAACAGAAGAAAAAAAAAGAATAATACGCATTTTTTCCAATCGTGAGGTGTAAAACACAATTCTGGAAATACCTAAGGAAAAACAGTGTCAGTTTTGGATTAGTGGATAATGACATAATTGTTAATAAAAATGTGCTTTGTGTGGCTGCATATCACATTTCAGCAAAATATTCCTGTAGGTATTTTTATGCGTATTGAACATGGAAGGAAACAGATTTTTTTTTTTTTGCTTTTTTTCAGAAAAATATTTTGTCCAATAATATTTGGTGGATGTTTCTATGAGGAACAAATATAATTATTTTGAATGCTATCACTGAAAAGCCACTAACAGGCTAAATTTGCATATGGCACAGTACCCACTACAAGTAATTTTGCATGTGCTTATCAGACAATTAGGTGATTCTTGTGTTAAGCCAAACTACTATTAGGAGAATAAACTTTTAAGTAATATTAAGACTGCAAATAATGTGCTAGTTATCGCCTCTGCATCTGGTATCCTTCCAGTTCAAGTTGCCTGCAAATACAGAGGCTATAACAACTCCTGAAGAATTATTTGTGTACAGTTTGTTCCAGCTTATAGGTTGGCTAATTTTAATCCTAGAACAGCTGTGGCCCACTATAAATTTTACCAAAACTATTTTTTTTTTAAATTAGAGCTTAAAAAATGCACTGCACGTAAATCTAGTTTGCATATTTCTTTGAATAATGTAGTAAGCCACTTAATTATACATACACACAGATAACATATCTAAATATAGAAGCACTCCCCTGGAGGTTTATCTTGCGAAACTCGCAAAATGCGAGATGCTACTGAAAAGAGTTACTCCTTATCTGAGGATCTGCCCTGGAAATGATCACATCTTCCCATTTCAAAAGAAGGACCTTTGAAGCTTCCAGGAATACACCAGTAATCAGGTGGTTCTTGCAGAAGTTCAGCTCCTCTCCTTGTTAGACCAGAGGAAAATCCCGTAAATCCATCTCACTGATGGGACTGGCGTGGACCGTTTTGTGAATTTTGGGGCACCAGAGCAGACTGGGGGGGACAAGCGCTCCCCGGCACAGTGGCCTCGGTCCCCCATCCCACCCCACCCCATTCCATCCCATCCATCTCCCACTCCCTGCTCGAACATTTTTTTCTTCTTTCTGAGCACAAAGGCACAGTAAGAAGACAGTACGTTATTTCACACAGCCAAAGTTTCTGTCGCTGTCTACCCCAGCGAGTTTGGCATTATTTCTGTGGCTTTACAAAATTCACTGATTGGAAAGGTGGAAGCATAAACTTGGTTTAACGTTAACTGTCCTTTTATCTCCTGTGCTTTGAAACCTTCAATCCACCTTTTTGGAATGAAAAATAGCACTTTGACTTTCCTCAGTTTGCATTCTGTCCCCATTCACCTCACAATTCTGTTCTGAAATGACGTGGGGTAAGTGCTGAGATGTCAGGAGTAATTGCTTTTTTGTTAATGTGTGCCTAGCTCCATTGTCGAATAACTAAAAATTAAAATTCAAGCTTGCTTGGAGCGCCAAGCTTCCAACTATCACAAAAAACCTCATTAAACTTGCATGCTACCAATTGAAACAGGTTTTGGCAGGGAATCGGAATTCCACATAAGTCTATTTTTTGTCTCCCTAAGTGTTAAAATTTATATGCAGTTTCCCATTAGCGTGGAAGATGCCACGAGTAGGATTGATGTTAGAAGCCAACCAGGAAGCAGGTTCTGCTGGTAATAGGGGGGAGTGGGTAACCATTGTATTCCATGCAAGAAAATGCCGCCTTAGTGTGTAATTTAAAAGGAATGAATTGGTTAGACTCACTATTCAGAGTCAAACCTTCTGGTTTGGTTTAGTTTGATTTGACTTTTCAAAACCAGTTCTCCAGTTCTTAACCCAACACGCATTTAGTTCCTCCAGAGAGAGAAAGCATTTTTTTTTTCCCTGATGAGCAAAATATGCCCTTAAATAAAGATTTCAATTTTTCAAATGTAACTGTAATCTTGTCAATTTAAAAGCAAATTGGGAACTGCTTACTTTGAGAACGTAAATTCACATTAGGCATTCTGGTATCCCTGTGGGTGTATTAGTTGCTGTATAGACTGCAGGTATGACTCAATCTCTTATTTTCTGATTCAGTTCTGTGTGACCCTACTGCAGGCTTGCAACTATCAAAATTATTAGTAGCAAACAAGGAACGAATCTACCAAAATCAAGGTTTCTCAAAAATCTCCTTCTAGTAAATCTAGAAATACATCAGGTATATTTCTCGTCATACAGACTTTTTGTCCAGATAGTATTGCTCAAATTTTCTGAGCAAGAAAACAGTTCGTATTTGGTTTCTTTGGCACATGTGTTTGGATGTCCTTCCTCAGTTTTAACTCCATATCTTACATTTTCAGGCCTGTCCTCCCTGCGACACTATTCTGAGTTGTCGCAGAGTGGTGCCCGACCCCTGCAACGTATTCTGGTCAATGTTTCTGAAAAAAAGTCAGATGTTGTGCTTTTGCTCTCTCTTTGGTATGGACAGAGTGATTTTAGCAATGACTGTAAATAAGTTTTATAATTCACCAGCATCTCGGACCCTGCAAAACCTTTCTTACTCCTGTCCGTCACCTCTGGGCATGAGTAGCCCGAGAATCGGGGCATGGCTTTCCTTTCCCATCTCAAATCCCATAACCGAATCCTCCTGTCGAGGAGATTTACTGGGGAGCTTGTAGCGTGTAAACTGCAAGGCCACAGCTGAGGGAAGTTTCTTATATACGTAAAATCTCAGTATATCATCGCTACAGAGAGACTTCTGCCTAAAGTAACTTCTTCCGTCCGTCGCACTGCGTTGCACCAACCCTCAGGATCCGGCGCGGCCCCTCGCAGGCTGGGGGAGCACCGGCTCCTCGTCCCTGGGGATGGTGGGGAGTGACCCCGGGGGTCTCAGCTCGGGCGGCCCTGTGGGGACGAGGACTGCCGGCTCAGGCCAGTGTCACCTGGAGGCGGAGGAGCCCGGCTTGGCTACAGAGCACGATTTTCTCTGTGGAAAAACTGCTCTCAATCTGGGTGGTAAAAGCACGGCAACTAATGAGGAACCTGATGTAAAATAAAACAGAGAAGTCAGTCGTGATACTGGGTGAGGTCCTAGCTCGTGTAAATCCGTTATCCTCTGTGAACTGCATTGATTTGCACCTGCTGGGGATCCCTTCCCCATCCCTGGAGGTGGTCAAGGCCAGGTTGGACGGGGCTTGGAGCAGCCTGGGCTGGGGGGAGGTGTCCCTGCCCGGGGCGGGGGTGGAACTGGGTGGTCTTTAAGGTCCCTTCCAGCTCAAACCATTCTGTGATTCTTCTGTGATTCCTGTGGCTTTATTGGTTTCTTCTTCTCTTGATGATATTGGAGTCTCCTCCTTAGGATGAGATTCAGATGGTCATATCCTACAAATGCCTGGGAACGCAGCGTAAGTCAGCCCAGTCCTTTGAAGGAGACAATTTGTAGAAAATTATTGAGAGAAAAACATCAACGTACTGCTTCAGACAAATCTACAAATCAAGCAAAGAACTCTAAGAATTAGCTGCTTTATTATAAAATGAGGTATACAGCTGTTTATTATTTACAAATAATTGGGGAAACAAATTGCTTCTTAATCAGTTCAACTGCAAAGGGTTTTAAAGGTTTCAAGGTTTTTTTGCCATCAGATCCTGGAGGATGTGAATTTTTCACTTATTCCTTGTGTAAGAATTTTAATTTCCTGGGTGCTCTCTAGAAAGGAATGAGATCATTTATATGAGCTCTGATACCAGTTGTAGACAAAGCCCCAGGACTCTTCCCTCCGTTCATCCTCCTCTCCTTCGCTCTGACTCACCATTGCGCAGGTTTGCTGAGGACTTATTTTGATATACCAGTTCTTTCTGAAGGATGTGGGTTGTCTGTTTTACAGGCGGTGAAGATTAATATAGCAATTAGCCGTCTCATGAGTTAGAAGTGTATGGAGAAGTATACAGTGACTTTAAGCATCAAATCCAAGTCAGTGACGAGCAGGACAGGTCCTTCCTCTGGCCGGGAGAGGGGGCTGAGGTGGAGCTCGGCCCGGCAGGTTGGCAGAGCCGGGGCACGCCGGGCTCCAGCGGCGTTGGAGTCACCCCCACAAGCATTTTCCAGAGACGCCGTGTGCGTGGTGTCCCCTTCCTCGAGCAGAGGAGACGGGCAGCGCCGCTCGCTGTCCCTGCTGTGCCTCGTTAGCCGTGCACGGTCATCACAACCCGGTACGGGCTCCACCAGCGGCTTTGCCTTGTCTTGCATCTCGCCGTCTCTCTCCCTTTTAGACTCTGTGGGGACCTTGAATGGCAAAAAGCGGCGTGACTGGATTTCCCACCGAGGAGAAGAGTCACATACTGTGAGCCGAGAGGGCATCAAGTAGGATATCGAGTTTTTGCCAAGCAGCACTTGGGTGGGTTTTGGTACAGGAAAGGTTTTCCCCTAAAGGTCTCCCCTGCCTGCAGCTAGGCGGGGGGGTGGCTCGGTGTCACCCTGGAGCGGTGCGGGCGTAGAGACGGCGCAAAATGGGATAAAAGTTGCAAAGGAGAAGGCACGCCGTTTGGGGCTTACTCGTACGGAGGGGGACTGGTGAGGTGCGTGCACGTGAGGGAGTGAGATGCCCGGAGTGGCGCAGGGCTCTGCAGGGTTTCCCTCCCGCGCCGCGCTCAGCTGCACAGAGAGAGCGGCCGCGGTGGTTTTGGTGTGGAGGAGTCGAAGAAGCAGAACCCACGGCGAGGATCTGAATGAACGGCCCGTGGTTTAGTGGTGCGTTGGGTAGCACCGCAGCAGAGCCGGTTCTTCAGCATAAGGAGTTATTCCTCTAAGTATGAAGGTGTTTGAAATCGGCCGTCGCTGTTTCTGATCCGTTCTTGCCCACAGGAAAAGGCAGTAAAAAATGACACGAGGAAAATTACCATTACTGGTAGGGTTGATCTAATTTCCTACTTGAAAAAGGATCAGAACAGAGATAAAATGCACAGCAACAGGGTACAGGCAGTCTTGCCTGGGGGTAATCTGCTCCACTGTTTTATCACACTGCGGCACGCGAGGGCTGGATAACAGCGTACAAGTGAGACGATTTCTTCAGGAACCCGAGTGCCGTAATTTAGAAGTTGAAAAATGGCAAGTACGAGGAGCACGTGGTGCTAGTGATAGTTACAGGTGCATTCCAGCCCTGAGAAGCGGTGTATTTGCCGGGAGAGTTGTGTGTCTCGGGAGGATTTCCAGCGTGGGCCGAGCAGTTGGTGCTCCCCCGGTGCCACAGTGTCACGGGGCAGCGCCTGACGTCCCTCTCGCCTGCGCCCTTCCTCCCAAACCTCGCTGGCACCGAGCCGCCAAGAGTCCGAACCGCGGCAGGCTGAGTTTCTGCCCTAACAGCAAATGCAATTTGCATCAAGTAAAGACAAACGACACACTCAGGGCATTAATATGTATGAATCACACCCACGTATGCCATATCTTGCTGTGTCTACCTTTTAAAATTAAAGCTGCGTTCGTGTTATAATACTCAAGTTGCACTTAGCGTTTGAAATCTTTCTTTTTAAAGCTCGTCCGTCTTTACTGAGGCAAGCAGAGGTTTACAATGAGACTTCTGGTTTACGTTTTGAAAGAATGCAAATTTGTGAAAAGTGTCTATGAAATTACACATAAAAAGTACAAAGGTGATAAAGGTGTTGAAAAAAATCATATTAATAAGAATAAAATCGAGGCAAGTTTGTCATTTTCTGTGCAGAATTCTCAGTGGTTTTATATGCATACTAGGAGATTTTCCTTTGTTTGGTAGACACGACAGAGAGCCCTTCTAGTATGGAGCCTCTTCTCTGAAGTGGTTGATTCCTATATTTGACAGATCGTTTATGAACAGGATTACTGTGTATTGGGTCCCTGGACACCTACCAGAAAGGGCACGGCCCCTGCGGGGCCAGGGACCCGCTCTTGAGCACCGGTGGCTGCCCACCCATTCCCTCGTCACCCAGATTTTTGAATCCCCCTGTATTTATCTGCTCTTCCTCCTGAACACTGTCTTTAGATGTTAGAGGTGGAGCTGTGTGCCCGTAGCTCCCAGTGGGGTTATTCTTGGTTTCTGGGCTCAGAATCCACTCCGTTAGCCCCAAAAGGTATTTTTCAATTGAATTTATTCATTTGCTGAGGTAAATGTATGACTTGAGATGATCAAATAGTGCCTGCCGATGAATTATTTTTCAAAGTTTACCCTTGAAATTTCCTTTTGGTGCCTTATAGTCAGAACTCTTTGAATGCCAGTTGCTTTAGAAAGAGCTAATAAATAAACCCACCCATTATCGATGCAACATATGGTCTACCAAGTCCCAGCGCCGGGAGAACTCACGCATCAACTTTTGTTCTGCTTTTTTAAAATAGGTTTGAACCTTTAGTAGAGAAGTGGGGAATAAAGAGAGCTGCAGATGCAGAATCCCTCTGCAGCTTTAGCTATCTTCTGAAATTAGCCTTTGTTTTGGTTTTGCCCCTCTCTCGTCTTTTAATAAAACATTTTGGCTTTGTTATGAATGTGCTTTCCTTCGGACAAATGTGTGATGTTCCGTGGTGCTTTGGCTTCTACTGGAGGCACGTCGGAAAATGAGGGAGCAGCCGCAGTTACTGCGGTGTCACAACGTATGAGCATCTCCCCCCCTTGTCTGCGGTTGATAGTTCAATGTATATTTAAACTTTCATCAACATAAAATCAGCATGATAAATTTGTAATAATCTGCATGTCATTAGCACATTTTAATTGTCAGGACTTTGTGAACAAAGGACTTCTGAGCACAGACGTATTTCAGCCCAGTATTTACAGTGAATATCTATAAATATTGGATCTTAATATAAGATTAAGCAAAAAGATGGTTTTATTTTTTTTTTTTTTTTAATAACAGGTTGTCCTCTAATGCTTCACCTAAGCAGGAGTAGAGTACAGTAAAGTAATGGTGTGGTACGAAAACTCTCTCTTTCTCTCTGGTTTCCCTCTCTTGGTGGTTACTCCTGGTGGCCCAGATGTCTGCAGGGGGTGCGCTGGCCCCCGGTGTCTGAGAGCTTGCCCTGCTGATATCCCCACTCCCCTGGGACTGCTCCTGCCTCCTCCTGCCTCCTCCTGCCTGCTCCTGCCTGCTCGCTGCGGCGGGGGCTGAGCAGGAGGTTTCCAGGAGCTGCTTTGGCTGTGTTGAAGGAGAAGGACGGGTTGGCCCCCGGGAACAACCCTTCCCTTTCACTTTTCTTTTTTGTCTGGACAGACACACAAATTTCTGCTTTTATTTTCCCGAAGCAAAAGGCTGTTAGGAGCCCGTTATGATATGACAAACAAACCTCCGAAATCCAGAAGTGTTCATCTATTTTAAAAATGCTTTACAGAAGTTATTTTGTCACCTTTTGTGCCTCTCCGCCAGATCAAACATACACACGTGAAACGTCCTAGTGAAATCAGAAGTAATGCAGTTGCTAATTAAATGGATGGGTTTGTACCATAATACATTTAGTTGTATAGATCAAACACTTATTGAATGTCTATAGTGGACAGAAATAGAACTTGTTTTAAAATACATAGATTTACAAGTGAAAAACATGGAGGAGTCTCATACTTTGGACTGATATTTTGTTTGTTTTTCTCTGCTGCTTTCTGGAACTGGGACAATGCAAGAACTGTTCTCGGCTGTCAGTTTGTAAAGACATGCCTAATATAGAAAATGGGAAAAAAATAAATGGCAAAGAAGATCAGGGGTTTGTTGGCTGGTGTCAGCGGAAGGTAAAGCTTATAATGGAGTTGGGAGGTTGTGACGTTCTCTCAACTGCTTTCAAAAAATCTGCACTTTCTTTTCCGTATCAATAGTGGGAATCAAACCCCAAAGGTTTGCCTGATAGCTCAAGACCTTTTCCAGCAAACGCTTTCCCCCGAACTCTCACAAGCAGCATCCGGGTGTGTTTCACCAGCAGCATCCCTTGTGCGTCGTCCAGCTGTGTGTTTCTCTTTTTTTGCACAGCCTGTTGGTGCTTCCCTCAGTTTTATTTTGCGAAGCTGGTGCACAGGAGCGCACTGGGAGGCATTTGCAGGTGGAGGCACCGGTCAGAGCCCCTCACCTCCCCTCGCTGCCCCGGCTCTGGCTGTGCAGGCAAACCCTTCTCTGGCACGGGACCTTTGCTGGCGTGCCCACCGATATCCAACCAGGCAGTCAATTCCCCCGTATTTATCCTGAACGGATGGCTGCTTTCGGCCCATTGGCATTCAGTCGTTGTCTGGAACGGGTTCGTTATCCAGGATCAACCTGTTGATTTCAGTGAGATAAAAACCTACAAATCTGCCTGTGAGAAACTGCAGTTTTAAAGATGATGCTTTTAGGGTCAATGATCAAGTCCTGCTTACGCTCCTTAGTATGGAAATATCAGGAGATAGACTCAGGGATGACAGCAGAAGCAAAGCAAGGGTAAGAAGAAAGGGTTTATTTGGGGTTGTTTTTCACTATTATTGTTAAAATATGGCACACTGAGATGCGTAAGAGCAGCCTGACCAAATCCCTTCCCACCTGACAGGTTGTCCTCAACGGTGGGCAGAGTTAGGACAGGTCTGGAAGCTCCTCTTGGAGGGGGGAATCCCACCTGAGATCAGGCTGCAGCTTTTGTGATCTCGTGTGCGTGTAAAACCAGATGAAAACCAGGTTCTCCAGAGCCGCAGCTTCCAGCAGACATAAGGACAAGGCTTAGTACCTTTATGGTCATGGCTACATGTGAAAACAACTATCTGAAGTTCTGATGGTTGTGCTTGGGCCTGCAGACCTCCGCGTGACGCGCAGGCAGAGGCAGAACGCGGAGGACGGGCACCTCAGCCTTCATGTGGGGGACAGAACTTTCTTTGAATTCGGTCCTAATTCAGGATCCGACCGGCTGAGTATCACGAAGTTCACTAATGGAGATACTTTGTGAAAGTTCGTCAAGTGAGGCCAGGAGCATACATCTTAAATAAGATTAAACTCGTTATTTATCTTACAGATGCAAATGGTGAAGGATGTTATCTAACTTAGACTCTGAATTTTTAATCTTTCACGTCTGACATTTAAGCATATGTCCTCTCCATTTTTGAGACTACATTATTTTCATATTATAGATTTATGACAAAAAGACATCTCCTGTATATGAGAGCGCTGCTCTGCATATTATGCTATCGAAAGCTGGAATAGATGAATAGATTTAATAAGAAGCTGAATGTATCACCATGAAGGAGCCAAGTTATGACAGCTGAAGAGCACAGTAAAATTGGAAGAGGGTGGTGAGAAGGGGGGTATCATCTGCTAACGCTGGATTGGAAATGGAGCTGTAGACACACGTGCAGGTATACACACAGACACACACGCACAAACTCCCTCTTTTTTCTGGAGAACAAGGCACCAAAACTGTAATCATCCCAGCCGCTGGCACTTTCCCTTGATAATATTGACTATTTGATTGGAAAGCAGCTCTTTCCAATTTCCAGTTAGGAAAAAGTAAGAAATTAATACGGTCAAAAGTAAAGCCTATTGAAAAGCTGACACTGTGCTGTAAGGTTTGGCCTCACAGGGTATTTGGAATTTGATCATTCCTTCCCAAAACTTCAGTCTGATATTT
>NW_009650176.1:1070916-1083708 GCF_000708025.1 Charadrius vociferus
AATTAATGATAGGTGCTTTATTAGAAACATAAATCGATGTAATGAAAATAAATACAGCTGCTACTTGGATAACAAGAAAGTTCAGATAGTTAGTTGTTATTGCAAGGTGCGGATTGTGAGTTACCAAAGTATGCCAGCACCCTCTTGTTTCATAGTAGTGGGTGCTTTGTACTGATTTCAGTGTTGACGTGAGATCTGGCAGGTCGTCGGTTCCCCTTCTGCGTGGGTCCTTCTGCCCAGCGGGGAACAGAGACCAGCCCCCAGGGGCGGGAGAGCTCCGTGGGGCGCCTGGAAGCGTCCCCAGCCATGCAAGAGCAGTGCCCGACACCCTGCCTGAGGCCAAGAGAGACCTTGTTCCTGCTTTACTATCCAAACATAAAAACAATGAAGTTAAATCATGGCCCAAAGTGAAATCTGTTTAGTTTTCTTGCAGAAACAAACCAACAAATGCTGTAGTTTTTTTCTCTTTTGCAGCATTTTAAGGAAAGAGGCAAGTCATAGAATCGTAGAATCACAGAATGGTTTGGGTTGGAAGGGACCTTGAAGCCCATCCAGTGCCACCCCCTGCCCTGGGCAGGGCCACCTCCCCCCAGCCCAGGTTCCTCCAAGCCCCGTCCAACCTGGCCTTGAACACCTCCAGGGATGGGGCAGCCACAGCTTCTCGGGGCAACCTGCCCCAGGGGCTCACCGCCCGCACAGGAAAGAACTTCTTCCTCAGATCTCATCTAAATCTCCCCTCTTTCAGTTTAAAACCGTTCCCCCTCATCCCATCACTCCCCTCCCTGACCCAGAGTCCCTCCCCAGCTCTCCTGCAGCCCCTTTAGGCACTGGAAGGGGCTCTGAGGTCTCCCCTTTTTCACCTTCTCTTCTCCAGGCTGAACCCCCCCAACTCTCCCAGCCTGTCCTCCCAGCAGAGGGGCTCCAGCAATGAAAGGAAAATTCCAAGCCATTGAAAAACAAAAACCCAGCAGCTTTTCCATGCTTACTTCTTACTAATCCAGTTGTTAATCAATTTGTGACCAAAGATGTGGTTTTTATATCTGGATCGAAACATTTCCTCTGCCTGAGGCACGTGACTGCACCACTTCTACATCATCTCTGTGCATCCCCGGAAGGGGCAGTTTGTGGGGAATTTGGCCACTGCCACAGAAAGCGCGAGGGGTGTGATACAGCACTTACGCAAGGATGGGACACTCCATCTCCTGCCCCAGCAAATGTTCATGTATACATCTTCAGGGGAAAGAGCTCAAATCCATCAAAGCTCATCTGGATTTTCTCTATGCAAAGGTGTGACCATGCGCTAAAGGTTCTTCTGCTCTCCCTCGCCGTGGTGCAGAGCCAGGGGCGGTGGGTTACCTGCACAAACGTCTCCGCGTTTTCCTGAGCTTGGTGGATTTTTCCTTATAAGAAGACCAGGAATTTTTCTGTTCCCATCTTTGTAAAGGAGCAAGGTCAGTTTTTCTTTTCATCCTGTTGATTTCATTGAGGAAAGAGGCATGTGGTGCTGCGCCTGCAGTGTTTGAGTGTCTCCAACCTGATTGTTGATTTGGTTCCACTTGTACAAATTGCCGTGGAAGAGGAGCATATGGCCATTTTCTCCTCTTTATACACTTGGTCCAGCTCAGATCCATCAGGATTCTTTAGTTTTTCTAACAGAGAGAAAGAAAAAGTGCTATTGCAGAGAGAGGCAGTGTCAGTGGGATGTGATGGAGACTCTGCTGATCCCTAAAGCAAAGAAATCACATTTTGAAGATTCAGACGCTTTCAGGTGCCTCTAACTCAGCGCTAGAGCTTAGAAAGAAGAGACTGTCCTGAGCTCCACCAGGGCTGAAATAAACCCTAAATAGTCCTTACAACACACCGAAAGCAATCCCTGTGAATCGCTGGAGCACAGCGCGCCGGGCACGGGGGGACTCTGCTTGGCACTTCAGTGTCATTTTTTCCCTCAAAATCAGAGATGACAGATGCTGTTCCTCAAATAGTATTTGTTTTATCTGCACACTCATTTTGTTGAAGGCAATCAAGCCAAGAGGTTTGTAAGAATGTGTTTTGGCATGGTTTGCTGCGGAGGTCTCTGTCTGCCTCTCGGGGAGATGTTTCGCTGTGCGCAGGAGAGCAGCTCTTCCTCAGGCGCTGACGGTGGATCCCCAGTGTGGGCACCGCGCGGGGCCGAGCGCAGGGGCTGCCCCAATGCCAGGCTGGGGTGACGGTGTGCTGCGAGGCCGTTGTGCACTTTTCCACTTTACACCAGTCTGAGGTTTCGCTGGAAAAGTAATAATTTAAAGAATTTGAAGAGTATAATGCAGAGGTTGAGGAATTTGAACTGCCCGTGTCGTGACTGATTATAGGTTCACTCACAGTTCGTGCTTTCACGGCGTATTTCGTTGATGTCAGTGGAACTGTAAGGACATAAAACTGCTGCGACAGGAGACTGAAGCCCTTTGTAAAAATGAATCATTGGAAGGTTTGAAAAGAAAATAATCTTCTTCTGGTGGGGATTAAACCCCCGACCTTTTTATGCCACCTGGAAAATGAGGGAGCAGTAGTTTTCGTTTGGGCAGTGGGAGAGGTGGATGGCGACCAGCAGTTGCACGGCCGTGCTGCAGTGATGGTGGGACGTGCCGTGTGGGGCAGTGCTTGGAAAAAGATGGGAAATCTCCGTCCCATGGGGCTGCTGACAGACAGGCGAAAGCACGGACGCGGAGCTGGTCTCCGCTCTGCAGGGAGGTGGGGCAGAAATCCCACCCTGGGTTTGGGAACTGTTTTCCAGCAAAAGCTTCACCGAGCTGATGTGTTTCTATGAAAAGTTTTCACTTTGATGAATAAGCGTTTTCCAATGGAAAAAGCACTTTGTGGGGAAATTCTTGATGAGAAATACTTTGCAGTGTTATTGAATTCCTCCCCTAGAGCCCCCGTTCCTCGCCAGCTGGTCTCTGTTGTCAGCATTCAGCCATTCCTCTGAAACAGTATATGACATTTTCAAAGATAAAAAGAAAATTTAACCCGTTTGTAATTTAATTGAGAGCTGAGCAATGTATAACGTCCCAAGTCATGACATATGCAAATGAGGGGCTTTACCTGAGCCTTCGCAGAGTGATGTTTGCTCTGTCTTTGCTAATGGCCAGGCTATTAAAGAAAAGCAGAAACTGGGGGGTGGAGGCCAGGGGAGCCCCCAGCCACCCAGGTCTCCTCCGGGTGTGAAATGTCGTGTGCTTTTTCCTGAGCTCTGCGCTCTGCCCACTGTGGGATTTGGAGGGGAGGAGGTCCCGAAGGAGTCACCTGGGGCCAGATGGGTCCGATGGATGGCTCTGGCTGTGGCCAAAGGGGGTTCCCGAGGGGACGCAAGTGGAGGCCATTCCACATTTTGGAGCAATATTAACAACGTTATTTTAAAATAACCTTTGTTGTGAGCGTAGCAACGCAGCCTACTGTGCCCAGGCAGCAATAAAGGATGGCGGCAGCTTAAGATTCGTGTGCATGGTAGGAGGAAGAGTTAATAAAATAGAACCATTTTACTAAAGAATGTTTTCCAACAAAATCTCTGTTTGGTAGAGAAAAACTGTTTCCCATTGAAGCTCGTTTGTAGTCATGAGTTGGGGCTTAAGGATTTTTAACCTTTTTGTCACATCACTCCAGCCTGCGATGAAAGTCTCACCCCGGAGGCAAAACCATCATTGCATTAAGGGGAGTGTATTAATCCCGAGAAATAACCAGTCCCCGCGGGCTACGGCGTGGTGGCATCTGCTCAGCAAACCAATTTAAATTCTTCCTGTTTTTTGATGGGTGTGAGACCAGGATCACGGACTCGCCTTCTGGGAGAGGAAACCGGAATGATGGTCTTTACATTAAATCAAATCCCACTTAATGATTGCACATTCTGATTAGAAAAACCCAACCAGTGCTACCGGGATCTGCGTGCCAGCCATCAAATCATAATCTTAGGACATAATTGTACAATGAGTAGGTTTTCCGTTTACATGAAAGGCAAACAACTGAAATCCGACCCCCCCGTTGTCATGTTTAATTAACCTTAAAAGAGGCACCTTGGGGTTCGGGATGGAGCCGGCTGGAGCGAGGGCAGTGCGCTTCCCACCGAGCAAACCACAGAGCGCTCCTGCGAAAGAGGAGAGCGGTAAATACCTTTCCTGTGATGGGTGGGTAGCTGTCTTCAACTCAGAACAGGTAAATGCAGACAAAACCCCCTTACTTTTTGGGCCTGTGGCAATTCCAGTAAAATGAAATGATCTATTCCCATCATAAATATTATTGTTTCAAAGCTATTTCTGCTTTAGGGCTACTTCATTCTGCTCCCCCTTCCCACTGGAGTCCATTATAGATAACCCTATTTGTGTACGTATTTTCAGTTTCGTAGAAGTAAGGCGCCTCGAGAATAGAAGGAACAAAGGAACAGAAGTCGAAAATGAAGGCAGCACTCTGAAGGGGCGCTGAGCTGCCCTGACCGCTCAGTGTTCGCGCTATTCATTCCCCCAGATTGCTGTGGTGGCTGCCTCAGAGCTCCTGAATCACGGAATTAGTCAAATGGTTCTTGTAATTGGTTATTGCGTTTTAATGGCTTTCTACCTGTGTTTACCACAAGAGTTCTCCCGTATAAGACAGTGGCTGAAGGATGCGTGCCCATCCGGGTGAAATCAGATTCACACGTAAATACTGACGTTCTCCGGAGGGTTCGGGAAACGGCGTACGGCGTTACACAACCAGGGACGTACAGCGCTGCGAGAGGGGAAAACGCTGCTACGCCAGCCGCCGAAGCAGAGACAGCTTCCCCGCCAGCGATAAGAGGATTAGGGAAAACATCAACAACTTTGAAAATCTGAGATTACAGAACTCTTGGACTCTCAAAGATAGCACGGGATCCAACTGGAGGCTCCAAAATGCTCCTGTTTACCAGGCAGCGCGGCAAACAGCTTTCGCTCTGCGCTGCCACTATCAGCTCCGGGTTATTTGAACAGCTTGGGCTCGCAGCCCGCGCGAGGGTGTCCAGCAATGTGCATGTCCGTAACGCCCAGGCAGGGCTGGAGCCTGCGAAGGTCACTGGAGGTGTGGGGGCAGCACCTCCTGGTCGGGGTTGGAAGCCCGGCTTTGGTGGGCAAAGCTCCTGCTGCGCCGCCGAGGGGACACCCTGCGCTTCGGGGTGTTTGACGGGCGCACTTCAGTGCTGAATGCTTTTGTTCCTATCCTAAAACATGCTGAAACTGTTCCATTAGAAGCCTCAGTTTGAAAATCCTCCGTTGAAATATGGAGATGTTTTATTTTAGGGCATTACTTGCCTTCTGACAACAGCTCCTCTAATAAATGGTAAACAAAACACCACCACTTAAATATCTTAAGAAATTCCTATTTAATTAGAGATGGTTTTGGCATTCCTTATTGTTCAGCTATGTGAGTGCATTAAGTCATTTGCAGTATTTTGTTATATTTATGATACAACAAATCAGATGACCCATAAAGCATCCTTTCTATCTGCAAATATTATGTAAGTGACAGGCTGTGTTCAGGAGAAGTAATGAGATGTAGTTAGAGGGGAAAAAAGCCTCATTCAGGAGCGAGCCCATAAACTTTTCAACAGGCTTTAATAAAACATAATGCTAGCGTCTCGCTGCACCTATCACTCTTAAAACTGTTAAATCTCTACGGGCAGTTTAGCATTTGTCTAAGGGATCGTCTGAGCCTCCACAATACCCCCACAAATGTGCAAAGAATCACCAATTCCAGCAATTCCCTTCCGCGAAAGCTGTTCTTTCCTGACGTTGAGAGCAGGGTGTGCTATTTGGGTAGGAAATGGAGGCGTCGAGGCAGCAGACAGAGGAGCAGTTTGTGCGGAGGGTGTTGCTCGGGGCAGCGGCTCTGGGAGCTGCCGGAGGTGGGCAGGCGGGCAGGAGTGGTGGCCCGGCTCCCCGTGCTCCCCGTCCTGCCCACAGCCACCCTCAGCCGCCTTCGCCTTCACCAGTTCCTCCCCCTTTCCTCCCGTTACTGTGGCATGCAGGAGAAGCCAGGGCTGGTTAAGCAAGGGCCAAAGGAAGAGCAGTCCCACCAGAGGTGCCTCCCCTGAGAAACGTAGCATGGGGGTATGATAGAGTTCCCCTGAATTTGATGGGTTTGTCCAAATTTGCTCCCTGCGCTGCTCTGCAATTGTTCATCCACATAATACCTCCTTTTCAGAGCCCAGTCTGCCTGTATTCCTGTGACCTCTGCATTACAACACAGCTCAGTGTTTCTACGTAAGCATGTAAACTGAAATCCTACTCCTGAAATTAATCTGGGAAATATTTTCTTTAAACTTTAGGTGTACAGACAGAACCATGGAATGGTCTGGGTTGGAAGGGACCTTGAAGACCATCCAGTGCCACCCCCTGCCCTGGGCAGGGACACCTCCCCCCAGCCCAGGTTGCTCCAAGCCCCGTCCAACCTGGCCTTGAACACCTCCAGGGATGGGGCAGCCACAGCTTCTAGGGCCAACCTGCCCCAGGGGATCACCACCCCCACAGGAGAGAATTCCTTCCTCAGATCTCATCTAAATCTCCCCTCTTTCAGTTTAAAACCGTTCCCCCTCATCCCATCACTCCCCTCCCTGACCCAGAGTCCCTCCCCAGCTCTCCTGGAGCCCCTTTAGGCACTGAAAGGGGCTCTGAGGTCTCCCCTTTTTGGCCTTCTCTTCTCCAGGCTGAACCCCCCCAACTCTCCCAGCCTGTCCTCCCAGCAGAGGGGCTCCAGCCCTCCCAGCATCTCCGGGGCCTCCTTCTGTGCCCATATCATGTATCAGTAAGGGAAAGGAAATGCATACTAAACTTTTCTTAAACTTTTGCAGAAGTTTGTTGGGCTCGCTGGGCTGCCAGCTCACATTGCCGGCTCGTGTTAAGCTTCTCATCCACGATCCCCCCCACGTCCTTCTCCTCAGGGCTGCTCTCCAGCCATTCTCTGCCCAGCCTGGATCTGTGCTTGGGGTTGCCCTGACCCACGTGTAGGACTTTGCACTTGGCCTCGTCGAACTTCATGAAGTTCACACGGGCAGAAGACAAATATCTTGTTATTCCTGAGTATCGGCAGAGAGTTTTCCTTCCTTGACCCCCCTCTTCTCTCCTGCAAACCCCCTGCTCCCAAACACGAGGTTTATTCAGTGAATGCGGGCTGGTCTGTCGGTCGTTGCCAGGACCTTCTGCACGGTGTGGGCGCAGCACTCGCAGGGACACGGCAGGGACGTCTGGGCCATGCCCTGCCTGCACAGGCTGAGAGTTGCTGGCTTGGGGAAACTTGTCCCTCGGGTTCTTGATTTGCTGCCTTCCTCGGCTGGAAGAGGAGTTTGGTTACCCGACTTTTTTATAATTTTATATTTCAATATAAACGGTTTCCTAAAGCTTTGTCCGTGCTTTTGGGTCTTGCTGCCTGATTTGTGCTCCTTTGGAGTCACTCCCGCAGCCAACACGCGCTGGCAGGTACCGGTGTTTTGGCATAAGGTTTTGCAAGGGTATAAATCAGTGCAAAGTGCCCTTGGAAGATGTTTGACTGCCTTCTCCAATGCAGTAAGCGCTCGGTTTGAGGTGGGTGTTTTATATGAAGAAATATGCTGAAACCCCAGCGAAGCTGGCATTCATTATCCCGCCTAGTTTTCCCAGAAGTTTTCTGATGGATTTATGAATTCACCCCTTATAACAGGGCAGTGAATACCGAGGTAGTGATCTGCAGTGAATTGTGAATGTTCAGTTCTGGAACTCACTCCACAAAACCCGCAAGCCTGTCCTTAGACGACCAAAATAGCTGGAACTTTCCCCGCGCAGCCGGCTCTCGCGCTGTGGCTGGTGCCTGCCTGGGTAATCAGAGCGCTGCGAGTCTGACCTCGCCTGGAATTTGACCTTTAAGCTCTTTTTTTTGAAAGGCCTGTGTATTTTGAAGTTATATATTATTCTCTAAATATTGCAGAGGACCGAGATGTTTTCTCTTGCCTCCCAGTGACTTAATGCAGTTTACTACACTGTGCCCTGCAGTACTCGTACAGAAACCAACCGCTTCTGCTGGCATCCGTCGCGGAGCACTGCACTCTCTGCTTTATGTGTGGTGCAGGCAGCGAGCTCTGCTTTCCGATGAAGTTTTGGGAGGGAATTCGGTCGTTTGCTCCCCAGGGAGAGGGGCGGCGAGGGCGGAGGGTCCCGTCCCCGGTGCTGCGGGTGCCGGCGGGGGCACGGCTGGGCTGGGGTAGGAGCGGCGCAGGCGAGCGGCTGCGGGAGATGCCGGTGGGCTGAGAGAGCCGCTGTTGGGAGAGAGGCAGCCGTGCCGGAAAGCTGTGATATTCCGCAGGGCAAAGGTGTCAGGTGTGATTTGCCTTTTGGAGGTGATAGTCCGGAGTGAATCACGCAAACTCGATTTCTAGTGTATAATCTTCAGACTTCGTTAAATCCCTAAAAGGACAAAGAAAAGACTGCAAACGGAGAGGAAGGAAAGTAGTAGAAGATACTGGGTCCTCAATTTTAACTGGCTTTATTTACTATTTTTTTTTTCTTGCTGGGGAAGTTTTCCTTCTGTCTAAATGTCTTCCCAAGTTTCCGAATATTATGACAGATAGTATAATTTGTGTTTTCACCTAATCCATAGAATCAGAATAAATGTTTTTATCAAATCTTTCTATGGGACAAGTCTACATCAAATATTAAGCAAGTAAAAGAAATTTCACTTGTATAAGAAGTATGAAAAGGACCCTGTGCTGGGGTTTCTGTGAGGGGCTTGCTGTATGGTGCAAACTGCATTATCTGCTTTAATTTTTTCTCTTTCCGATGCAGAGTTACGGAATCACAGGGAAACCCTGTTTCACGGGGCTGCCCAGATCTGATAATCTATTTGGTCCACCTTCCTGTACAGTCTAGCCCATGAGGAGTGAGGGGATCCCGGCCGGTGAGCAGGGGAAGGCTGGGTGGCCGCGACCCACGAGACGCGGTGTGGGGCACCACAGCCAAGTATCACAACAGATTTCTTGGCTTCTGTTTTAAGTGACGTTAGAAAGTAATAAAGTCTAATATTAGTGTTCAACTAGCTTTAAATATTGAATTTTAGCTTTTTTTTTTGCTTCTTTCTTTTTTGCCTGTGAAAGAGAAGCCGCGTCGTTAGGCAAGGTGTAGCCCAGTTGGCTACAGGAGAGCCCAGGGACTGCCCTGACCACGGGTAGCAGGTCTCTCTCCGGTTACTGGTGCATATTAGAGTATTTGCACGCAAAGTAGAAGGAAGACTGAACCCCTGTTGGTATGGATACAGATAAAAGCAAGGTTTTCCATACGGGAATGGGATTTTCAGCCCCAAACCCCGCCGGGAAGCAGGCAGAGGCTGAACCCCAGGTCTCACCTCCCACCAAGCGCAGAGCCCAGGGGTAGGGCCGGTGGGCAATCCTCTCCGGTCCCGGAGGGTCTCCTTCTTCCTGTGGTTCATTCATAAGGTGCTGATGCTCTGCTGCTCCCTGGGTGCTGGTGGGTGC
Source organism: Charadrius vociferus (assembly GCF_000708025.1). Classification (NCBI taxonomy): domain Eukaryota; kingdom Metazoa; phylum Chordata; class Aves; order Charadriiformes; family Charadriidae; genus Charadrius; species Charadrius vociferus. The sequence continues at coordinate 1,080,392 of NW_009650176.1, forward strand.
ACACCGTGACCTCTGCTGAGGAGTGCCCCCGTCCCGGGACGGCTCAGCCCGGAGGTCTGCCAGGGTCAGGGCTTGGCAGCTGCCCAGCGGTGGAAAACACCATTTCCCTTCAGTTTTAACCGTAGCCAAATGGGATTTTTTTTTTTTTTCCTTTGTGTAGCAAGTTTGGATTTTCTGTGTGTAGCAGGAAATGGAATCAATAAAACTAAATCAGCAAATCAGTCTTCCTTAGGAAATTCCTTTCCAGAGAAGTTAAAGAACCTGAAAGAAATAAACCCAATCTAAATCCCAGCTTCATTTTTCGTTGCTGCTTCTACCCAAACAAGCCACAAGCTAAGAAAGTAATATTTTTTCTCCTTCAAATAAACACATCTCTGTGCTTTCACAGAGTCTCCATTTTGATGCAACAACCACTTTTCTTTCCCCCAAAACAACACCGGCCCCTAAGAGGAAGTTTGTAGCCTGTGTGTGGATGGCTGTGTGCTGATCAGAGCGAACGCTGAAATCTCACCCTGCTTCTATATATAGTTTCCACAGTTCAGCTTTGTGTTCTCTGCATCCCTCCACTATTTTGTAACAGCTGTGCACAATCACACATTCAAGACTTTCAGGAACCTCTTGTTTACCTGTTAAGAGGGGTTTTTTTGATTTAATTATAAGTTATTTATTGGGATGTAAAGCAGTTGTTATGTCCTGCACCTAAAAAAGCTGTGCAAGGAGCTGAAGTAAGACTGCATATTCTCTTAATTAAGGAAGACTTTCATACCTGCACCTCTCAGGCGTCAGCTCGTCTTGTTTCCTATTACTTAGTGGCAGAGCAGGAGCAACACTTTTCAAACCACCTTTAGCAAAACCTGTGAGTTCAAACTTGCCCAGCCCGGAGCCCCTGTGCCGGGCACCTAAAAAATGTACAGTGGGAAATATGTGATCTCCAAAGAAAACTATGGAGAGAAGGACAAGAGAGAGCCGCAGCCTCCGCTGTGCTTCTGTCTCGAGCAGGACAGCACGTTGGCATGCCTGGTTAGCAAACACCTCCGTTACCAGTAAAATGCTGAAAGAAAATAAAATTGAGATAAATTCTTGAAATACATCATAAAAATTGAGCTGCTTTCTAGGAACAGTAATTGTCTTACCGCAACTGAAATGACGCACTTGAAATGCGCAGCTGAGGGGAGTGGGACGAATTATTCCTGTATCTCAGAGTAAGGGGGAATATTTCTGTGTCACAGTAAGGGCGCCTCAGTTAAAGTTCATGCAGGGTTAATCTTATTGCGTGTTGTTTTCTGTCTGAAGATGAGGCAAGAAAATCTAAATGTTCAGGGACTCTTTTTTTTCTTTAAAAAAATTTGTCTCCTGCATGCCAAACTTGGTGTTCAGTTGATCTCTCTCAGTGTTTAATCTTGTAAGGTGATATTTGCTGAAGGAGAGAGGTGTGTATCTCACTGTTGGCACTGGCTTACAGCTGTCCTGGGCGATCGTCTGTACACACAGACTCAGTAAACATCAATAGATGCAAACGTCCCTAAATAATTTCTTATCCCTTTATCCTTCTGGTGCACTGTACCTGCGCTAATTCCTCACCCTCAAAACCTCTCTGCCGTCAGTAATATTGGAAAATCTATTGGTAAGATCTTTCTTTTGGGAAAAATCTCGGAGGATGTCATGGCGGTACTGATGCGGTTTCCCTGGAGTACACCCGGAGTTACTTTTTCTGCCGGGAAAGCCCCGGAGCAGCCTGGCCCCGGCGCGGGGGCTGCAAGGGGAACCCTCGGGCAGCGAGGGGCAGAGCGACCGGCTGCGGAAAGCTCCTCCAGTGCGTGGTCCTCCACACCCGCTACCACAAACCAGCCTGGAAACGATAGCGCATTCTGACTCTGGAAGTGAGAAGGCATTGCCTATGGGGTCGGAAAATGGAGAGCTGCGATGCGAGCATCTGGAATGTGCTTGGCCCAAGTGAGGGCGGAGGATGGTGTGGAAGTCTCCGTTACTCATTCCTTCTAAAGGTTTCCTGGCTGGTTTTAGTAATTGCCATTTATTAATTGATATTTTTTCATGAGAAACGATAATAAGAAGTACAACTTTGATCCCCTGGGCACTGCCTGTGCCTGCCCGAGAGCGCAGGGATCGCTGCCGTACGCGGGAGGTGAAGGAGGTTTTGCTCCGCCGGCCGGAGAGCCCGTGGGGGGAGGTTTTCTTTCCCATTTTGCTCAGGGGGTAGAGATGTGGATGCACAATAGCCCGGAGCAGGAATTTTCCTAGCCGTAATGTGGATCACAAGTCTCTCTCAAAATAGCTCATATTTGTTCTGTGTTCTTAACCCGTGACATTATTTTAGAAGAAAGAAAGTAAATTTTAGAAGAAGGAAAGTACACCAGTCAGCCTGGGCATCCACAGTTGTGCTGAGCTACCCTGATGTGTTCTGAGGTCTAGCTGAAGTTTGTAAACATCAGCTTGAGATCTTTGGATGAAAACTGTCATTTAAGATGAAATGAGTATTATTAGCGTTGATGATTTTGACACAGTGTCCTGTAACAGCAAGCGAAGCCAACGTGCCGTTATCCCGAATGACCACATTCCATCTCTGCTTGGCAATAGCGGTGTGTGTTTGCCATTGGGATGCTGAGTATGACATGTAATGTGAGTTTTTAGGATTTTTTAAAGTAAAGTCAAAGAAAAAGACAGTGGTTGAGGAATCACTGGAAAACACTGTTCTTAGCAGGGAGGAGCGTACCTGAGCAGCAGATGATACTTTCCAGGCAGACTGTTTAACTGGAGGAGGAGGAGGCTGAGGGGAGACCTCATCACTCTCTACAACTATTTGAAAGGACACTGTAGAGAGGTTGGTGCTGGTCTCTTCTCACAGGTAATTAATGACAGAACGAGAGCGAATGGCTTCAAACTCCAACAGGGGAGATTTAGACTGAACATTAGGAAAGAATTTTTCACAGAAAGAGTGGTTGGGCATTGGAACAGGCTGCCCAGGGAGGGGGTTGAGTCCCCATCCCTGGATGTGTGTAAGAGCCATTTAGATGTGGTGTTGGGGGATATGGTGTAGGGGAGAACTCTGTAGGGTAGGGTAGATGGTTGGACTCAATGATCCCAAGGGTCTCTTCCAACCTAGACAATTCTATGATTCTATGATTCCATGAATCCATACGTGCTCAGCCCAGAGCTATAAAGAGCTTTGATCTAAGACAGGATTTCCAGTGTAGATCTTGCGTAGCCGGTGAGCCCAGGCGAGACGGTACATGAGCGAAATAGGGCAGGTCTCCTCCATCCCCTGGGGTGGCAGGAGATCTCCGTTGACCAGTGTGGCG
>NW_009650176.1:1083748-1091178 GCF_000708025.1 Charadrius vociferus
GCCGCTTCCCCGCAGCCGTGCCTCCATCTCCGCCCCCGCGAACGCTGTGCCTTTGCTTTCCGGGAGTTCCTTTTCCTCACCCCAAAACGAGTGTTGTGCGCCGTTCTCAGCAGGGGCAGGGTGGAAGCAGCACACCTCTCGCTAACAGCACTCCTAACCGAGCTCAGCTCTTCTGGGAGCTGAGTTGGCGTTTTGCAATATCTATTTTTAATGTTGGCCAAGTATAAATAACTCCATTACAATTCCATTTGTGGTAAGAAATGAATGATTTGATTTAGAGTAAATTGAGTCTAAGATGCCTGCGTGGCATTACACCTCGGGGTTGTGTAGAGGGAGACTTTCTCTTGCAGTGTCTGCCTTGGCAGAAGCTCTCACGCTTGTGGGCGAATTAAACCTTCGTGGAAGAGAAATTAGTATTAAACAGCACAGCCAGGGCAAGCTGAATGTGCACTTTCCATTGGTATCGCTTTTGTTTTGCATACAAGAAGGGAAATTTTTCCACAGAATCAATATGAGAAATTTTATGTCAGTGGAAAACTTGAATATAGAGCAACCCAGGATAGTTATTAATAAAAATGTAAGTGATTCTTATAATTCCTATAGTATATGTATTTAAATAATTGCTAGATCTGCAGTAATGGCTGGAACATGACTGCCTAATGAAGGAAGACATTAAAAGGTAAAGCTTTGACCATTGCTAAAATAAAATAACGGCATAAAACCACGCTTGCAGGTGGAAGCTTGTGTTTTCTGTTCCCGGTCACTTTTGCTGATTCTCGGTCGTTGGGCTGTACTGGGAGCCCCCACGCTCCAGGGAACTGCGCAATGCTCAGCAGGGGAAAGTGAGAACAAAATCTCTAGAAACAACTGTCTTTGTCTTTCCTCTGGGCTTTAAATTAAAATGTCTTTACTAAAATAACAGGAAAACATTTCAGCAGCTCATTGTAAACGAGAATATGTACAATATGTACATATGTACAATTCCATGTACACATACAGTGTACGTATAGACAATAAAGTTAATTTAGCTGGTGCAGTTACTTAATGCAGTATTCCTCCAAATCTGCCATGGTGCTCACAGCTCGATTCCAGATCTGTAATAGGAAACACTCCTCCCCTGCATAGAACTGTGTTATGGTTTTGGTCATAGCACTTCACTGTATATAACCAGGGCTGTGCCCTGAAACATCTTTTGTTTTATACACTCTGCGAATGTCTGGGGTCAAATGAAATTAACCCTCCTGGACACTAAGGCTGGAAAATCAAGTCCTTGAGGTTTGGGAGATGCATTCTTGACTTAACATCTTTGTGTATTTGTGATAATTTACCCTTTAATTACACGGTCACTGATATACTGTCCGTGTTGCTCACCGTATGCACACTACTCGCACCCTCCTGTATAGCCAGAATTATAAATTTGTTCACGGGATCTGCTGTAATGCTGTTCCTGCTCATGCTAGAATGCTTCAGAAAGTTAATTAATTTCCTTACCCACAGTCCTGTGAGAGAAGTGGGCATTATCTGCATTTTGTAAATAGAAAATTAAGGTACAGAAAGATTAAGGTCAAAAATATCTATTAATTTTGCCAGATCTGTCGTGTGTCTTAGCTCTTTCTTCAGAAAACCTGGTACTATTCATTACTTTCATATTTAATCATAGAAATTGTAAGATGTAGTACTGGAAGGGTTATCAAGTCATGCAATAAATCCCCTTGCCCTGCGTAGGATAAATTCTAGAATATCCAGGTGGGATAAATGCCTAACCCTTAATGATGGAGATTTTATAAGTTTCCTAGTTGATCTATTCAAGTGCTTAACTATCCCTTATACTTTGAAAGATTTTTGTAATGTCTGCTTTCCACATTCCTTGCTTCAATTTAAACCCATTACGTTTTGCTCCTTCCCTGGGGAAGAGGAGAACCAGCTTATTTCCATCTTCGTTGCATCAGCCCTTTGCATATTTGAAGACTGTTATCAGACCTCTCTTAATTTTTTTCTCTAGATAACACAGCCAGCTGCTTCGTCTTTCCTCCTAGGCAACGCTTTCTCCAGCCCTGGCTGGTTTTGGTGCTTCCTTTGGATGTAGTCTGGGAGCAACACATCCTCCTGCAAGGCATGGTGCCCAACGGGCTGCGCTCCCGCCTTGCCTTTATCCCCAGATGCACTTTCAGGGGGATGTTTGGGGTTCTGCCTTCACTTCGTCATCCGCCGCAGTCTCCAGAGCCTTTCCTAGAGAACAATATTTTAAAGAGTAATTCCTCTGTAATGTAATTGAATCTGTAGATGGAATTCATCATACCTCTGTAGGTACAACACTTTGTGCTTGTCCTTGATGAATTGAACCCTACTTATCTCACGTTATTTCTACTCGATAGGAAGTAACTATTGACTCTGGTTGCAACCCAGCACTTCTGCAAGTTGGATCTCAGTGGCTCAAATTGGGTATCTGAACATGTGAAACATCGGGTTAATCATAGAATCATAGAATCGTCCAGGTTGGAAGGGACCTTTAAGATCATCAAGTCCAACCATCAACCCACCACTGCCAAGCCCACCACTAACCCATGTCCCTCAGCACCACGTCTGCCTGTCTTTTAAATCCCTCCGGGGATGGTGACTCCACCACTGCCCCGGGCAGCCTCTTCCAGTGCTGGACAACCCTAATATCCAATCTAAACCCTGTCTGGTGTAACTTGAAGCCGTTTCCTCTTGTTCTATCACACGTTACTTGGGAGAAGAGACCAACCCCCCTGGCTACAACCTCCTTTCAGGGAGCTGTAGAGAGCGATAAGGCATCTACATCTTAATAAAAAGGTGGATTTGTGTAAGTGAGCTCCCCGTGCGAGGGAGCTGCCGGAGGGGCAGGGAGAGGGGGTGAGCGTCGGGAAGGGAAGGGCAGGACCCTGTCATAGCGGTCACGCTCCAGGCAACCTCAGTTCTGGCTTTGCCTTGTTTTTTTTAAGAGCTTTCCTTTTGTAATGGGCATTCTTGATTTTTGTAATGTCAGAAATTTTCATTGTATAATTACCTCGGCTTTAAGAAGAACAAACTGCAAAAATAAAAAAAGATTTCCCTTCTGCATCCTTAGGCAGGTGCCCCTTGCGCATGGTGGAAGAAGCCACATAGTTTATTCCCGTTTTGACGGGATTTGTTTGTAGGAAAAGCTGTGAAGCAGCTGCAGGTGAGGAGCAGAAAAGGAAAAGCTCCTGCATTTCTGAAGTTTTCTGGGAATTCTTTTATTAAATTCAGAATTATGTAATGAATAAAATTCATACCCAAAAAGTTAGAAAAAAACACTACACGTATGCATAAAAATATTCTGTGTTGGGTTTTTTTTATTATTTTTTTCTGCTTTAGTATCCATAGAGAGGTATTTCTACAAGAATAATTGTTATTATTAAAGGTCTAAGAAATATTTGGAATATTTCCTTCCAACATGGCTGAAATTTCCTTTTCTTTGGCCGGCATCACCTTTAATTTTTCTGTAGAGTGATGGGGGTGCCGCGATGTACATCAGCACCAGGAAGAGCCCCGAGTTTCTCTCTGTGCCTGTTTCACAGACACAACCTTTGATTCCAGACACCTTTCGTGGAGCCCCCGTCCCACCCGGCATAACCCCTCCGCAGGACAGGGCTGCGTGCCATCAGGCTTTTCCAGGTCCGTATGGGTTGGGAAGACCGACCAGCGCCGGGCACCTCCTCCCCTGGCCCCGGCGGGCACGGGCGGGCGGCACCGACACTCGAGGAGCCGTGTCTGCCCCGGGTGACACCTTCACGCATCAGGAAGGCAGGTGACAGAGGTGCAAGATCGTTTATTTCACTGAATAAGTTCTGATATTAACATTTAGAATATGATTTCTTCTTTCTTACGTCTGCATTTCAAACACTGCTCCGAAAATATTTTTTAACAGCTCTTTTCATAGTTGTATGTGGTGGAGTTTTGTGATGTTGGGGCTTTTGCATCTTAAAGCCGAGTTATTGCGGAATCGCGCAATGCCTGTATTGCTAATAAATAGCTCATCCGTCTGCAAAGGTTCCTTTAAGGTTCTCTGAAGTGAATGTAAGAAGCAAAATCTGCACTAAGGGAAATGTAGGCTCTATGCAAATATATTTTACATTCTAGCACCGTTCTCACTAATGATTATGACACTATTATTCTTTCAGGGAAATAAATCCTAACTGATAAACAAAGTAGCTTCCTTTTTCCTTGTTGTTTGTGGGTTAATTTTTATTCGCAGCCACAGGACAGCGGTTGCTGTCATGCCATATGCTTTAGTCCTGTCAGAGCTTTTTTACTCTCTCCTGACCTTGGCCAGTCACCACGGGAGCTGTTTCGGACTGGGGACAGGACTGGTCACTGGTGAGAAGCCAGTGCAGGACATGACGATACTGCGTACCGCTGAAGTGCGAGCCGTGGTGTGTCGATGGACAGCTTCGTTAAGGAAGGCGACATTTAAAACTGCGATATGACAGCGAAGGGACTTCTTGGTTCCTCAAAGTACGGGTGCCAGAAGGGTGTCGGGGGCAAACGGCTGCCGGTTCCGGCTGCCTGGGGTGGGGGCTTGGACTTCCCTCTGGAGTCCTTCTGCAGCTGACCCGGAGATTGCGCCTCACTCACCTCGTTCTGCAGAAGGCTTACTAATTTATTTGAGACAATAAAATATACTATAGTTATTGTAAGAAAGGAAAACAAAAGATTTGGTGTACTAAATTAAGCAGAGCCACGGACTTTATCTCAGCCTTTGTTTATGGGAAGGGAAAAGCAGATTAATAGTGCAATGTTTGCTGCCTCTTTTGTGCTAACGTAAAGGCATAAATACTATTTCAATTCTTTTAACATATATATATATATAATTGTGTTGCCTGTGAAGCTGTGATAAGTGCACATCCAAACTGACTGAAAGGATTTTTTCTCATGGTAGGCTGTTAATTATGAGATCTATCTGAAGGAGTCGGGGCAATGCGAGACTGCTGGTGAGCACTAATCACCAGCAACACCAGGGCTTTGTGGTCCTGGTTGGCTACGCTTTGCCACTGAGCACATCGGCGTTGCGTAATCTGAAGCACAAAAAATAAAACATCTACTCACAAGACCGGGCGATGTTCTTTGGCTGGTGTTCTAGTATTTGATATTTCTAGGAACCTGCCCCCAGCCCATAAAAGAAGCAGCCCTTTACCAGTACACTTTTCTTCTCGTTTGTTGCTAAAGAGGTTTTTTTAACAATGACAATTGTACCAGTTGCTCTTTGGAGAAATAAATTTTCTTAAAGAAAGTCAAGTTTTGTATGCATCTCCCTGTGAGACTATGGAGAAACTGGAGCTGTAGATCATTTACTTGGTCTAATTCAGAAACAGGCAATCACAAATTGATGTCAATGGTAGCAATTAGCATTAAGAAGTATACTTTAATAACGTCTCTCCAGAAAACACATGTTCAGATCTGATTTACCATTTATATGCAGATTTTCTGATGTAAATGAATGAAAAGAGATGAAGAAACCTTCCCCTTCTCTTTTATATCCTCCCAAATTCTTCAGTGATCTAAATGCAAATACATATAAACATAGAATAACAAGTGCCCAATCTTTGCTTTATGACGCTGCATCACAAGATAAGCATCAGGATGGTTTGTTTATGGGTTTGGTTTTAATATGTTACCAGTTGGGAACAACAGTATAAACACATGTTTTTTTTTCGCAGCTTTATTGCTAACCAGAGTAAATCGGAATACCTAAAGCATCTACCCCTGATCAGACAGGTCATTATGAAGCACTAGGTGCTGCAAGCATTTATGGATACGGATGTTCACCGAGGCCCCTTTGAGTTCTGTCATTTGTGCCAGGCGGAGCTGATGGAGATGGCTTTTCAGAGCTGTGAGACCGAAGGTGTCCCAAAGGAGTTCTGCAAATCGGGGTGCGGACACTCGCCTCTGGCAGTAGATATATTCTTTGAAAGAAAAAGGAACAAAAGACTAGAGTTACTGTTCACCACCATCTCTCTGGGGGATAGCCAAGTAATCAGGCATTAAATACTTTTTTCTGACTCAAATGGTTGCGAGAAGCCATTGAACATATCCAGTTTAAAATTTATATTTCTATGTTTTTGTTTAATTTCAGTTTAAATTTTATGAGCACTCACACTCTTTAGATAAAATGCCCTATATATTATCTCGTGATAAACATGATTTGTCTTCCTTCGTGCCCTTTTTGTGTTAAGATTGAAAAAATGTAGTACTGGGCTCTACTTCCCGGCCAGGTGAGGGAGGTGTGGAACACATCCATCCAACTGAAATCAACCCTAACAAATTTCCTCCTCCTGAGCAGATGAAAAGTTTTTGGGAGATCAAGAGTAAGCGGCAAAACTTTTGTACATCTTCACTCTAGCAAATTTCAGTACTATATTTACATTTTTAATTCTTTCCACAGTTATTAGTGATGTGTTGCTCATTGTATTAACGTACTATTTGCCTAAAATAACGCCAAAACAACACCACCAAGGTTACACTGAGAATCCAGCGACAAAGATACAATACCCACGAATCTGCTCTTTAACTCAAAGACATCTGTAATAATGTTCAAGATAGAGAAACGATGAGAGATCAGTCTGGATAGTGAGCAGACCTTTGGGAATGCACAGGTTGACAGGGACTTCCTTATAAACAGACTGTTTTAAACGGGTAGGACAAGTTAATGTAGTTGTCAATAAAGCAAAACAATTGCAAAATGAAAAGTGGCCAAAACTCGCTGCAGGATTTCTGTGAAATCCAGTTAGACGTTGGAAAAAAAAATGTCACTGTTGCGCAATTAAACCAAGAGTACAGTTAAATGGAAAACGTTGATTAAAAAAATCCTAATGATTTCTGTCAAACCTAGTTAAGCTAACTTTGAAAAATATTTTCGGAATAATGACATCCGTCATGGCAAACACGGTGTTTTATGGCGTCAGCTGCTGCCTGCCCCGGCGTGGGTACGCTGGTTTGAGGAGCGTATTGCAAATCAGATACTAAACCCTCTGTTTCCTGACGACCGCCTTTGATCCTGTGATCACAAAGAATGGGACTGACAGCATGAGCAAGTATTACAAGATGGTAACAACTCTGTTTTAATACATTTTTAATGCTGTAAAAGAGGTGGTGTGAAGCTAGTGAAAGATTTTACAACGGAGCTTTAGTGCCTGTCATTATGGCAATAGAAAGTTATAACATTTCTTCTACAGGTTAAGAATATTTTGCCATTACTTCCGAATTTTCATTGCATTGATAGTACTTTCAAAGAACATGACATCAGAAGATAAGATTTTTACTTCCATGGCAAAGATAAATTTTGTGTGCGAGTATATGTTTAAATGATATGAGTGTTAGCTCCAGTTATGGCAACTGCTGAAACACTTTTGCTGAAGTTCTCCAAAGACGATGCAGCTCAAGGTAGTTTA
>NW_009650176.1:1091213-1102177 GCF_000708025.1 Charadrius vociferus
CTGAACCACTTTTGCTGAAGTTCTCCAAAGCAGATGCTGCTCAAGGAGGTTTAAATGCCAGCGAGGTAGGAATTTGGGTGTGACGAGATTGGTAAAATCAGTATTTTTTCATTTACAAAAGGTCTGAATAGAAACTCTGTAGTCTTTGTCACTCGGCACGGGGATCAGGCGTGTGTCCCGCAGATCGAGCAGTGTCCGAGGCTCCGGAAGGGTGTCCACAGGCACGGGATGCTCGTGCTGGTTTGGGGTTACCGTCTACACCTGGGGCAAAGAATCAGGCTGGGACAGATGCTCAGCACTGTCCTGCTTCTTGCAGATATTCAACAGACGGGAAAACAATTAGAAAAGTCTCTATATATGTGTACAATTGCAATATTTATAGTTCTTTTCTTGTACTGAACCTGCTTTTTCTAGGAACAAAATGAAGAATTCGCCCAAGTAGAAAACAGAAAAACACGAAGCAGATAGCACTGCTTTTACAATTTAGCAGAAAAATGGTAGTTTAAAATACTTGTTTATTCATTGCCTATGTAGAGCTACATATTTTTTTTCCATAAATTTATCTTGCTCACATTTCATTATTCTCAGAAACATAAATACAAGGAAGCCAAGGAAGATTAAAAGTGGAAGGCATCTGAAACTGCTGCTTAGCCACGTCTTGTAGCACAGTGAATTATACAACAACCCTTTAGAGGTTCATTAGCAGTTCTTATGCGTGGCAGAGTGGTAGGGCTTTATTTGCCGGCTCGACTCATCCATAGCAGTTGCACATGCTTTATTTTCTCTGGTTGCAATTTATCAAAAGAGTTCTGAATAAAAACTGCGCTAGTCAATGATGCAGTCAACCATCCTGGAACTAAACTTGCTGCCAGAAATAGCAAAGTAGGAATTCACAGAATCACCGAATCCCAGACTGGTGGGGGTGGGAAGGTCCCTCTGGAGCTCCCCCATCCCACCCCCCGCCAGAGCAGGGGCACCTCCAGCAGTGGCACAGGACGGCGTCCAGGCGGGTTTGGGATGGCTCCAGAGGGGGAGACTCCCCCACCTCTCTGGGCAGCCTGTGCCACTGCTCTGCCGCCCTCACAGCAGAGAAGGCCCTCCTCAGGTTGAGGTGGAACTTCCTATGGAATTGATCAGCATTGATGAGATCCCCCTCAGTCTTCTCCTCTCCAGACTGAACAGCCCCACGTCCCTCAGCCTTTCCTCAGCAGAGAGATGCTCCAGTCCCCTCAGCATCTCCGTAGCCCTTTGCTGGACCCTCTCCAGCAGTTCCCTGTCCTTCTTGACCCGGGGAGCCCCGAACTGGACACAATGCTCCAGATGTGGCCTCACTGGGGCAGAGCAGAGGGGGAGGATGACCTCCCTCCACCTGCTGGCCACACTCTGCCTGATGCCCCCCAGGATGCCATTGGCCTTCTTGGCCACCAGGGCACATTGCTGCCTCATGGGCACCCTGTTGGCCACCAGGACTTCCAGGTCCCTTTCCACAGAGCTGCTCTCCAGTCAGTTTTGTACTGGGACCTGGCACCAGGGCTTTGCCCAGCTGCAGCCGTGGGCTGACCATGGCTGGAGGTCTCATTTCGTATCATGAAAGAAGTAGAAATTTCACTCGCAGTTACGTGGTCCCTTGGCCTGCATACATCAGAGTCACTTTTTCGTAGGCATTCAGGCACGTGGGGGATCCCTTCAAGCCCCGGGACTCCCAGTGCCCGGCTATTTCGCCAGGTGGGAATGTTCATAGGAGGTGGGTGGCTCCGGGAGCTGGAGAGGTTCTTCCTTTGGAGGGTGAACCGCGCCGGAGGGGATGTATCCGCCTTCATCCCTTGCAAGTGGACAGCAGAAATCCCATTGATGTACGGAGCAGAGCGGATGCCCTTTTAGGAACCAGTGACGTGATCAGCAGTGTTACTGCCACAGCGTCTTAGGAAGAAACAAATTCGGAGTGTTCCCGTTCCACTCAGAGGAAAGCTATTAGCTGCTCAGTAACAGGTGGAAATGAAATTTAAATCCCTGTAAAAGACAATTGCATAGTTAAAAATACATTTAGTCGTGCTATTGGCACTTTGCAGATTTTCTTTCATTATCCTTTTTAGGGAAATGGGCAAAATGTATCTATGCTGTCTGAGGCTGCCTCCTACCATCTCCAACCAGAGAGAGTTTGTGGCAGTTGAATGACATTTATTTGCTGCAGAAATATTATTTGTCTCTCGTGGTCTTGAAGAAACAAATTTTCCATATGTTTGATGCGTTAAAAAGTGTACTGAGCATTAAAAGCAAAAATAATAGTCAGCCTTCCATGGGCATGATGAATGCAGTCTGGTGAGATTAACTTCAGGAGCTAAATGCCTTGAATTGAATTAGGGTAATGGAAGTTTGTGTCTCAACATGAGGTGGCTGTACTTCCTATTTATCACAGATCCCTATGAAGAAATTGTCCCCGAATTCTTTAAAAGCTTTTACATCTTCTCAGTTGAAGACACTGAATAAAAATTAGCTATCGACCAATATTTTTTTTTGTTTCCAATAGGGATCCTCTTTTGCTTGAGATTTACATTTTTAGATGTGATCCAGTCGTTTTCTTTCTTTTGTGATTTTTGTGCTTTAGATGAAACAGCTCTTGTAAAAAAAAAACATTGCCTGCCTAATTCTTTACCAAACAACTAAACATTGATTTGTTTTCTCACAGATTATTCTGAGGAAGAACTGTTACTTTGCAGCGAACGTATGCAAAAAGGGAAGAGCCATCTGTAAGCATTAAAAAGAGAGCAAATAAATAGCCGGTTTAAGACAAAGAATCCTGATAGATCTTTCTGAGCAGAAGAGCTGCTGGCAGTGGGGATAATGCCGATAACTGACAAATGACTCGGCTTCTGAAAGTATCTGCAGGCTTTGGTTTCGGCTCTGTGTTTTGTAGACCATATAGTATAAATTGGAATTGTAAGAAGTATTCAAAAGTGGAACAAATTGCAAAATACGTTGCAAAATACACCGGCGCCACTTTTTTCCTCTCCTTTGGTCACCCTAGGATAACGTTTCCAGTCGCTGCCCCCTCTCCCCAGCGGATGGGCCGCCAGCGGGAGCCCTCTGGACACGGGCACCGCCACGCGCGGCCATCGGGTGACCGTCCCGAGCGGCGTCCCGGGGAGCGGGGAGTGCCGGGGCGGCTCTGCGCGGCCCCTCGGGCGCTGCTCCCCCACCGCCCCCTCTGGGGGTGCAGCACGGGCACGGAAAGGCAAACCCCCTCCCTCCCCACCAGCAAAGTGCCTTACCCGCTCCCCTCGCCCGCAGCACAACGCCGGAAACATCCGTCACTGTTTCCGCAAGAGGAAACCTTCCAGGTTCCGCCACCGTAAATAAAGACTGATGAAGACCATTTCATTAATAACCTCCAATTGATTTATTACTTCATTCTCATCGAGGTATTCCCCTCTCTCCTTGGTTGAGAGGTATAATTCTTTTTTTGCTTTACAGAGATTGAAATGCTGCTGGTTTTTTATCAGTAATGGGTACGAGGCATATTTCATTAATTTCAGGAATATTCTGGTGCTATTCATAGTGGTTATGCACTGATTTTTTAAACAAATATAGAAGTATACTAATGTGGTTGTTATTCTCACTAAAGATGGAAACAGGTTCTTCAAAAAATACCACCGGCGTATTTTGAATTGAAGTGGAAGGTTTGCCCTGTGGCAACTGGTTCCTGCGTGAGAAGCACTATAAGGTCACTAGAAATATCCTGGAAAAGGCTCCTACAGACACCACTGCTCCCTGGATGGGGGGTTTGTCTCGTAGAGCGCTGAAGTCAGAGGAAAAATTCCAGTTCACGTCAGTGAGTTTTGAATTAATCTGAGGAATCCCGGTTAGTTCAACCAGAAAAATCAAATTGTTTTTAAGACTCCTAAATTGTCCTGCACACTGTCCGTGCTGGTGGGAAGGGAGGTCATCCTCCCCCTCTACTCTGCCCTGGTGCGGCCACATCTGGAGTACTGTGTCCAGTTCGGGGCTCCCCAGTTCAAGAAGGACAGGGAACTGCTGGAGAGGGTCCAGCAAAGGGCAACGAAGATGATGAGGGGATTGGAACATCTCTCCTATGGAGAAAGGCTGAGGGACTTGGGTCTCTTTAGTCTAGAGAAAAGAAGATCGAGGGGGGATCTTATTAATACTTACAAATACTTAATGGGAGGATGCCAGGGGGATGGGAGCAGTCTTTTTTCAGTCGCGCCCAGTGATAGGACGAGGGGTAATGGGCATAAACTTGAACATAGGAAGTTCCATCTTAACATGAGGAGGAACTTCTTTACTTTGAGGGTAGTGGAGCACTGGCACAGGCTGCCCAGAGAGGTGGTGGAGTCTCCCACTCTGGAGACATTCAAAACCCACCTGGACGCTGTCCTGTGCAACCTGTTGTAGGTGACCCTGCTCTGGCAGGGGGATTGGACTAGATGATCTCCAGAGGTCCCTTCCAACCCTGACCATTCTGTGATTCTGTGCTTCTGTGGAAGCAGATGCACTTCTGTACAACCGCCTGAACTTCAATGAAGTGAGGGAAAGGGACAGACGAGCCTCGAGCGTCTGCCCACGGCCACCCCGCGCTCTGTTGGACCTCGTGTCCAAACACCCGCCCTGAGCAACAGCCGTGGTCATCTCCCTGGGCGTCCTGGGGCTCCTGAGCAACTTTCCCAGGACCAACTGTGTCTGGGAGCACAGCCCGCAGAATGGGGTGTTTGCCTCCCATGAGGGGACGTGTCTCAGCTGCAGAAGGAGAATATAAGAGTTTGCGCAGAAGCAGCGGGTTTGAAGTCAGACCTCAGGCTCGTCTTTTGTGTTTAAACAAGGCAGTTAAGCCAAACTGTCAGGAAAGCTGAGCGAACACAGACAACACGGATGGCATTGCTTACACTGGTCCTGCCAAGCAAGTTTCTCTCAGCCACCAAACACTGCCGGTAGGGACCTGCGGTGCTGGTGCTGTCCTGCCCGCTCAGCACACTGCCGGTCCTCTTCCAACTCCAACAAACTCCAAAGGTGTTGGTTTAGACCACCAATTTTATGCATTTTTGACTTCTATCTCTTTTCTCTGTCCTCCACATGAAGGTCTGTCCTGAACCCAAGCAGATCCTTGGGCTTTCCAGGTTGAGAGGTGCCAACATCTGCAGCCAGCGTCCCTCAAGGGAGAGCCTTCTCCCGTTCCTTACCATCATGCCCCACTAACAGCCCGTTCTACACTACGCGATTACCGAGATTGATTCGCTTTGTAGCACCGTCAACGCTGAGGGAGTGTTTCTATGGGTGGGCGGGAGAGGACTACACAGGGACAAGTGTCTGACTCAGGAAGGTGCGTGGAGTGGGGTCGTTGCACCAATTCAGCTTCTCTCAGCCCATTAAACCCTTTTCTGCAAATCACAATTCACAGTCCGATGAATTTTGCTTTGGTCACATGAAGAACAAAATACTGGCAGCCCATAGGAGTTTTCTCAGGTTCGATATGCAACGCTGCATTTAAATATGCCTCGTCTAGTCACAAACATGAAAGCTGGCAATGAGTGCAAATAGCTTGTGAATATGTAATTAGAAGAAATGATCATCAGCATTTACTCGTTATTCTCATGAAAAATGTCACCGATGTACATCATGCGGATGATTGCCGCTGAGGCTGGTGATGAAATGTGCTTTTCTCACGGCATTCACGGTTCGCCTAGCTCAGGTGGGAAACATGAGAGAAGAAGTGGGGGAAATGAGAAGATTTGATGGCTCATCTCTGGAAGTGACCATCCCCACGCCCCGAGCACTTTTGGGCAGCCGGGGATGCTGTCTCCTGGCTCGGTGTGCTCTGCTGCCAGTGGGAACGCTGCTGTTGCTCGGCAGTTAATTGGGGAGACACGGCTGGTTATTCTGGGGCACCAGAGGAGACATGTCATCATTTTAGCGCTTAGCTTGTCCCCTCACTGTGAGGGTCTGGGCTGCCAGGGGAGGTGAAGGGGATCTTGGGCTTTAGCCCCCGTGGGCAGCCACGTGGGCTCGAGCTGTTGGACGGTGTCACTTTGCCCCTGGGCAGCTTCTCCTGTGGACAGGAGTGAGATGGGGGACAACTCCTGGATGGAGGTCACACTGTTCCTAGACCTTTGCAGAGTCCATGGAGGCGCACGCCGTCGTGCGTGTCTTCCATAATCCCTCCATGCCTGAAACTCTTTAAAATTATAATCAGGTTGATGATACTCACATGTGAGGAATCACAGAGTTTCGCACACCACCTTTGTACCGTACATCCATCACAGCTGTGGAAAATTCCAGATTGCTCTTGACAACTGCACTCTGTCTCCCTTCCTCTTTCTTCTTGGGAAGGGTTTGAAAGCTCATGAGGTGAGCGTGGCAAACTTAATTAAAGCCTGTGGTCTGACAAAGTCTCTCTACCCCTCAGGTCTCGGATGAAACAATTCTCCCCAAACTCAAAACACTTAAAAGTATTGTCTTTGTTCTTTTGTTCAGAAAGACTATAAAGGCCCAAAGCCCCCTCAGCTATAGAAGGTGAAATTGTATTTGGCTTATTTTTCTTTTTCAACAGTGCTGTATCACGTTCTGGAGAGCTTCTGCCTCTTTTCCGGGTGCGACCCCCCCATCTCCCTGGGAATGCCTCATTGCTTGCAGCATATGCTGCCAGCTCCTCCACGCCACGGAAGGAAGATGAGCGGGGAAGCGCACTGGCACTAGACAACTGCGTTAATAATAATTTAATGTAGCTCCTTCCTTAGGAGTGCCGGTGTTCCTCCAGCCTCCCACCGCCTTGCCTGTGCTCGGGTCTCGTGAGCACCGTCCTGTGCTGTTAATGAGGGATTTAACTTACAGCTACGACAAGAGAAAGACCGGGTTTTCCCTCCTCCAGGAGAGTTAACAGAAAAATAGAGATGGATAAAGAAACCCAAAGGAGGCGAACTAAAGACAGAGGTCCAAAAAAGACAGGGAAAAAAGTCTCAAAGTAGGATAACAGGAAACTCCATCTCCACCTGAGGAGGAACTTCTCTGCTGTGAGGGCGGCAGAGCAGTGGCACAGGCTGCCCAGAGAGGTGGGGGAGTCTCCCCCTCTGGAGCCATCCCAAACCCGCCTGGACGCCGTCCTGTGCCACTGCTGGAGGTGCCCCTGCTCTGGCGGGGGGTGGGATGGGGGAGCTCCAGAGGGCCCTTCCAGCCCTCACCAGTCTGGGATTCGGTGATAATATGCAGGGAAGGGATCTTTTCTAATTTTGGGAAGGGAAGAAAAACTCTCTCAGCCCGCACCATGCGGAAAGCGGCGGTGCTGACGGAGGCACGCTGGCTTTGCTGGCTCTGCCTGTGCCTGTCTGTCGAGGCAGCCGTGCCCCGGCTGGAGCCCTGCGGTCGCCCCGCCGGCTGGGATGCTGCTCGACGCTCCGTGACTGCCGTCTGCCCCACGGCATGGCATCGCTGCACCGCTCCGGCACAGAGCATCCGCAGGACCCGCTCTGGCTGCAGTGGCAGTCAAGGACAGGTCCTCCCTGGACACCTTTATGGGCTGAGAAATTGTGTTTTGGGAGAGGAAAAATGATGTTGGTGTTTTGGGAGAGGAAGGACCGCTGGCAGCTGCAGGCTCCGAGCGGGGACGCAGGGGGTGAGGAGGGCGAGGAGCCCGCAGTGCCTCCGTCCCGGCTCTCGTCCACTTCACCTGTGGGAGCAGGACTGCACGGCAGCACAAGGCAAGTGTTTCCCACTTTACTGCTTGATAGTTTCAGGCAAGCAGTTTGAGTTTACTGCTGGCTTTATTGGGAGATTTTGTTTCTCCTTGAAGTCACCCAGCTTGCTTTTTTTTTTTTTCCAGTTTTGCTTTCCATTTGTCCTTGAATTGAATGAGATTCCCAGAACTGGGTGGCTCGCAGGGCAGGACGGGCTAATCAGGAGAGCCAAACGCGCTATGTACGTGTGTGTTACCATTACCTATTACCGCGGAGATGGGGAAGAAGAAGGAAGGGAACATCATCCCCCACCAACTTGTTTCCCATGTCTCTGCTCGTGCCTTTCTGAAGCGGTTCCTTTTCTATCTCTCCCAGTTTGCGTGTAGTACAAATATTGCTACATACAACTTGAAGAATGCATATTTGATTAACTAATTATCACGTGCAAATTAATTTTCCTCTGCAAACAGGATAGTCCATTTACAAGTTCATTGGACACTTCTGAAAATATTTCTCTAAAAATACAAATCCCTCATCAGGAGTACAAGGGTAATATTTTCCGCTCCAGTACTAAAGATGCAATTGGGAATTTCAGTGGTTATAACGCTCAGTGTGTGCAAAAAAAAAAAAAAAAAGTCCAAACATGGAAAAGGTTTTGGAACACTTGAGAGGACATGAAAATCAATTGAACTTCCATCGAGGGAATAATTCATTGCCTCATCTTTTTGTTTAAAAAATTATAATTGCAAACGTCTGTGTTCTATACACTCAAATCCTGACTGTTAGAAATTCTGGATATTTAGAACACATTGAATTTACAGAATTTGAGAGGTAATCATAGTCTTGGGGCCAAAAATATCTTACCTAACTCTAGTGCATGATGCCTTTTTTTTTTTCTGATGGACTAAACGTATTCCTAACGAGTTTTTGAACTAAAACAAGATTCACAAAGAAATGCAGTTACCCAAACTGGCACAGAGTCACAGAAGTGCTGCCTAAATTCAGAAGTAGCTCCTGGAGGCTCTGAGGTTCCTGTTCCTGGGCACGCAGACTGCATGGCATTTGGGTACTGCTGAGAAGATCCACATCCATCTCGTGCCTCGATGTCCCTGCAGCCCACAGGTCAGGCGTGCACGGGCTGGGCAGGGCGATGCGGTCCAGGAGGCAACAGCAGCATCCCTGTGGCGTAGAGACCGCTCAGTTCTGGAAAACCTCAGCTCTGCAGGGAAGAGGCAACAAAATCACATCAGGAAGTTAAATTTAGTCTCTACACTGGAGCAGGGAAGATCTGGGCTTGAATGGTAGACGAAGCGTAGGAAGATTTACCGGCCGGCCGAGGCTTAATTGCTGCCACGGGTGCACATTTAGGGGCGACCGCGGGAAAAAGGATATGGATGGTCTGAAGTGATCCCAAGCAGGTCACCGCAGCGCTATTTCAAATATGCTCCTTGGCTTGTCAGGTGGAATAGTAGAGTAATTTCTACTGTAACAATTAATTGTGAAAGCCATTTTCACCCGTTTTGTTACCTTTTGGGTCAATCCGATCACAAAAGGAAGAATACACCCAGGCCAGAAGACAATTTGGATAGACCCCGCTGTCTGTGATTTATTGTTTTAATTAAAAGCTTTTTAAGCTTTAATTAAAAAGGTACATGAGCACTCAGTATTCAAGAAAAATGCCTTTGTGTTTAGGTCAATTGAATAACGTAAAATATAATGAGATACATATTTCTAATCTGGAGCTTCACATGAAAAAAAAGCAATATACATAATTAAAAAGTAAATTCAAACTGATAGAAGAGAGCTGTTGTCAGACAAAATAAAAGGTATGCTTTAAATTAACACCAGCAGAGAGGACTTTTTTTATTTCCTCACTGTAACATCCCTTAAAAATCCCGTGGTACAAATTAAGTCGACTTCATGGATGTGTATCAAAGACTGTGCTAAACTGAGCAGCAGGTTATTATTTCTATTCCTAATGATGCTTAACACAGACCAGATAGTCAAAGGTGGGAGACGACAAGCTGTAGCACAGAAACTGGGAAGATTTCTGCATTGGAAACCAGCTGAAGTTGCTCACACCCTTCTTCAGTACCACCATTGTGGGGTGTCCCCCCCCAGATTTATTCCTGGCTCCTGGGGAGCTGATTTACCTGATGACCCCAGTTTTTGGTGGGTGCCATTCCCATTGCCTGCATCTCCCCATGCACCACGGCCTTGGAGGAAAGTGGGTGTGGGGAAGATGCCGCACGACGTCCGTGGTGGCAGTGCCGTGTGTCCATCTCACCCATTAACCTCACGGCATGAACCGGCGCACGGGCTGGCCCCGGCTGTCCAAACCAGCCAAGCTCTCAGCTCTGGGGACTCGCTGCAGACTGAAATGAAATCCGAATGCAAACAGTGGGTGTGATGAAATGATGCCAAGTTGATCATTTTACAAATAAATCCCATTTAACTCTGCATGCAATTCGTATTCCAGACATACAAAGAGCAAAGTAGGTGTATTTTGGTCTATATTCCTGCTAAAGCCTGAGGAAAGAATAAAATCTAGCACCTACAAGTTCTTTTAAAAATATTCAGGTATTTGCATTACCGGAATGCTCTCTTTCTGCCCTAGCTTCTCCAAAAACATCTAGTATTTTGCAGAGCTGGAGCTTTCAGGAGCAGTACCTGGGAGGGGGACAATATCTGCGTCTGCCACCGAGGGCTGAGCTCAGCTCCAGCTGGGGACAAAACCTGACCCGCTCAGCCGCCCCTGTGCTTGCTGGGTGGTGGGAGCAGCCACCCGCTGTGACGCACCCCCTCGAATGCGGAGATGCTCCGTGCCCCCCTCGTCCCCAGGGAGACGGCTCTGGGCGGGGGTACCACCGGCTGCAAGGCAGGGTTTGCCTTTGCTGCCTTCTTTGTGGCTCCTCCGTGCAAAGCCTGCGTGCTTCAAAACAAGATTAAAAAAAAATAAAAATAATAATAAAAAGAAAGATCTCCTCTTCGGATCATTTTGAATTTTCTTCACTTCCCTTGTATTTTAATATTCTTACCAAGGCTCTCAGGCTAGCTGCCTGGGGAGGTGCCTCGCGTTGGAGAGGGAGCGGAGGCACCCTTAGAAGGACTTTGAAGGCTGCAGTTATTGAACTGCTTGCTGGTCCTCGCTTCAAAAAATTTCCAAGGTCTGTAGGAAGGAACGTTTCTTCACTCAAAAGCATTGCGTCACCTGAATAATAGTGCTGGAGCTTTTCTTCCTGCTAACGCCCTCTTGAAAACAAATCCCCGCCAGGAGCCTGCCCT
>NW_009650176.1:1102206-1106046 GCF_000708025.1 Charadrius vociferus
GAGGCTCCGGCAGTGCCCATCACCTCCTCGACACCCATGTCCATGGGCCGCTGTGCCAGGAGAGAGGAATGCCACCTGAGCCCCTGGGGATCCGCCTCTTGCTTTTCACGTAGCAGATCAAATAGTAAGACATCAAGGCTAAAATATAAAAACCAGCAAACATCTGGATAATGGCTTTGTTGCTCAAATCACATTTGTGATAAGTGATGGAAGATAAACACCAACTGCTTGCTTTCTTAATAGAAACATAATGTTTTCATAACTAAGCCCAAAGAAAGTAAAATAAGATTATATTTTCCTTTCACTTAAAAAAATCATCAGCGCTTGCAGTAGACTTCAAATGTTTGAGAAATGTGGAGAGTTTACCTATTAGTCCAGAAGGAGCCATAAATTTTGCATCAATCTCTAATTCTTGTCTGTCTTGTTTATCCATGTTCTTTCACGGCCATCATGATGTTCCAGTTTCTGTGGGTTTAGAAGGAAAAAGCTTTTCAGTAAAGATGTAGATGCAATAAATAGAAATCATTTTTCAAATTGATTTTATCTTTACTGGAGTCAACTTAACAAAACTCTATGCCAAGGTCACTGCAAGGAGAGTGCTTTAGACAGTAGAATGTGTTTGTTTTAAGTAGTTCTTGATTTTCTTTTTGTGCCACACGTGGCAGAAGCATATAACATTTAGGAGCACAGCTTTTCATTTTCACACTTGATTTAAGGGGCAAAATCCTTTCATAATTTTTTCCCTATGTTTTTGTTTGATGGGAAATCCCCTGCTTTGGGAACCAAGTTTTGCCTTCACAATTTCTTTCATGGACTCTTGCAGCAAAATAACTTGAGACCCGGTGCCGCACTAGCTTGTTAGCTACAGCTGAGAATATTAAGTGGATCAGGGAAGAACCAGCTGGAATAAATGCAGAATGAAGGTCATTACTTAACAGGAGTGGAGCACACTCTATCTTCTTGCTCCACCTGGGACATGATTTCTGGAGGGATGCTGCCTCTGGTGAGTCCACGCTTCCCAGCCCCCCTTCGTGGATTATTGTCATTAAGGGTGATGCTCTTGTTTCTCCGGAGCTTGTTGCCCTGTGCGCAGCTCTGCTGAGCGGAGGATGTGCTGTACGGGGCCCTGCTGGCTCCTTAGCTGACGTGCCGGGAAGCCCCAGGCTTTGTGCTGGATGGTCCAAGGGGCATCTTGGAGGGATGGGTGGGTTTCTATGTCTTCAAAAAGAATCTGCCTGATAATTTAAAGGAAAATAGTTCGAGAAGTGGGTAAGCCAGCTCCTCTTTTGTGTATGGAAGCCTTGAAAACCTTTCAAAAAGCAGCTCTGTGACTTGGATGAGGAGGGTAGAGAAGAGGCTGTAGCTGGGGGAAAATGACCTGACTGTGAGTATCGGCTTGGTCTGAGGGGTGGAGCTGCGCTTCACACGTGCTGGGGTTGCTCACGGCGCTTCTGAGGCTTGGCAGAAAGGCAGCCCCTAGATGGAATCCCAGACTGGTGGGGGTTGGAAGGTCCCTCTGGAGCTCCCCCATCCCACCCCCCGCCAGAGCAGGGGCACCTCCAGCAGTGGCACAGGACGGCGTCCAGGCGGGTTTGGGATGGCTCCAGAGGGGGAGACTCCCCCACCTCTCTGGGCAGCCTGTGCCACTGCTCTGCCGCCCTCACAGCAGAGAAGGCCCTCCTCAGGTTCAGATGGAACTGCCCATGGTCACGTTTGTGCTGTTCCCTCTTGTCCTGTCACTGGGCACCACTGGAAACAGACTGGTCCCATCCCCCTGGCACCCTCCCTTGAAGGACTGATCAGTGTTGATGAGATCCCCCTCAGTCTTCTCCTCTCCAGACTGAACAGCCCCACGTCCCTCAGCCTTTCCTCATAGGAGAGATGTTCTAATCCCCCATGTGGAAAACTGGGCTGAATAAGGGAAAAAAACCTCAACCTGCGATGGTTTGATTTGAAAGCTGTAAACCGAGTGAGACAGTGCTTCTTGATTCAGTCTGTGCTTTAAAAAAGGCTCTTCTCTTCCAGGAGCACACAGAGTGGCAGAAGATGGTGAGGGGCATTGAGCGCTGTCACGGGGGATCTGCGTGGTGCTGGGGGGGCATTGACGAGCGTGCAGCCAAGACCATGACCACTGCTTGCTGCCCATAAGGAGGTATCTTGTTACTGGTGTTCCCGTGCTGCACACATGGCTGGTATCCTGCCTGATAATGCTGTTTCCCCAGAGTTATTTTATTGTGTAGTTTGCCCAGACCACAGGAGTTATTTGATCACAGGAGTGGGGTTTGGGGTCCCACCTCCTCTTTGCGATCTGCTGGAGAGTCGTCTGCCACAGCCTGCTCCCGGTGTCTGCCTCCTGCGTCCCGAGCACTGAAGTCATCGCTGTTAGTCTGTATTTACTTTTCTTTGTAACTTTTCCCTCTCCTGCAGTTTATTGTCAGAACCTCTTTTGCCCCTGAGTGGAGTAATTCTCTTGCTGATTGTCTGCCTAAACTAAAATTAGACAATGGCCAAGTTAACAGCTCTTTATTTTACTGTTATTTGGCATTTGACCAGCTACTCCAAAATTATGCTGCAAAGCTACATAATAATAGAAGAATCCACAATTAAGAATGTTCATTTTTTTAAACTTTAAAATCAAAACAATTTTTCTTATTTACATTGATATGGCTTCACATGAGCAAACTGGGGCTCTGGAAAGCTCCGGGGTTCCCCCTCCCCCTATAGTTGATTTGTTAATAACTTATTCTAGTCGTTGTACATATTATTTTTCTTCATCATATTACTCAAACAAGAGTGTTGACTGTTCCTGTTGTTTACACAGCCATTTATTAGCTTATGACTATATTTATGTCATTGCCCACCCCTGGTGCTCTCCCTGGCAGTGTTCTAGCAAACTCTCGGTGCTCCGGCTTGGCAAAAGGCTCCTTCCTTCCTTCCCAACCAAGTAGGTCACTGTAACCTTTCTGGTTATAAGCATTGCACTTATTATGCAGTTCACTTCTGCCAGGCGAACTTCTTAGGTCCATGTTTTTCTTGCTTACATTTCTGTAAATTTAAAATGACTCAATAGGCTCAACATTCCATTCCTGTTTAAAGGAAAGTCAACTCAATTTTCCTCTTCTTACAAAGTGGCTGGGTCTCCAAGGCACACACAAAAGACCATGTAACAATCTTGTACAGCTGAGGCTTGATTTTCCCGACTTCTTATTTAGCACTGCAATCCCCAGTAAAAATACTGTACGTTAATACTGCATAACAAGCCAGCAGGTACTGCCACTCTGCTTTACTTTCTCTCTTTACCTAGCTATTACTAGAAATTATTTTTCTAGGCTTTTCACGTTAAACTATGTGCTGCAGACTGTCATGCAGCCTTGTCCAAGATCACGTTGATGCCCTGCAAACAGGTTTTATGGGTCTTACGTTGGTGAGATATATCCCCTTTTCTAGTCAATCTTATCAAGCTTGTATAGATATTGGATATTAGGAAGAAGTTCTTTGCTGTGCGGGTGGTGATCCCCTGGGGCAGGTTGCCCCAAGAAGCTGTGGCTGCCCCATCCCTGGAGGTGTTCAAGGCCAGGTTGGACGGGGCTCGGAGCAACCTGGGTGGTGGGAGTGGGAATGAGATGATCTTCAAGGTCCCTTCCAAACCAAACCATTGTGTGATTCTATATCGATCTATTGTACCTTTTTGCCTTTTTCCTGTAGCCTGGTCAGGCTGTTCTTATTTAGCTGATGACTAAATAACATTTGGTCTGCTGTGGAACAGTGTTTCCAATCTGCATGCTCATCACATCTGAGCTGTGCGAGAAACAAGTTACAAGACTACCGTAGATAGGCTTT
>NW_009650176.1:1106103-1119883 GCF_000708025.1 Charadrius vociferus
CTCTATAGTCAAAGTTTAATATAACAAAACTAAAAATAGGTGCCATCTTGAGGGCAACTAGAAATACCAGACATGGTGAGACAGAAAAGACGGGGTGCAATGAAATGCTAATAATGTGAGTGCATTTCCAGGTGTTGAGCTCTTACACAAGAAAATGTAGTATTTGATGCACATAGTGCACCTGATAATATAATGCACTTATTTCCAAGTTCCCTCCCTCTCTGAACCATGTGTCTACAATAAGTACAACATTTTTGTCAAAATTTTTCATTCAGCCAGAACATACTAAGGACACTTAAATTTAAAACTGCTGACTAGAGTGAGCTAGAAAAGTACCAGAAGAGACAAAGTCTTAACAAAATGATTATTCTGAGAGCTTGAAGTGCTTCAGTTAAATCATCACAGACTGTCTCAGCAATATGAAAGCAGACCCGGTGGTAATCTGGAGGGTTCCGCCCAGGACCCGACTACTGAAGCCCCCAAACTTCTGCTTATGTAGCAGACTGCCGTGGTGAGTAATGCAGCCCAAGTGTGTGTTTGGGATTGAGTGGAGTCCCCAGCTCCTGGGTGCTTCAGCTGGCCATTTCTTGTCTAATACATCCCACACAATTCATCTGAGATTTCTTGTACCATCCTAATTGTGGGATTGCCCTTGCTCTCTGGTAACAGCACTGAAAACCACACTCACACCCTGTTGAACAAACACCTTCCCCAGGCTGAGATGGCAGGTAAGGAAAGCTGATTAGAAGACACTTTTTGTGGAAAGGAAGTGCTCTTCATCTGAGTCAAAACAAAGTTACATACCACTGATTCAGGATCTCGGGATGGGAGAGGGTCTCTGGTCAGGTTGTGTTCCTCTGACCTGAGATCCCATTTTGCTTTCAGTTCCTGCGGCAGAAGCAACAGAAAGCATGAGCTAGCATGGCTAGTAGCACTAAAGCAACAGAAAAGGGGTAAGCCTGCAAAAATCCAATCGCACATTTAGCGCAGCCCTAAATACGCAGTGGTGAGGGCACCCAGGAGGTGGAGCATGATGGAGCAAAGAGCTGGTACTATGCACTGAAGGCTGAACCTACGTCTGCTCAGCAACATAACAGTGACAACGGGCTTAAAACTGACATGAAACACAAAACGAAATAAAGGCAAAATAAACAAGGACATCGTGTTTAAAGTGCCAGTGACAGGGATGTGCTGAGCTAGGTGGCTTGTAATTAGCACAAAACCATCATCTGAATCAAAGCTGGTTGTGGAAAATTTCATTTTTTCGACTATACTTAAACTCAGTTCCCTGAGAATGATAATTCTCCATCATAGCATCAGTTGTACAGGTACTGGGGAGGTACAATTCCAGATGGATTGACTTTGAGGTGTTGCATACAAAGCTTTGAGAGGCAGCTCGTTACTAGCCTTCAAAAATCTTGATTAAAAGCCGTGAGATACATCCAGATCTATTCCTGAGGGAATATATCCACAGTTTTCTTAAAATTGTATAGAGTATGAAAAACCAGCCAGGCGTTGCTCAGACTCTGATTCCCTTTCTGGCTTTGAAAACCGACTGTTGGACTCTGCCAAGGTGATCAGGCTACACAGGAGATCGTGTAGAGGGTTTTAAATTTGGATGTGTCTGAAGTGTGTGTTTTGCCCTAACTCATCCGATGCAAAGCCCTGCATAAATTCGTACTGATGAAATCCCAGCGTACTTTCTCCTCCTGGATTTCATTGTTGGCTGGAAAATCCAGCCAGGACTGTCTGAGGTTTGTATGAGTGCAGGCTCAGCCAGGAGCAAATCTGGACCGCCTTGTGATTACAATGGTTTGATGTAAACCCAGAGCTTAATGAGTGAACCTGCATGAATAGGAAATCCAGGGTTTGCATGTGGCCTGCAAAATGGCAGTGTGAAAGACTACAATACTTTTGTGTCTGTTTCTTTGAAAATGGAAATGAAGTTGGAACAAACAGCAGCAGCTAAAATTAACACAAGTTCCATCTCCTTCTCTGGCGGGTGCCAATTTGTGTTTCTAGGGAAACAGACAATAAGCTGGTGTAAAAAGACATCTTCTGAAATGCCCCAAATTATTTGAAGTCTAATACTGTCAGGCTGTGCTCTGTAAGCGTTATGGCAGACCCTTTCCTGTTGGAAAGCTGGTTACAACGCAGTAGCTGGAGTTCCCTTTGTGGTGCTGAAATACATTAGGTATCTACGGCACAACCAAAATTTGCCACATTTTTATTATCTTCCAAGCTGACATAATTTTGACGGTTGTTCCTGGTCTGACTTATTCTTCTCCTATTACAAGTTCCTCTCAGGCGTAGAGCAGGAGAGCTCGCAGACCTTGGTTTGGCACCCATCCCTCCCCACAGCTCCCGGGAAGCCGCCCGGGCCGGGACCCTCGCCATACCATGGTCCAGGTCGGGGGCTCAGCCCAGTGACTGTCCATGCTGGACCGCTCAGCCGTGTCTCGCCAGAGTCCCTCTCCAGGAGAAGTCGTCTTCTCCTTTCGAGAAGCTCATCATGCTTGTCCTCCTTTCTAAGAGATTGACGGTGACTTTTGGCTATGTATTTTAGCCTGGGCCATCAGGAAAATTCAATTACTTGGGCAACCACTGTTTTACAGGGCAGGATACCAAGTTTGTTGTCATTTGGGAGCTTTTACTGGAGTAGAGTAGAATTTCTCTTCTCCACGCAGATGGTTTAATCTGCATACGAGTTTCAAAAGACTGCAGGGCCAATGCAAGCAGATTTTGGAGCAGAATTTCAAGTGGGATTTCAAGCAGGATGCAGAGCACAGGATGGAAGAGGGGAATTTCATGCGGTACGGACTGGGCACGGCTGGAGAAGAGGCAGTGCAGCCAGGGCTGTTCCTGCTCTTGTTTCTCCTGCCTCCCTTCACCTTCATCCTTCCCAACAAACGTCACAATCGAAGGCTGAGGGAGAACTTTGCACACACGCTGCTTGCTAAGCAAATTCTTAAAAACAGCTGGTAGATGTTTATTTAGTGTTTCTGTTTCAAATCACTCCCTTCTGCCCCATGTCAGTGCTACATATCCCCTTCTTTTCCTCTGGTTTTACTCTGTCTCTGATGTACCACTGTTTCTCCGTAAGGTGTAATGTCTGTCTTTCCCCTCTGTCCTTCTGTGTTGTTCCTCAGGGCTGTATCCTCTTCCTCCGAACTTCTATCTTTGTTATTCTCCTTTGCTCTTTGTGCTCCCATCTCCCACACTCCCAGTACTCATTCCAGTGCCATCTTTGCTCACAGGTTTTGCAGCCTCCCTCCAAAGATGACACATTTATGAATCAACATAAAACATGTTCCAGCTACTCTTCCAAAAAAAACATCGCCATGCATAGGAAGTGTCTTCTCCAGCCACCCTCCCCGACTGCCGAGAGTCTCCTGCTGATCCTTGTTTATGCATATCATATTTGTCGAGGCAACAGCTATGTTTTTTGTGCCTCAGATCCCGCAGTAAAATGCAAAGGTACAATTATTGAGAACACATTTTTCCTGCTACTAGTCATTTATTGTTTCCTACTAGTTTGCAGCTTGTTCCTGGGGCACTGGAACTTTGCATAGAAATGATTTTTTTTTTAGAAAAACAAACTTAATGGGGATTCACTGGAACTGCATTTCGCAGAGTGCAAGCCTACGTAACATTGCAGTCTTATTCCTCTTGCCTACTAATCCCAGAGTATCTTCCACTTCTCTTTCCTATGCCGATTGATCTGTTTTGTTTCCACTTTTCAGGGCGAAATTTCAGGTCCTTCTTCTGTGTGTGCTCAGCTGGCTCTAGTCCTCGTGAGGGCTTTTGGTTATAAAGCGGCTGATCTCAAGAGCAGCTCCTGGGGGGCAGAGCAAGAGGCACGTACTTAACGCTACATCTGTTGCCCGTCTTGAGCGCACGCTCTCCAACCATCCAAATCTCTCCTGCTTCCTTCTGTGCTCACAGCTAACAAAGGAGCACGGGCAAACTCCTGTCTGCCCAACGCTCTGCGCGAGCTCAGCCTTCTGTCCACTGCAAGCACTTATCTTGGAGTAAGTATGCGCCTCTTCGTGTCATTTCAGCTAACGTGACCAAACTGGGGGAGTACAAGTGCAAATCAGCTTTATCCATGAATTGCTTAGGAGCTCTTAAGGGTTAACATCAACTTTTTACTACATTTCAACGTGGGAGGGTTTTTAATGTGGTTGTTTTGTATGAATATACTTTAATGGAACAGTGTAGAAAATATTCTGAACTATGACTAAGAACCAGTGATCAGCAGAATAATCTCCATCTGTTTTGCAAAATCAATTCTTACTGCAGTTGGCCAATAGAAGTATTTCCAAATGAAATGGAAGCATCAAACAAACGCATCTGTGAGTTAGAACCTCTCAGTAGCTGGTTCATATGTGCAACAAATAATGATCAGAAAGGACATCTGTTACTGCTTTCAACCGGCAACAAGCCTAGATTTGCAAGCACCTTGTTTTGACATTAACTGGTGCATGAGGAGACTAATTTTTCTGTGAAAAGATTATTAAAGTACCTAGAGATGGTGGGAAAACTGGAATAGTCACAAAGGTAAAGCACTAATTAATTTAAATAATACAGTGTATATATATACAAACTGCATGTTTCCCTTTACCCACTTATTACTCTACTTCAGTTTTATGATGCCTGTTCCTGGAGAGCAGCAGATTTTCGAAGGAAATGATGGTGATTCCAGACCCGATCCAGTGAAGATGTAGGTGTGAGCACACAGTTGCTGTGCAAGCTCCAAACCATGGTTTGATAGCTCCATTTTTGGTGCTTCCTAACAATGGTATTACCTAAAACTTGCTGATCACCTTTTTAGACAGAAAATCCCCCCCGTGCCTGTAATTCTTTTGTCCTGCTGCTGCTGTTCCTCCTGCACCAAGACTTGAATGACACACAGCCTTTGTTAAAGTTTGTATCCCGTGTCTCGTTGCACATATTCTTACAGTAGCATTTTCCTCTCCTTTTCTCTTATTACTCCGATTAATGGGACTGTTGAAACAACACTTTGCTGCGCACACTGGCGGTAACCAGTTCTGGGGATGTCTGTCTACAACACCTCCGTGTTTCCTCAAAACTTGAATTGTGTTTGCCACAGCACCTGCAGCTCTGTGTGCTGAAGTTGGGAGGTTTGGTACAGCCTGGTGAGGGGAATAAGGGGGACCAGGGCAGTGGTGGGGGTGGGGACCAGCATCCTAGGGCTCCAGGCTGGGCTGAAATGGGGTCCTGGGCCATGGGCAGGGTGGCAGGGGGACCCTGGGGGGGGTCATCAGGGACATTGGTGCTTGGTAGTGCCCTCCGGGCCCTGACAGTGAGCGCATTGCTACCCTGCTGTGATAGTTGGAAAAATAAAGGTATAATAAATATAATAATATTTATTTATCATAATAGAATATGGTATAATAATGTATTAAAAAAACCCCCACCAAATAACCAAGCAAAAAACAATCCACAAAATTTTGAACTGAAAGAAGTTGTGCAAGTGGTGAGGTATCAGACTTTTCCCAGCTTTGGCAGACCTCTGCGTATCTAACAGATGTACACAGAAAAAAAAAAAATACCGTACCTGTCATGGCATTGGACAAAAAGGCATTTAAGGAGGAAAATAGGGACTTGCCTTTTAATTTTAATGTGATGCAGAGGACAAGAAAGAGCTTATTAGAGGTGCAGAAAGGAGTAAGAGCTGAGATTTTGCTATTAAAAATACGGCATTCTTCTAAAGGGACAGCTAATCCTCATGAGAGGTACTGTCAGGATCAGGAAAATCAGCAACTCGTTAGGTGATGAGGCAAAAGGTGCTCTGAATCTGTTGGGGAGGAACGCCTGCCTTGCCTTGTCCGCTCTGTTATTTCTTCTGAAGGAAGCCGCTTCCCAGCCTCTCCCTTCTTGACTCGGTGTTTCTTTGCAGCAAGTCGGTGGCGGGCGCTGATGGATCGGGGGCGGACGGTCGGCTCTGGGCTGCATCCCGCGGCCGTTACTCCAGCGCAGAGCTGATGCTGCAGCCTGCTTGGCTTCGGTGCCTGGGCTGCCTTGCTGAGGACTGGCCTGACTGCTGCTGCAGTGGAAGACATAAACAGAAAAAATGAGGTAATAACACACAACTTCTAATTTTGTGATGTTCTGGTCGTGGCTCTCCCTGCCCCAGCAACCCCGGTGGCTGTAGATCATCTGCTTGTGCTCAAAGTTCAAAGCTTCTATTTCATTTCACACTGCTTCAGGTGTTTGGGATTTGTATAACGATGCCTCCTGCAGTGCTTCATCAGCTGAGAGTTATTAATATGCTTGTCACTGACAAACAGCCCCCTGTCACCACGAGGTAGAGGAAAGAGGTCAACAGTAAGTGCAGAAAGCACAGTCTTACCAACAAAAACGTTGTAAGAGAGATGGGAACAGATGAGCAAAGGTAGAGATAAAAAAAAAAAAAGCATCGTCAGTGCTTAGGATCTTTACTGATGGCACTTACAGAAAAACTATCTTCGCTTCCGCTGGTGATGTAGGGTCTCGCACTGCGCTTTCTATTTTTACTCTTTCAATACCGAGTTGTGTTCGCAGCTACACGGAGACGGTGGCAGAGACCTGGGGGAAGGTCAAGGTGCTGCCAGAAGGCTGGGTAACTGAAAGTGCCTTTCTGTTGCTGGCAGCCCAGGAAAAGATTAATTTCTGACTTTCAAGCAGTTATACAGTACCTGTCATGGCATTGGACAAAAAGGCATTTAAGGAGGAAAATAGGGACTTGCCTTTTAATTTTAATGTGATGCAGAGGACAAGAAAGAGCTTATTAGAGGTGCAGAAAGGAGTAAGAGCTGAGATTTTGCTATTAAAAATACGGCATTCTTCTAAAGGGACAGCTAATCCTCATGAGAGGTACTGTCAGGATCAGGAAAATCAGCAACTCGTTAGGTGATGAGGCAAAAGGTGCTCTGAATCTGTTGGGGAGGAACGCCTGCCTTGCCTTGTCCGCTCTGTTATTTCTTCTGAAGGAAGCCGCTTCCCAGCCTCTCCCTTCTTGACTCGGTGTTTCTTTGCAGCAAGTCGGTGGCGGGCGCTGATGGATCGGGGGCGGACGGTCGGCTCTGGGCTGCATCCCGCGGCCGTTACTCCAGCGCAGAGCTGATGCTGCAGCCTGCTTGGCTTCGGTGCCTGGGCTGCCTTGCTGAGGACTGGCCTGACTGCTGCTGCAGTGGAAGACATAAACAGAAAAAATGAGGTAATAACACACAACTTCTAATTTTGTGATGTTCTGGTCGTGGCTCTCCCTGCCCCAGCAACCCCGGTGGCTGTAGATCATCTGCTTGTGCTCAAAGTTCAAAGCTTCTATTTCATTTCACACTGCTTCAGGTGTTTGGGATTTGTATAACGATGCCTCCTGCAGTGCTTCATCAGCTGAGAGTTATTAATATGCTTGTCACTGACAAACAGCCCCCTGTCACCACGAGGTAGAGGAAAGAGGTCAACAGTAAGTGCAGAAAGCACAGTCTTACCAACAAAAACGTTGTAAGAGAGATGGGAACAGATGAGCAAAGGTAGAGATAAAAAAAAAAAAAGCATCGTCAGTGCTTAGGATCTTTACTGATGGCACTTACAGAAAAACTATCTTCGCTTCCGCTGGTGATGTAGGGTCTCGCACTGCGCTTTCTATTTTTACTCTTTCAATACCGAGTTGTGTTCGCAGCTACACGGAGACGGTGGCAGAGACCTGGGGGAAGGTCAAGGTGCTGCCAGAAGGCTGGGTAACTGAAAGTGCCTTTCTGTTGCTGGCAGCCCAGGAAAAGATTAATTTCTGACTTTCAAGCAGTTATACAGTTTACACTGATCATAATTTGTTTTGTAAAGCGGAACTGACTCGAGCATGTTCCTGGGAACTGGGGCTGAGCAGGCGCGTACCCCCACGGGAGCGCCGCAGCTGCACCCCAGGGGCGGGTGGTACCTCTGCAGAGAGTTACAGGTAACGTATGGCTGTGAGAGCAAGCTCAAACTTCAGTATGTCTGGCTGAGTACACACACATATATATTCTGAAAACACCTGCTTAGCTGGTGGAAAGCACCAGAAGCACTGCAGAGATGTCTCTATTGCTTTTGTTCCTTCTCCCAGCTCCTGAAGCTGTTCTTGGAACAGAGGGACCCGGCAACGAGGCCCTCGCCCAACAGGCCTGACCATTAAGCGTTCTCAAAACA
Organism: Charadrius vociferus; assembly: GCF_000708025.1. Taxonomy (NCBI): domain Eukaryota; kingdom Metazoa; phylum Chordata; class Aves; order Charadriiformes; family Charadriidae; genus Charadrius; species Charadrius vociferus. The sequence goes on from NW_009650176.1 coordinate 1,114,294, forward strand.
TGTTGCACCAAAAACCTGCAAGATCAGACCCCAAAACCACGTCCCCTCTAGAAGATGCGTTGCTTATTTTCCTTCGATTCGTCCTCTTCATTGCAAAATAGTTTGGTGGTAAATTGCTGAGATGAAATACGGAAGAATAGACTTTATATCTCTTCTAGCTGAGCAGGTTCAGCCAGACACCGCTCGCTCTCTTGGGAGATGCCCGATTTCCTATCGGCTGGTTGATGGGAAAGGGACCCCCGACCCGTCTGTTGTGGGAAAGGCTTCAGAGTCCCGTGGGCTGCGGAGAAGCAGCAGAAGGAAATATTACTGCAGTGGGGAACAGCACAGGGAGTTCGGGGGTTCTGCTCCATCTACATGTAAAATACCTTAACAGTCCTGAAAAGGTTGTCGACTGCTTTACCCTTGTGGAGTGTATTTAAATCTAGCTCTTGACAGATGAGAGTTCCACTTTCTGGCACCTAAGCATATTTAAGAAATCGGGCCCCAAATGGTTGGTCTGCCCTTTCCTGCTTAAAAGTGGTCTCCCCGGACCTTCTGCTGAAACAAAATATTCTGACTGGGATATGGGAAGACAAGGAGAAAACCCTCTGTGTTCCCTGTGCAGAGAACGACCTGATTCCTTGTGCTTCTCCCTTAGCTTCTCTGCCATGAGCTCTGCGTTCTCTAAAACCCCACAAACTCACACGCCTGCGGGAGCAGCAGACCCCCCCTGGGCTGGGGTGTGCGGCAGCGTGCGCCTCCACGGAGCTTTATTGGGATGTCCTCTGGGCTGCAGGCTCGAGCCGTTTCTCAGATTTCCTGGATATTTAACTGGACTGGGAATTGAGCTTATTTCTTGCTCGTGAGTTTTACTACTAAAGGCTATAAAATAGGTCTTCACTGAAGTGGAGCCAAATGTTGCAGTTTGTATAACCCCCACGAGTTCAGCCGTTGCAAGTCTGTTGATAATTTCAAGTTCATTACTTGCTGTCCTTGCTCTGGAGAGCACACAGCCTTCTTAGTAGTTTTTAAGCTTGAGCATATTGCATAATAAGAGTGGCAATGGCAGTAAAACTTATAAATCATGACATAAAAAGATGGCAAATATTCTGAACATTTGTATGGGATTAGTTTATATTGATTTATGTTCTACACCAGTTGTATTTCACTTTTGCCGGTGTCGAGAGATTGTGTGTGAAGAGCAGAATGTGCTGTGTGTTACGAAATCAAATGTCAAGAGACAAAAGAATAAAGCCTGAATTATTTTGTACAATCAGTTGATGAAGTCACACTGCATTAAAAAAAAAAAAGTTTCCCTCCTTATCAATTATTCAGTGCTTTAGTAGCCGAGAATCAAATGGGGTTTCCCAAGTAGAATTGTAACACTACCATTTTCTCCTGCTAAACCATCCCCGGTTCCAGGACAGTTCATGTCATCTCACGGCACTTTTCTGGTGCTGTCATGTTTTTTGCAGGCAGATGTGGGATTGCTGCAATGGGAAAGCCATTGACTCGCAAGTGCCACTTCCCAAAATTATTGTGAATGGTCCTATATGGCTGCATCCTGGAAACCTCAGTCCGTCTGCGAAACCTGGGTCTGTGTCCTGCTTCTCAAGCAGGAAAAGTAGGGAAGGAGTGTTGTGGAGACATGTTCCTGCCTCTCTCACAACCCAAGTGCCATAAACAGCCAGGCTTCTGAACGCTCCCAGTAGTACTTACTCTCTCCATTAAAGACTTCATAGAGGCTTTCACATGCCAAAGCATCTGCTGCTCGGTTCAAACCTCTGGGCTTTTCCTTCTTTTTATAGATATTTGATGATGCAACCTTTTCTTCTTGCTGTTGTTGAGGACAGTGAGAAGAGCGACACTACCAGTCGTGTCTAACAGCATTAATTTCTCACCCAACAGATTTTCTAAATCCCGACAAATACTGGAGGAGAAACTATGGACTGCCTTTGCATCTGTTTCCTCCAAAGATGTCACGTCTGCCAGTGTCCCGTCAGGGATGTTGTGTCTTCACCACCAGCACCCAACAGGGAGTTGTTGTGAGAAGTCTGAGTTTGCAGGACTGAATTACAAATTCACTGTGTAGTAAATCCCGAGGGGCAGAAGAGCTCAGAGAAACACTGTTTTCAAGATAATGGCATCGCAGCAGCTGAACTCTCCTCAGCATCTGAATGTGAAGGATGGCTGCAGACACTGCTGTCTAGAAGATCACATCAGTGTGTTGCTCTGGTTTCCATTCATTCATATCTATTGGTACGAGGGTCGTAACATAAATCATAGCACTCCACAAGCTGCTATAAACACATTACCCAAGCAAAAACTTGAAGGCGGGGTGGACCATTACTGAAGATAAATTATCAAGCTCCACTGGTAAGTGCTAAGGCTCCTGAATCACAAGGGTGTTTTTGTCAGTAAGCATTTGAAAGGTAAAATTAAAGTCTTTCCAAAGTCTAACCCAATTTATTACTTTTACATTATAAGGAATATAATTTTAAAGGTGGGTTTTGGTTTTTTTTTTGTGCCTAAACTAACTTTTTAGAATTTATGGCAGGAACAGTCCCCAAACTTGCTCTTCAGCATCTCTGTTTCCTCAGTTCCAGTATTTCTGTGTGCTGGAGCTGTGAATTTAAAATCAGGTTAAACTACTTGGCCAATAGTCTCCAAGTAGTTGTGGTTAAAGTGTGAGTGGCTACAAAATAAAAATATATTAAACCTAGGGGAAGAAAGAAGAGTGAAAGCGTGTTCATATTGAAGTCTTTGTTCAAACCATAATCTCAGTGTTGCTGCTGAACTGTTGCCCACAGAAGAAAAGCTCCATCTAGGTGGTGCTTGAAACTGGAGTCAACCCACCCCCGGGGGAGCGAGGCTGAAGCTGGAGTCCTGCCGAGCCTGGAACGGGGATGCGCCGGGATACAGGTACATGCTGTAATTCGCGTTAGCACAGCTCATCGGATGGTAATTCAACCATTCGGCACCGCTGATCGCATCACTCTGGGACAGTGGTTTTGCAGCACGGTCACCCCCATTTGAGTTAGATTAACTTCAGCTGGGTGACTTGAGGTAATTGTTTAAGTGAAAAATGAAGAAAAGAAGGGAAGAAAAAGGTTCTTGCGTTTCAGGTAAAATAAGTTTTATTCTTCTGGAAGAGAAAACCAAGTAAATTACGCTTGTGCATCGATGTGTGCTTCAAGCAAGAAATAGGTGTACAGTCTCTCGCTGAAATGCAGCAACAGTACACCATACAGTTATCACACGATTATGGCCATAAAAAGGAGGTGGAGGAAAGGGCTTGAAAGAATGTGTCAGTGATAGACTGGGGATGGAAATAAATGCTGTTTGTAGTCCTGCTGCACACCCGTGTGAAGCCGGCTCAACCCAGAAGATACAGAAAATAAAACTGAAGCATCTCAGGTCTTCTCTGAAAAATCAAGTCTAACAAACAAGATAACCACAGCCCACCAAATTAACCCCTCAGGAACTGTAAAAAACATCAGCTTTAGTATCATAACAAATGCATCAATGTCTCTGAAAAGGGAAGGAGCAGAAAAATAGCCGTTGTAGCCGCAGGAGTCCTTCAAACCTGTGCCCCTCCAGCTGCGCCGTGCTCCTGCGACCGGCTGCGAGGTGGGGTGGGTTGCCTTTGGGCAGGACCGGGAGGTTTTGGGTCTGACACAGCTGCTGATGGGGCTGATGCCTTTTCCCTCCGTGCCTGCCTCCCTGGGAGAGGGAAGGGGAGCTGCCGCGGTCGCCGCTTGGTGGAGATGCTTCTGGGGAGCATCAGACTCAGAGTGCCTGTCCCCTTCGGGAGGGAGAAGGAAGGCGGCCAGGAGGGTCGGGATGGTGTGCCTCTGCCCGGGCGGGTGCTCGCCGCTTTTTATTTCCCTTACTAGCGTGTGGTTTCTGAGCGAGACCCTCGGCGAAGCTTTAGTCTGATTCAGGAGAACTTAAACATTAAGGTAGCAAAAGTGCCTCCATGAATGTGAGAGCTTTGCGTGGCACGTGGGTTTGTCCTCCTGCTCAAAGGGAATGGCCCTTGTGGTCTTTGAGGACTTTGTTCTTTAAATTGTCCGTATAATAACGTCATTGGCTACAGCGGATGCATCTTGCTTTACTTTCTTAGTTTCCGTATTATTATTTCCCTCATTGATTTTCATGAAAGAAAATTATTCCATTTTACATGAGGCATTTTGTGCCACCCTAAAGTAGGTAAATCTGTAATTGCAGGGTACCGGAGGGTGGTTCATAGAATTCTCAAGAGAAATAAAGCACCTTTTGAAATGCTGCTTAGACACGACCAGCTAAGGCTGGCAGTGGCTTTAACTTTACACTTGATCCAACCCACGCTGAAAAATAGAGGCCTTTTGGAGGTCATTGCAAAGTAATGCTCCTGTTGTAGTGGGGAAATAGACCTTTGACTAATGTGGCATTTCTTTGTACATTTAAGTCACAAAAAGGTCCCCTTCCTGAAAGGTTGCTCAAGATAAGTCAAAATATTATTCCTCTTTCCTGTAAATAAATGATGTAGCTTTTGACAGTCTTCACGGATCTAACTTTAAATTTATTCTTTGTATACACAGTTTATCAAGAGGGGTTAGAAACATCATTTTAGAACAATGTTTTGCTGCTCTCTGAAAAAACGTGTAAATAATATTTCCTCAAGTATTTCATTTATACTTTGGCTTTTTAAATCCAGACTTCTGAAACCTGTCTCTGTGTTTTTAATATATCTGACCTAAATTACCTTTTCTTGTGGAGGCTTTCTTTGACTGAGACTACCGAAACTTGGGATGAATGCAAGAAGAGTTTTTTGGCTCCAGTCCATCTTTCGGTGCTGTGCAGCCTGGGAAACCAAGGCCATGTCTCGGTCTTCCAGGACTCTGCTCCTTCACTGATGGGGCAGGAGTTGCTCTTCTTCAGGTTGCTCGAGCTTGACCGTGTAGTAAAGGTCTACATTAAATATTCCTCTGGCTCTTAAAATCGTGGGAGGCATACTGCTCGCTGCATGCCACAGTATGACACACTCCTCAATGAGTTTGACATTGGAAAAATTGGTAAACTAAGCTGACTCATGAGCAATTTTTGTATTAATCATGCCTCTCTGGGAATTTGCTTGTGTTAATTCCTTTTTGCTACCTAAGTAATGTTAAAATACACTTCTGCACTTCTTTCCCAGAAGCAGTATATTATCTTGACTCTTTTATACAGTGCAATCTGAGCTAAAATTATTCTTGTGCTTCAGCAGCAGGTAAGGCTGGGATCCAGCTGGAGAACCCTTAACCCGGAGGCAGTCTGAGGGATGAGTCTTGGACAACAGCAATGGGCAAAGCACAGTTTCCCTGAGGGGAACACTGACCACTTTGGACAGGACATGCTACTTTCCATATTTCACATAAAGGGAGATACAGGGATTTTTTTTTTTTTTTAACCCAAATTAATCTAGAATCATAGAATGGTTTAGGTTAGAAGGGACCTTAAAGGCCATCCAGTCCCACCCCCCGCCCCGGGCAGGGCCACCTCCCCCCAGCCCAGGTTGCTCCAAGCGCCGTCCAACCTGGCCTTGAACACCTCCAGGGATGGGGCAGCCACAGCTTCTCGGGGCAAC
>NW_009650176.1:1119935-1124966 GCF_000708025.1 Charadrius vociferus
TTCCCCCTCATCCCATCACTCCCCTCCCTGACCCAGAGTCCCCCCCAGCTCTCCTGGAGCCCCTTTAGGCACTGGAAGGGGCTCTGAGGTCTCCCCTTTTTCGCCTTCTCTTCTCCAGGCTGAACCCCCCCAACTCTCCCAGCCTGTCCTCCCAGCAGAGGGGCTCCAGCCCTCCCAGCATCTCTGTGCCCTCCTCTGGCCCCGCTCCAACAGCTCCGTGTCCTTCTGCTGGTGGGACCCCCCGAGCTGGAGGCAGCACTGAAGGGGGTCTCCCCAGAGCAGAATAGAGGGGAAGAATCCCCTCCCTGATCTAGTGGGAGTTGTTTTGGGTTTTTTTTCTTCTTTTTTTACAGTGATTTAGCAGATGCTAATGTCTTTATGATGGATCTTAGGAACTGGAGATGAGGATTGTTCAGGACTGGATTTTCGTATTGTCTGTGATACAGAAGTCTCCGTCCCAGGTTCCAGCCGGGTACAGAGGTAGTGCTGAGCCCCCTCTGGACCGGTCGGTACCCACCAGCCTCATGGGTACCACTGGAGTAGCTGTGCCCGAGCTGTGTCCCCGCGAGGCAGTGAGGTGGCCAGAAATAACCGGGCAATGGAGATTCCCAGCATGGGACTCCCATCTCTAGAGGACAAAAGGATTTAAAAATGTAGGCTACGTGTTCCAGGTGCTTTCTGTGCCAGACAGCGTATCCCAAGGCAGCTTCTTTCAAGTCTCTCTTTTTTTCCTCTGTGCTCTTCAGTTTCATGGTAGTATTTCTTTCAGTTAAGTGTATTTTTTTGCAGTGTTGCCTAACTCAGTGGGTAATAACAGCTTGTAGTCTGGTGGCTCTGTGGGACAGGGTTTTAACCGCCCCTTGCAGCAATTCACTTTTATTTACTTTGTCAGAAGCACATTCGGTGTGAACAGTAACAGGCCGTGTTCCAGGGAGGCGCAGCACTGATGTTATATAAATCTAACTTTTTCTCCTCACCTCCTTTGTTTGTAAGTCTATGTCTGCTTTCACCTTAATTTATTTTAAATGAATGAAAAAGAAGCTTGATGTATTAAAATGAGACAGTACCAAATAGTGCAAGGACTCCTTCCAGCACCAGGGGCTGTGCTGTCACGACACAGCGGATTGCAGTAGGATGTTGGAATGGTGTGCTCGTTTTTAATGATTTCAACAAACTGTTCTTGCTTAGGCAATCTTCTCATTTCGGGTTCTAAATAAAAACCCCAGAACTTATTTTTTTTTTTTTTTTCTCCTCGGAAGAAAATCCATTTTGTTTTTCCCCTGGGTTGTGTCTACCTGCCCGTCTGGGGTGGCAGACCACGCTCGTGCTCTCCGAGTGGGGCCCCAGAGCCGGGCTGGCGGGCAGGGAGGAGGTGCCTCTCCTCCTTGGGACTAATCCTGCTGGTAATTTAGTCCCTCTACTCTGAAGTCTTTGGGACGGTGTTGGCTTTGGTTCATCAGTGAGATGCTGTTGATGTTGCAGCTGTCGGCAGAACAGCAGTGGGCTGGATTTATAGGGGGTAAAGATAATAATTTTTTTTGATAAAATATCTCCAACTGGACTTGCCAAATAAGTCATGCCTCAGAAAATCCAGCCCAGAATGAAAATTTGTTATTTAGGCACCTCGACAGGAAGAGGAGACGTGTTTGAAGCTGCAGGGAAGGGGGGTGGTTCGGGGCTCGCGCAGCCCCATCGCGGTTCCCGCGCTCCCGGGGGGCGCAGACACTGTGTGCTGTCTCCCCGTGTGACAGAATTCAACTTGGTGCTGTAACTTCGATTTTATCATTTTTTTTTTCCTGGCTGCTTGCAAGAAGGGGATCAAACTTTGAGGTTTTATTTTTTTTTTTGCACTGTAAGAAATAAACCCCACCTACTGTATTTCTCCCATAAACTTGCCACCCTCCAGTAGTAACCGACTGGTGAAACACAGATAATAACTTTTGTGTTTAATTCCTCTTGCGTGCTTACGCTGCCACCATTTCATTGAAACAAATGGAAATAAGAGTAGACAAGTGGTGAAGTGTTTAAAAAAAGTTTTTAAAAAAAGTTTTAAAGTCAGTGCAATAAGGTGTGGCTGTCGCTGTGTTGATGAAGAGAGCTGACTCTCATTGAGAGGTGATGCCGGTGAGCAGCCGTCCCTCGGTACTTCTGTGCTTCACTGGCTTGTGGAAGAACCTGCGGTGAGTTACTTCTTTGGCTCGGAACGTGGCTGTGGGCTGTGCTGCTCCAGCCTGCTGCCCCAGGTCAGCCGGGATCAATAACTCCTGCTGCCGTCTCACATTTATTGCCGCTTCTTCACTGGCAGGGGATTTTCTTTGGTTGTTTTGCTTTGATCACCTGGTGCTGACGTTCCTGGAAGTTTTGATGCTCCACTAATATTGACAACCTTTTTTTCCTTTGCGTTTTCCCCATTGCCTCCTTGGGAGGTTACGTTGCCTTTTCCGCGTCGGTGCCTTCCCATCTGGCTCACCGGTCCTTGGGCAGCACAGCTGTCAGCAGAGCAAACAGATATTTGGGGCTTCAGTTCCTACTGATGGCCAATTTTTCAGTCAGTCGAGCTCAGCCTCCATCCTGTGTAGCTGCAATTACTCCAGTTTTTAAACACCTCATCTGTTTTCTTAATGAGAAATTAATTTCAGCCTATTTAAAACCGCCATTTAGTTTTTCTGCTGGTTAAGGCGGTGCGGGCCCTGCAGGCTCTCTGGCGTGAGCACTGAGAATCAGGTGTGTGTCACAGCCCTGCTTGGGGACCAGGGCATCGCGAGTGTCAAGCAGGGGGTTATTCGGCCTGCAGGATCTTTGCTGTTGCAGTGGAGTGAGAAGAAATGACTTTGTTGAAGGTGCCTTCAACCTTTGTTGAAGGTGATGGTGAGAGATGACAGCATCTGATATACAGAGAAAAACCTGAGACCACTTGGAGTAAATAAACGCTGGTTAAATTCTGTCTTTAATGTCTTGAATAGGGTCTTTCAAAGGCATGGAAACGCATACTCTCAGTACACCTTGGAAACTGTATCTGAAGTTTGACAAACTTTGGGTGGGAGGGGGGAAATCTGCCAGGTTCATTGAAAGCCAACGCTTTTTGTCGATATTGGTCTCAAGTCAGGGCTGGCTTGCTTTCTTGAGATTTATTTTTCCTTCTCTTTTAGGAAAAAATCTAGCAGCTCACGGGGCACTTGGCCAGCTCAAATGACAGCTGTCTCTGTATCCGGGCTGGTTTTGTCTCAAACCAAATAAACAGCTATAAAGACTGTCACACTGAGCTTTGGAAACTCTCCAGAGCGGCTCTGCCCCCGCTGATGGGACGGGGGTCCTGCCTGGGTCGCACGTCCCCCTCTGCCCGGTGCGTACCGCGGGTGGTAGTGCCAGTGTCACCTTCGGGGTACAGCTGTAATGTCTGAGAGAATCCATCTGCCGCTGCTGATCTAGCATTTGTCTTATGGCTCCATAATTCAATGTTTTATGTTTAAGTTCTTCAGTGATCTGCTATCTAAAGTTACTTTTAATACAGTGCCAATACTTTAGAAGTCAGAAAGCATCTGCTTTCACTTGGTGCTCTTTGAAGTTCCCCACATAGCAGTAGTGCCTGTAATAGGTTTTGGGGCATTTTCCCGTGAAGCCCTGTTATGAGGTTGCGCCGGCCGTACATGTCTATCAAGGGCAGTGTTCTCTTTTGAGACTGAACACACCCGAGCCTTTATGGCCATTTAGGTCCTTCTGAAGGTCCCACTGCACATGTGAACGTGCAGGACATAAAATCCACCTATAGCATCTTCCCCATAAAGTCTCCTCACCACCACTTTTTCCAAGCAAGCTGTTTTTCCCGTGGAGTAAAATCCCTGCTGATGCAAAAAGTCCTGGAGTGTCTCCAGTCCGAATCCAATTAGAGAGGAATTGCGAAGCACTTTCACCCGGCAGGTTAATGCGCTCCTCTTATTTCCGAATTACATGCAAAACGTACTTCATTATAGATGCTCTTTTGCTTACTTTCCAATGTTAGTAACTTCTTTCTAAATCTGGCTTTCATTTGTTGATGTATTACACATAAAATGCAGAATAGCTCTTGGGCAACTCCTTAATGTAGGCAGGCCTTGAATGCATGAAACCTTGTTATCCGAGTTTTGGATGATCTGAAATTCATATGTTTCCCCTGAATGCAAAATTCATATAGAAATTAAATGTAATCCTGAGCGCTGGTTATCTGAATCCTTCAGACATCCCTCAAGACATACAACTAATCAGGATCCCTGGTATGCAGCATTTAAGCATCCTAATTTTATTCAGTGAGGAAAAGTATCATTTAATAATAAAAACTGTAGCATGGTAGGTCATCTGGATCCTTTTAGTAGGGCTTAACGTTCTCATTTTCTTCTTCTTAGCACTTGCCATTAGGAGCAGTGGAAAGCATTTGGCTTCTGCACTTGTGGATACCCCTCTTTGGCAAGGAGTGGCAAAATCAAATCTGTAGGTTTAAAAATCTGTTCTGCAATTAAATTTTCAGAAAGACCTACCGATTTTGATGAGGACTTTGTTTTTTAGAAGCTGATGGCAATGTGCGTTAGTAGGCACACATTATTCAAAGCTTAGCTTTGTTGAATGACAGTTCATTTCACAGTTTACTGAAATTTCACATACATCTGTTAAGTGCCAAAGAGGCAAAAGTGGAAGAGGAGGACAGCAATTGCGGAGCTGCAGAGCACAGGGTAAACTGTAAGCTTACCATGAACACCAGGAGAAAAATATTTACAAAAAGAGAATATACTTTAGTAGCACTGTTATTGATACGTGCTGTCGAACCCTAGCAGCCAAACCAACCCATGCAGATGGCTGGAGAGCAGCCCTGAGGAGAAGGACGTGGGGGGGATCGTGGATGAGAAGCTTAACACGAGCCGGCAATGTGCGCTGGCAGCCCAGCGAGCCCCCCGCACCCCGGGCTGCATCCCCAGCAGCGTGGCCAGCAGGGCGAGGGGGGATTGTGCCCCTCTGCTGCGCTCTGCTCTGGGGAGACCCCCCTCAGTGCTGCCTCCAGCT
>NW_009650176.1:1125483-1139298 GCF_000708025.1 Charadrius vociferus
TGCAGTCGGTAAGAGGCAAGGTTTGGCAGCGCAGTGGCTGCAGTCCCTGGATTTGGGCAAACTACCCGTAGGAAAAGCACACCGAAGCATTCCTCATATTTTCATCCTCCTGAAACATATCTCCCATATCAAAGCTTCCACACGGCAGCAGCATTCGACAACGTGAAGGAGGGTGACCCGAGGCACGGTTGCATCCCCCTGCTTGGTGAGGGGGCGGCGGGCTCTGAGCTCAGCTCCCTCCTGGTCTGGTGGTTCCTCTGTGTGCCGTGGGGCTGGACATCTCCTGACCCGGGTCCTTTCAGGACTGACATTTTATCCGGGTATCACTCTTGGCTCCGTGAGAGCGGGCCACAATGCAGATTGGTTTTGTTACCTGCTTGTCCTCTTCACCTTATCTTATTCCTGAAGGTGAACATTTGAGGTGAAATAAGGTACTGGTTGGTTGACTCCAACCAGTTTCCAGTAAAATGCCCCAAAAACTGCCTGTGCCGCTGGCTGTGCCGTGCCGTGCCCGGTTGGCTGGGCAGGGACGTTGGTGCGAGGTGACACTCCTGGCCCTGGCGAGGGGCGAGTACAGCCCAGTGCCCGGGGGGGGCAACGCTGGGACTGCCTCTGTTCCCCGCGCTGGGGAAGGCGCTGCAGGCAGGATCTGATGGAGGGGGCAGGGAGGTGCCTGGGCTGGGTCAGTGCATCGTTCAAAGGTTTTCTGGAGACAGGGGGGGTTGTTTGTGGGGTTTTGTTTGTTTGTTGGGTTTTGTTTGTTTGTTTGTTTTTAATTTGTTTACAAAATCTCTCAAAAGAAAGCAAACCTGTTCCGTACGGCTGCACGTGTGCAATAGGTTGCCCTGAACCAGGGGGGTGTTGATAGGAGTCTAAACTGCTATTTTTGATGTTGTAGTTGGTATCTTGTATGACACCATGAAACCTGACTCTGACAGATGCCTTCACCTGAAAACTGTACTTTATAAATGTCTTTTGCCAGTGCCAGTTCACGTAAGCAGATAGAGAGAGACATGTACCAGTCTCACTTTCACCCTATGGACAGAAACCGTCGTGAGCTTTCTGGGGGAGATGCTCCCGAGCAGCCCCGGAGGGTCATTTCCCACCTTCGCGTGGCTGTGGGCTATTTCCCACGCACTTCGGGAGTGCACGTGTCGTTGCTTTTACTTGGCAGTACATTGCTGTTTCCATGCACGACAGCCTCTGTGGTGACAAAGTTCTGTCTTTTGGTTTATTTGTTTGTTTTGGTTTAGTATTCTCAGCGTGAGTCGCATTAACATAATTTTCCAATCTTTTCTACCAGACTTACAGTCTGTGACAGACTGGTGTATTAGCAACTTATTTGGATGGATGGTACAGATGCAAAATTTAAGAAGTTTATTATTGTCCTAGACCAAGTGACTTGTGGATATATTTTGGCTTCTCTTTCTACCGTCTACTTCTTGCACTTCTCTAACTCATTATTTTTGTTCGGGGAATATACCACTACTTTGTTCTTTGCTAGAATTGCTGTGTTTTTATCAGAGGCATCGCAAGCCACCAGCGTGTCGTATTTTCTGCCGTGATGCCTGAAGACCTTAACTCCTGAGCCTTGGTAATTTGTCTAGACACGTGCATCCCATATGCTGCCAAGTGTAGCACATGCTGCGTGGTGGCAGAGCGTTCTCTTCAGCGCATTACTTAATCCAATTTTTATTCTGTAAGTTTGAAATGCAGTGATATAAAGCAAAGAGCTGAATATTGGAATAACTTACAGGCATTACAGTACAAGTGCGTGTGGATAAGCTGAGGTACTTATGAATCTATATTTTGCTGTCATTTCTGTAATGATAATACTTAAATAGGCTGATTACACATTCTGAGATGTGGCTGCGGAGATGTACGATTTCCTGCATGACACTGAGCGAGGGACCTGACCTATTTAAATCTCAGAAGGGAATAAAGAAAATCTGCGCTACAGTATGTTGCCTCCTAACACCGAAGAGCACACTGCCCTGCAAATGTCACTTCTGACTTCAGCCGTCCCCGTGAGTCTTTGTGGCACCAGGACCCCTTTGGCCATTGCGTGGTGGCACAGTGCCCACGTCACCACCGAATGCCACCGTTCTCCTGGTGCAGGGAGCTCTGCGGAGACAAACCTCTCTTCCCAGAGATGCTCCCAAAGTCAATTGGGTTCTGTCCGGGCTCTCCTCCATCTACTGCCAGGTGGGTCGTGGGTAAATGCCGATGACTTCCACAGTTTATGTTTGAGATTAGATTTGATATGTAATTCTATGGCTGTGACGTTCATGTGATGATGTTAAATGCAGTAACTCTCAAAGGAGGTAAGAGGTGCAAATCTGTTTCCTCAGGCAAAATAAATTTTCTTCCTGACCACCACAGAGGGTTGGTGCTGGTGGGGTTGGAGGGACCGGTAGGGCTGCCCGCCTCCTGCTTCCTTTGTGAATGGTACCAGCGCATGGTCTGCAACTTGTGTTCGTTTTGTTTTGACTGAAAACTTTGAAAGGGAAAGAAAATGGGAAGTTTGTGAGGTTGTTTAGGGAAGAAAAAGACAAAGGAAAAATTGATTGATAGTGAAGCTGATAGTCTTATTATTTTTTGAGCTCCTGAACAGTAAACTCACATATTTGCATAACTTTTTTTAGCTACAACTGAGACAGAAGCCCTGGGAGATGGCAAAGCTTCAACTTTTACATGTCGTATGGCCTGTGTTAAATTTTTGTCATTGTTCTGAGGGAATCTCGTACAGTTTCTCAGCGCTTATGAGAAAATCTGTATGGAGAGTTGCTGGGTTGGAAAGATGTATGGGAACATTTGTGTGGTGGAGATAACTTAATCTTGTATGGGATGGAGACTGTTTATGGATGACATGAGGGACAATTTTGAAATCACGTGTGTCTTAACAGATGGTTAAACCTGACACCAAATGTTAATTTCTTTTGCTATTTACTGCAGAAAGCACCAAGAACAATTTAAAATTTGTCTTACCTAATTGAAAAGAAAATGGTCTATTTTAAAATACTGTGACTTCAGGAACTCCACAAAAACTAGTGTTAGGTTGATCCCTTAGGGCTGTCTCCACAGCAAGCATTAATACCACTGCCGATCGTGGCACCAGCTAAGAGCTACCTTTGTGTTTGAAATCACTTTGCCCTTCACGGCGCAGAATGCAGCAGAGGTTTATGAAGTGGCTGAGATGTGCTTTACCTGGTGGACCTCAGCAGGTGGGAGCAGAGGTCCCCGTCCCTCTGCTGTGACGCAGGGCTGGCACATGGCCATCGCCAGCCACCGCTGCCGTCAGCCCAAGAGGGAGATGGATTGGAAAGAGTCCACTTTCGGTGAGTTTGGTCCTGCTCGTGTCCCCAAGGTAAGACTTTCCCCCACTGCTGGCTCTCGGAGCAGTTCCAGAAGACCTGAAGGCCGTTGGGCACCTGCACAGTTTGGGTGCTTTTAGAGGAGGTGTGCACAAGTATAGTTATTCAATGCAATAAAACTGTTGCCAAAGCGCCGAGTGATACCCGTCCACTTCAGAACTTTCCCATCACATGTAATTTCCACCATGTAAACAGCCCCCGAAAGCCTTCTGTGGCTGAAGGCCTTCTCCAGCAGAGCAGAACCGTCTCGGAGGTGCCACCTGTGGGAGCCGGTGGAGGTGTGGGACGGGGGCGGGACACCTCTGTCGGGGGCGTTGGAACCGAGGGAATGCCGCTGCCTACATTTGCATTGCAACGGGAACCATCACTCCGCTCTGCACCTCAGCAGCATTTAAAACACCACAATCACAATTTTTAAGTGGGCTTTTTTTCTACACTGGAAGTATAGATTAAAGACTACTGCATAATTTTCATGGTGCATTGTAGCTCTTCCTTCTTTCAAAATGCAGAACAAAACTGCTTTAAAAACAGCAAACACCAGCTGAAGGTTCGCATGGTTACACAACCTAATTATAAACATTCAGCGAGTTCCAAAAGCGCAGCAGAGTAAATAAATGTATCACACAGCTGAAGAACGCACGCCTTATTGTCAGATATTTAGCAGTTTTGAAAGTAATTAAAAGCAAAGTATCCATTCGAGTCTGCAATTTAACAGAAGTTTAAATTTTATTTTATAAATTGGAATGTAGTCGAGGATCCCCCCCCCATGCAAACATAGCGATGAATATTCAGATTTCTGGAGTTAGAAAATGAGCAATTTCTGTTGGAAAGATAAACAGAATGTTTTCTTTTTATTCATCTTTGAAAGACTACATGCATTAAAGAAACAGCATCTGTTGTTCTGCTGTGGCAGTTTATTATATGGCGGCCGAGACGGGACGGGGCTGTGAGCTGCTGCTCGTTAATGCACAGAGCGCGTACGGACCGATTAATTCATTAGCGCAAGTGCGGTGTAGCAGCTCCCTGCTTGCTTGTTTGGTTTGGACAACTAAAGTCCATTTTACTGCTGAGTTATATTTGATGCTGGCGGAGGTATTCTTGAAATAAACAATATTATCCACAAGAGACTGATACGAGATGATAAAATCCATTTTATTTATGGTAGTTCCACCTATCTTGTCAGTATAATGTATTGCATCACTGGAAAATACTGGATTTATTTTAATCTTGCTCCAAGAAGTACATTTGCCATGTACCTGTCCACTGAGCCACTGTTTTCATGGGCTGATTTCTGATGCTGTGATTTACGTTTAGTTTTCTGGGTCACAATAGCTGTGGCAAAATATTACATATTATGCCTCTCCTGGAAGTGTAACTATGAAGACGACATCGCTTATTTCAGCACTAACATGTGCGTTTGTTTTATATTGCTTCAGGGAAGGCAGAAGACACTTAACCCTCGTCTACTCTTCTCGCAGGAGCCGGTGCGGCGGCTCAGGAGGTCGTTTGGCACTTGCAGAGAAAGTAGCGTCGCTGAGGACATGGCTTGTAATCAAGATCTTCTTTTTAACTAAGAAATGGTAATGGAACGGTGTTTCCTGGGCAGAAGGCTGCAGAAGCTGGTTTGTGTCTCTTTCTGCAGGCTGAGGGCCATCTTTTTGTCCTGCCCAGGCATGTGCAGGACAAAAAGATGGTGTTGCTCCTGCAGCCTGGTGTTGCTCCTGCAGCCTGTTCATGGGAGACCGTGTACCTGTCTGCCACGGACCTTCTCCCGCCCAGCGCCGCCTGGGTATGGACACTGACGTGAGCTTTGTGCTGGTGAAGGGGATGGTGCAGCACTGGCTGTGAAGACAGACCAGCTGTGAGCTCCTCTGCCCCGATGGAATTTCATCCCAAAACGGTGCCCGGGGATAACGGACCAAACATGACCACCGACGTAGGAGGTCAGTACTGGTTTTACTGGGGACGACTTCTCGGTCTTCCTGTCTGGTTTTCTGTTCAGTTGTGCTCTGTGCTTCTCAGACGCAGTGTTGGCATGGCAGCAAACAGCCGAAATCTGCCTTTTAAAGGCAAAGAAATAATAAGTATTGCATAAAGGGATGACTACTTAATAAAAAACAACACCCTAAACCACCCACCTCCAGACTTTGAGTTCAGCGCAGTTCCATGTATACCAAACTCAAGAATTGGATGTATCATTTAGTTAAAACAAAGTCTCCTGTCAAGGTGCCTCCTCACCTGCTCTCTGGGCAGTTGCACAAATTCCTTGCCCCTGACCTTTTCTATTTGTTTTCATAGTTAAAGTTTCCTTTAATGAGTGAATTTTAGTTGTTGCCTTTTGAGGTTTAGAAGAAATCTGTGGAGATAAAATTTAAAAGGCTGAAAAATTAAAAGGCTTACCAGAAGAGAAGTACCTCAAAGTAGAGATGGAAATACTAGACTATGATTATATATTTTTTAAGAAAAAACTTTTTCCTTTGTCATTGTATAGACCATTCTTGTTTAAACCTTTTAGCATGTGTCAACATGAACTGTAGCAGCTCAGAATAAGAAGAATTTGCAGGTGTTTTATTTAGCTCCCCTGAGGAAGCCTGGGGCTCGGGAGGGCTGTGCCGACCCTGCGATGAAATGCCATCTCATGTTGGAAGTCTGTTGGTGGCTCATGGTTGAAAGGTCAGATCCTCAGCTGGCCCAAATCTGTATGGATCAGACGAAATCAAAACAGTCACACAGATTCAGGCCAAATGGAGATCTGACCACTATTTTGGTATTTTTTTCCTCTGCTTTTTGTCTACAAACCCTTTTCTTATTTAAAAAAAATAAATAAAAAATTGTGAGATGCAATTTGGTGTGCGCTGGGTTTGCCCTAGGAGGTAATGCTGTGCAAATGCCGTAAGGAATAAAGGCGAAGATTGTGTTTATTTTAATTGTTCAGGTGGACTGAGATTTCATCCCTAACTGCCTCTCCAGACCGGCACGCTGTGCTGCGAAACAGCGCGGCGTGAGCCCAGCCAGCGGCCGTGGCTTGTCCTCCGCTTAATAAAATTATGACAAATGGCAGCATGCTTCTGGGAACGCGCTCACAGCACTGGGAAATCCTGCTTGTCTCAACCTGTGCCAAAATATTTGCTTTCTGACTGCTGTTCCAGCGTGTACATACAAAAACTAAATGGCAAATTGAATTTCCGAAGTAGTTTGCTTGTTTTCTGCGATTATTAACAACGGCCCAATGAGGGTTTGGGTTTATTTTCCTGATTTCTGCTGTGCATTTCCGTTCTTCCTCTAGGCTATTCAATTGTGGATTTCTTATAGGTTGAACATAGTGGAAAAAAAATTGATACATGTAGATATATTCAATTTTGATTTTCCTATAGGTTGACCGCTCCATGGCAGGAGTTGGAACTAGACGATCTTTAAGGTCCCTTCCAACCCAAACCGTTCTGTGGCTCTACGCCCTTAGGGAAAGCACTAAGCTTAGTTTCCCTTTTTCTTGTTGGGTCCTCTGAGGTCTCTGAAGGATTGTACAGTGTGTGTTCTATTACTGCAGAACAGGACATGCATCCCGGGTTATACTGAGGCCACCCTGTGGAGCGTTAGAGTAACACTTAGCAGGATCTTCCATCTTACATACGATTTTCCTCACTATATAGACTTAATTTTATCCACATTAAGAAGAAGTCTTACAGCTTTTGCACTTTCCCTAATTTTGCAGTTTTTTTAGCCAGTCACTAGAAGATAAGTAATGCGCGTACGTGTTGCGTGGCGGTGGGCACGCTGAGGCTGGAGGCTCGCTGCGGATTCGTGTGATTGTGACTGACGCAAAGCACAATTTTTAAGGGATTTCTGCTAAAGAGGAGTGAAAAGATCGGGGTTTTAAGGGTCGCTGATCACTTGGGACTGTGAGTTACCGTCACCAGAGCAGGGCTGCTCATCTCCTCTCCCATCGCGGAGGCCATTGCTTTGGTTTGGGGGAAGGAGATCGCATTCTCTCAACACAAAAATCAGATGACATTGAAGGAACTGGTTAGAAAGAAGGTGGGAATGGTGAGTTGCGTTGCTCTGGAAAGCGGGCACGTCGCATCGGAGCCTCATGCTTGATCTGCTGCTCCATCCCCACCTCCCAAATGGAGCAATTCTCTTTGACTGGTTGGAGAAATAATAAAGAATAACTAGAATGAGGGGTTTCTATGCAAATAAGTTTGCATCTACATCCGAGCACTTGAAAGGAATGCATCTGTCTGGAATTTTACATGAATATACAAGAAAGCTGGTAAGGCAGAAAATCCAGTCAAGCAAATGGCAACGCTAAGTTTCAAACCCCAAAGTGTTCGATGCGCAGGTTCTTGGTTACTCATGATCTGCTAAAAATTACCTGTCTTGTAATGATTTTATTTTCAACCTCAGCTCGTACTCCCTGTGATACTTCTTGAAGAGCCTTGCAAAATTTGTGCTGCACATATAAGGAAGATTCTTACCAGAATCAAGCCAGTTCCAAGGTAACAGAGACTATGATTCACTAAATAACGTAAGAAGAAAGTAAGGTTGTTTTTCTTACCTGGAGTAAACAAGCATGTGCTTGAATATTTGACTCGATCAAAATGTGACTGATTGCTGCTGACTTGACAGCATCGTTTAGGTAAGATGAGACACTGAGTTTCTTTGCCATGAAATACAGACTCAAAGAGTAAGCTAGCAGCTCAGTAAGCACTGACTTTAAATTTCCTGCTTTTTGTGTCATAATGTTAATAGTTTTAGAGATCCAATTTTTCTGTTAAATTTCTTCCCAGGTGAGCGTTTGAATGCCGACTGTTCCAGAGCTGCACTGGAAGCGGGCAGCATTTTTTATGATAGTTGATATACAAATAAGTGCAGTAATGCTGCTGGTTTTTGCTTTTATATTCACTTTGTTATATTGTAATTGAAATTATACCTTAGGCACAAAATTATCATCTTTTTTTGTTTAAGCAGTAGCGTTCCTG
Organism: Charadrius vociferus; assembly: GCF_000708025.1. NCBI lineage: Eukaryota > Metazoa > Chordata > Aves > Charadriiformes > Charadriidae > Charadrius > Charadrius vociferus. The sequence goes on from NW_009650176.1 coordinate 1,133,837, forward strand.
ACAGTTTTAATCTATAGATTTTATTGCTTTTCATACATCTTTCATTGTTTGCTTAAATATTGCAAAGTACAGTTAAATGTGGCACAGAACTGTTAAAACACTTGTTGAATTGCCTGATTTCTTCACCTAAAAATGGATGAAAAGCACAAGATTTCATAAGTTAAGAAGAGACACGGCTCTAAACAAGGATTTCGGGTCCACATGCTGAATTTTATGTCTATATGAGAATTTTAACTTATGAGTAAAGGACAAATTGCAGATCCTTTATGTTTAAAGAATACCATGATGTGTGCCACACATCTGCATGTGGCAAAAGGTCTTTTTTGTAGTTTTGGTGAAGATGTAGAACAACTTGAGTAATCAGGAGCATCGTTAGTCTCTGGGGAATCGGGAAGAGAAATGAGATCAAGTAGATAAAACAATGGAATGGAGAAAAAGTGGGAAAAGACTCGTCCCCCAACCAGTTCTGGATATGGGTTTGTGATGAAATAGAGTACTAAATATGTAATCTTGGGCAGCACAACTACATTTTGGGTATTTTTGATACCTTTTGGCTTGGAAATGTGAAAAGTGAGAGGTTAGATTTCTGCCAGGTTGTTTTTTTGTTTTTTTTAAAGTCAGAGCCTATTGTGCATCTGTGTGTTTAATTTGGATTTTAATACTAACATAAGTAGTTGGTTATTTCCTGTCTTGCTGCAGTAATTATTATTTCACAGGTGTGTCAACAATCAACACCTCAAATCTTAACTTTTAAATCCGGTTTCCAAACTTGGTATCATTTACTCTGCTTATTCTGGTTTCCCAGGAACGGGATATCTCATTTGAATGCTCGGAGCCCAAAGCCTTATTTAATTGTGTCAAAGCCCCTGACAGTATTTTGGAATGGTGATGGTGGAGAAGGGAAAAGGCAGTGCTGCTGCTAGAGTTTGGCCTTATGACGTGTAGTCATGTTATTAACTTATTTATTTGCCCTAGGAGGGTCAATATTTACATTGGAGTGCCTGTGATGCTGGGAAGGGGTAACACGCGTGACCTCTTCATGGGAGTTTTCCCATGGAAACGGCTCCCTTGGACCCCCCCACGGCTGATGATACAAAACTAAACAGAACTGCGCTTCTGCACAGAATACAGATCCCATTTTTTTTAATTAAGTGGTTTTGCCCTCTTTTTTTTTTTTTTAAAGGTCTTGTTGCTGTAGGACCTTATATTAATTGCGTGGGAAGCTTGCTGCCAAAATCTCCCGGGAAGATGTTGTCAGCACGACTCCTGACGGTGCCCGGTCACGCTTTCTGCGGCGCTGGGCTCCGGCGCGCAGCAGCCGGCGGGGACGGGGGATGCTCGGGGCCAGGCTCCGCTCCACACCCACCGCCTTTGCTGGAGGAGCGTCCAGAAGCTGCATAACCCACCCCGCAGGACGCTTCTCGTAAGCTGAACGTACCACCTCAGGCTTTAAATACACAAAGTCCTGTAAACACACAATCTTGCTGTGAAATTGTAGAAGGAAATGCAATAATTATCTTAAAGTGCCCACCTCAAACCGAGCTGTAGCACAGATCTTTTGAAGTAAATCTGTATTTCGTTCTACAAATATATATGAATGTTTAAGCTCTCCCCTTCTACAAAAGGTGCGTGTAAGTTGACAGAAATTATTCACCACTTGGGAGTTTTGCAGATCAGACAAACTACTTAATTTTCTAACTGTCGATTCAAAGTCTGGTTTTTAGAAGTTTAAATTCTGGATATTACTTTATTTCTTTATTTTACAGTTGCATGCAGGGACAGCACCAAACTGCAGGTAAAAGACTTTAGGACTTTGTGTGGGGAAAACCTGCGCTTGGCTCCAGGTTATCCTGGAGAAACTAAAACTTCTGAGGTTTCTGTGAGAATCCCTATATATTTTTTTCTTTTTTCTTTTTTTCTTTTTTTGTCTATCTAAGCTTCCGTAACTGATTGAACCAAGTTCAGATCTGCAGAAAAAATCCTCCCAAGCCTGATTCAGCTCAGTCTCATGCTTCAGCAGATGATGAAGCTTGGGCTGCCCACCGAGGGCAAAGCCAGTGGCAGTGGGTGGCCTCAACAGGTACACTGGTACAGGAGATCCTTTTTTAGCAGAAGACCTCTTACAGCTCAGAAGCCTCTCAAATGGCATTGACTTTTTTATTCTCTGATATTTGGGAAGCAGTAGAGACTCCTTTTTGAGAGAAAGAGCAGCTCTTCTGCGTGCTCATACATGACAGTATTGCATCTCTCTCTCTCCAGGAGCATCCTCGTCATTGCGGCGTGAGCTCGTGGGCTCCGTTTCGCTGCAGACTGCGTATTCACTCTGAACTGGTGAAGAAACCTTCATGTCTTCTGCAGGAGGCAACTGTTTCTTGCAGCTTTCTACCTTCAGGGCATCTCCTGCAATGTTCCTGCTCCTGATTATTCTTTCCCTCAAAACCTATGGGTATCCATAACTCAGTGGCCTCACTGGGGCCAGTGGTTTAAGCCGATAGTCATCTCTGTGTTGAACTGAAGATGTGGACGATGATTTTATCTGACCCAATGAAGCAACCTGCCAGATGTGGTCTGGGCAGCGTAAGGCTGGGAGTGACCGCCCATCCTTTCCATCAGGTTGTCTTCTGCTGGCTCCAGCCCAGCCACCACCTTCAGCTGGGACCTGGCACACGGGTGGCTTCATCGATACCAACCAAGCTCATCTCATACTAGCTGTGCCTAAAGACTTGTGCTAATTAATCCAATTCTTTGGTCGCCCTGGGTAGTGGTTGCATGCTGAGTCACGAGCAAATTTTTTCGGAGACCCCTGCAATACGATGTCCTACAGCTCAGCTCTCTGTTTTAATGATTTTCAACCAGGCTGTTCCCGTCGTAGTGGTTAGAAATGTCAGGATTTGCTCATTTTTCCTGGTTGTCCTGAGATGGAGTCAGTTCTTTTCTAATAAGCCCGCTCTTTCCAAGGCTTAGAGCGGGGCTGTCTTTTCAGAAAGTGAAAAGTAAGCATGGTATTTTTATATATTTTAAAGGAACTGACACGATAAACCACGTTCCCCACTCTTCAGAAGCTTTGGTACTTCCCCGCTGGTTTGAAGTGGGAGGAAAACGCTGGGTGCCTTTTCCCGCAACGCTGCGCCCAGGAGGACTGCACGCTTTCCAGGCACTTTTGTCAGTTTTTAATGCTAAGTGAAAGCAAATCCAAAGAACTGAATTGTCTCATTTTTCCTTTCTCTGTCTTGCGATTACATAAATGTAGTGGAATCTACCCGAGTATTGATTTTGAGTTCTTGTATGACTTCAGGTTTAAAAAAGCTTTGTGTATTTTTTTTTTTTTCTTCAACCCACAGGAATTTTCTAACTCTTAGACCTGTTGTGCTGGTATACAGTTGAAATTATACCATCTTTTATTTTTGGGGAGGTTTGCGTTACACATCTCATTTTATTGTGAGCATACATCAGCTTTTACTGAGCGTGACTCCAAAACAAATTTTTCTTCTGGTTTGTCAGTTTTTTGTTTCCTTAGTGCTGATTGTGTTTTTACAGTACACCTTACCAGTTGCCCTTTAGTTATATTTTTAGGGGATTGTCACATATTTCACACTAACTTTTTTCTGTGTTGCTTAGAGAAAGGTTAAGCGCATTCTTGATTACTCATGTAGTTCTTTTTTTTATAGCACTGTTGAATTAAATGCATATGATTTGTTGCATGGCTTGAGTATCAAATGTATACACTAAATTATTTCTCTACATTTAGTTGAAGCTAGGAATTTTTTAGAGGGTAAATATATATGCAAATTACCAATATTGAGAAAAACTTCCTAGATTTTCTGTTTACAGAAGATGTATTTATTCTGTTGGAAATATATCAATGAAAAGACCAAAATCTTTCCAGTTTTAGAAAACATTCCCAACTTAGGGTTACATTTTTCCATTTAAGCGGGAGTTGCAAATTGGCCGGGAGTAAAGAATGGCATTGTGGTGTGGGTTATGGCTTTCACGGGACACAGGACAGAGTCCTCCTCCACGTGCGGAACAGAGAACGCGTTGGGTGTCCCGGGGACCCGGTGGGGGTGAGCTTCCACCCCCCACCCTCCGCCCCAGCGCTGCGGGGACAGGCGAAGGACCAGCCGACGGGAGGAGAGACAGACGGCGCCCGGGAGAGGGGGCGTTCATACTCACTTTAGAATGAAGCATATGAATTATGTTTTTTAATTGCACTGAGTCAAAATGCGCACATGCGCTTGGATCCCTCTCCTCATTTCATGTATTTTATATTTATTATGGGAGTGTGCGGATATGTTTACATTCAAGGTTACTTTGTGACTTTTTTCTTTGTCTTTACTAATGTGCCTTGGCATGCTAAAACTGAACCCTTATTTAAAAGAGAAAAAAGAAAAAAAAGAAAAAAAAAAAAGAAAAGCTAATCAGAAGATATTTAGTGTACTGTGAAAATTCAGTTCCCGAGAGAGAAGGAGTAGGGGGATGCTTTTTCTGGGTTTATAGGAGTTAGAAGGCAGACCGGTTTGGCTTCTTGAGAGTGTAATAATTGTGTATGATCAAGACCAGTAGGTACAAAAATAAAATATTCTGGATCCTGTTTGTGAAATAATAGTCCATATCCAAGCAACGCACAGCAAACAGCTAATTAAGACCCTGGCCTTAACTTGCTGCAAAATATGAGGAGCTAAATGATTTTGACCGTGATTAAAAAATAAATGTTAGTAGCAGCTAATAGAGTAACAGCCTCACAGCATCGCTTGGAGAAGGAGGTGCCCAATTTGCTCTGCAAACTTTTAAAATTCCGGACATATTTGCACAAGCGTTTTTCAGTCCAGTTATTTGATTCACTGCATCTTACATGAGGCATTTCTTCTCTACCACTGTTTTGATGTAGTTTGAAAATGTATAATTTCATAATGTATAATATAAGGGTTGTTTTTAGGTTAAGGAAGACTTTGGTAAGTCAATAGGGTCGTGTTTTGTTCCTCTGAGAGATTACTCCTAAGGAGGTCAATGCTAATATTTTTTTGTATGCTGAAAAAGCATATGATGATGGTACAGGAGGAAAACTCTAAGTGCTCAGTGTAAATATTCTTGTGTTTGTTGTAGCCCTCCTTGCTCACCTGAGACCGTGCAGAGGGCAGGAGGCGGCACCCCTACATCCCCCCGGCTGGGTGAGTCCCCTCGCCGCCCCACGCCATGGGGAAGAGACCTGGGAAACCTCTGTCCTCAGTTCATGTCACTACTGGGGAAAACAACCCTAGATGAGAAGCTCACCATGAGCCGGTAATGCACACTTTCAACCCAGTGAGCCCCCGGCACCCCGGGCTGCATCCCCAGCAGCGTGGCCAGCAGGGCGAGGGGGGATTGTGCCCCTCTGCTGCGCTCTGCTCTGGGGAGACCCCCCTCAGTGCTGCCTCCAGCTCGGGGGGTCCCACCAGCAGAAGGACACGGAGCTGTTGGAGCGG